>NC_140639.1:796060-1373560 GCF_057382275.1 Copadichromis virginalis
TATATATTTCCCTATATGAAGTCTTTTTTTTAAACAAAACTCAAAAACACAGCCTATTAATCTTTCAGTCATATCTGACCCCCCATGATGAACTGAAACTCAGTTCATCGTGTGCCATATGATTAATGCCTTTTCACTGCAGCGCTGTTTGGACTGTGCTTGTGACTCGCCTCCGAACAACCCAGTCAAATGTGCAACATAAAGCCCGCCACTGCCCACCATCCACTTCCTGTTCGCACAGTTTAAACTAGCTGACAAATGTGCATCACATCAGTAGAATAAATATATAATTAGAAATGATTTAGTCTTCAGTAGTGTTAACAACGCCTTTTTCTATTTCCCCCTTTGATGCTAAATTAATCCTAAAATCAATTCTAAACATTGAAACTTTTAAAGGAAAAAAGAAAACAAGAACACTGACAATCGTGTCGCATTGGACAGTTACACCTCCACTGTCTTGGACTACATCTGTTTCTGTGTGGACAATGTAACAACTTGGAAACGATTCCGTGTGTTCCCTAATAATCCACCCTGGATGACACACGGAGTTCAACAACTTATTCGAACAAGAAACAACGCTTTCAAATCCGGGGACCAGGAGGCATACAGTGCTGCCAGGGCCAACCTGAGAAGAGGCATCAAGACTGCCAAGCAGCAGCACAGGAGGCGTATCGAGGCCAGGTTTGAGAACAACACAAACCCAAGGCAGGTCTGGGAGGGCATCAGGGCTATCACGGACTACAAAAGAAGAACACCATCACCCTCAGCCGACAGTTCTACTCTGGCTGAGGATCTAAATCTCTTTTATGCCCGTTTTGATAGGGAGAACACCGACCCTGTCCTGTCCCCTCTCCCTCAACCGACCCTGCTCCGGTCCTGAGCACTCATGAGCTGAGGCGTGTGTTCCGGAGCGTTAACACCAGGAAGGCGGCCGGGCCGGATGGAGTGCTGGGCCGGGTGCTAAAAGACTGTGCTGCGGACCTGGCGGACGTCTTCACCTCTATATATAACACCTCGTTGTCCTGTTCACTGGTACCATCCTGTTTCAAAGCAGCAACCATCGTTCCCATCCCAAAACAGTCAAATGTCACATGTCTGAACGATTTCAGACCTGTGGCACTCACCCCCATTCCCGCCAAATGCCTGGAGAGACTGGTCATTAAACACATCAGAGCTGCTTTTCCACCATCCCTGGACTCGCACCAGTTTGCATACAGGGAGAACCGGTCAACCGAGGATGCGATCGCCACAGTGCTGCACACATTACTGAAGCACTTGGAACACAGGAACACCTATGCACGGCTCCTCTTTGTAGACTACAGCTCGGCTTTTAATACCATCCGGCCATACAAACTCCGTCCCAAACTCCACCAACTGGGACTTAACTCCTCTCTGTGCAACTGGATTGTGGACTTCCTCACTAACCGTAGACAGAGTGTCAGAGTGGGTAAGAACACCTCTTCCACCCTTGTGGTCAACACCGGTGCCCCTCAGGGGTGTGTTCTGAGCCCTCTGCTATACACTCTCTTCACCCATGACTGTATTTCCTCCTGCGCGTCCAATCTCATTGTTAAGTTTGCAGATGACACTACAGTGCTCGGACTTATATCCAACAATGATGAGACAAACTATAGGACAGAGGTGCAACAACTAGAGTCATGGTGCCACGACAATAACTTGGTCTTAAACACCAAAAAGACCAAGGAGATCATTGTAGATTTCCGGAAGAGGGGTCATAACAACCATCTGCCTCTCTTCATTGGCAGTGAGGCGGTGGAGAGGGTGAGCAGTTTTAAATTCTTGGGGGTAACTGTGACCGAGGACCTGTCCTGGGGCAACCATATCACCTCAGTTGTACGGAAGGCCCAACAGCGCCTCTACTACCTGAGGAGACTGCGGAGCGCACACATTCCCAGATCTCTGATGTTGAACTTCTACAACTGTGCCATCAGCAGCGTTCTGACGTATGGATTTCTAGTGTGGTTCCCCAGCTGCACCAAGGCCGATCAGCAAGCACTCCAGCGGGTGGTGAAAGAAGCTGGCAGAATTATTGGAACAAGTCTGCCAGAGATCAGTAATATCTTCCCCACTCGCTGTCTGAGGAGGGTGCACAGTATCCTGCGGGACCAACATCACCCTGCGCGCCACCTTTTCCATCTGCTGCCCTCAGGGAGAAGGTACAGGTCTATACAGGCCAGAACATCCAGACTGGCCAACAGCCTGTATCCACAGGCTGTGAGGCTCCTGAACTCTCTGCCCCCCTCTCACGGACAATAACCATATCCAACTTCTTAATAGCAATGAACTGGTCTGCATTGGTGCATCATATCTTTATTCTCTTCCCCCTCCTGCCCCCCCCCCCCCTCTTTCTTAAATAGATAACTATCATATCTGATATCATATCTCACAGTACAATAATATTGAATGGGTTGCATTGTTGTATTTTGTCATGTTTCTCAGGTCTTTGTCTGAATTTCTACGAACATTATTGCTAAGGATTGTCTTATTGCATTGGAGTCACACTGGGTTAAATATGTACACTTGGGTTTTAAGGGGTATTTATTATTTTCTTCTTTTTTTTGGGTTGTATGGAAGCCCCAAACGCAATTTCATTGTTCTTGACAATGACAATAAATAAATAAATACTAAAAAAAAATACTAAATAAATTAATCCTAAAATCAATTCTAAACATTGAAACTTTTAAAGGAAAAAAGAAAACAAGAAGTACAGATTCACATTATGATTTTATTTACACAGTAAAATTAACAGCGGTGCATTTCTATAAGCAGTGATGAGGCGATAGAACTTGTGTGAAAAACAAACAAGCATGTAATTCCCAATTATACCACAGGAGGGCGACAGAAACACACGTGTCATGCAAAGAAAACTCTCAGGTAAAGTAATGTGTAATGTTTCGTCATATGTGACCCTCAAGTATTTCCAGTGAGCGGCTGATTATTTACAGATTCTAGATGTAAAGCCACGGTGAAACGAAACCTTTATTAATGAAACAACTATGTTACATCTCTATATTGCTGGGATAAATACAGTGTGATTATACTACTGCTAGTCTGAGTTTTAAGGCTATGTTGGGCTTTGCAGCAAGATTTCACAGTGGTTATCCTCCTCTCACATCCGTCTCAAACGCAGTACTTCCAGAAGCAGGCTACAGGCAAAAAGACAGCATTTTGTACAATGAGCTCATATTAAGTATATTTATAGTGTAATGATTGTAAATGTTAGAGCTTACGTTCTCCGCGTTTCCATGTTATGGATTTGCCTTCTACCATATTAGCTGTAATCTTCCTCTCCAGCTCCAGGTCCTCCCTCAGCACTCTCAGCTAGAAATACAGATCAAAGTGATTATAACACATCGAGAGAGGTTTTCCAATGTTTTTGTGAATTACTGTAACAACTTTTGAGAATGTGTAACAAAAAATGAGTGCGCCATTTATACACGAGCAGCTTGTTCACATTATAATAACATCGAAATCACATTTTATTAGTGCCAGTTAAAATAAGCCTTACCTCCTCGATCTCAGCTAATTTATTAGCCAGCTCAACACCTGCAGAAAGGAGACCCAGTTAACCAAAGCAGAAATGTACCTGTGCATGTTATCACAGGCATTTGTTTGTAGGTCTCACCCAGAGGATCATCCTTTTCCACTGGGACCAAGCTTTTGTGCAGTAATAGTGCCAGAATCTTGCTCTGGGAATCTGTGTCTTCTTTCTGACTGAAAGCAGGGTTTCCTGGATGTACCAAAGCAAACACACAGTGAGTTATATGCTTATTATCTCTCAATATGTTGAAATTTGATAAAACTGTAGTGATAGACAAAGCATTTAATTAGCAGTTGCATGCATTTGGCATTCTAATTCAAATAAAATGTGCTGTTTTGCACACTCACCTGGATTAAATAGGCTCCTCCCGTCTACATTGAGCAGTAGAAACAAATTCAGGAGTCCTAAACAGTAGCTCACAGCTGTAACCCTGTCCATGGCATTCAATGTAATGTTTCAAGCGGATTTCGCACTGTGAGCACTCCTTCGAGCAAGGCTAGATGTCCACTTGCTTAAAACCATCCCGTCAATATATTTATACTTCTCCGAGCTGGGAGGAGGGGCCTGTCGGCCCCTTGATTACTAAATTCACTTCTCGTCACTGTGGACTTCGTCACTGAGCCACCTTCTCACGGGGCCCGTGAATCGTCTGAATGAAATACAGCGATCTGACGCGGACGTGCGGCCCAGAAACCCTACATCACTCTGACACGGGTAAATCAAAAAGAGAGGATGCTATTAATCAACCTGTTGGTTGTGAACCAGGATCAGATGTTCTTGGCACTCGCAAGTCTTTTTCTTTTACTTTAATTGCTTCCTAAAATAGGTACGCAGGAGTGGGTTGGCCTAGGGAAAGAGTGGCAAGTAAATTGATTCGGTCCTTAAGTGCACCATAACCAGAGACGGGCTCTTCAATCTTGGCTTCAGGACTGCTTTGGAGGTGAAGAAGCATCCATCACTGAGGCAACGCCAAACATCCCACACCTCCCATTTTACCGTATCCTATTCTATGAATCAAGGAAATCACATTTCATACGTCAGCCAGAGGAGCGCACACAGCGTTTGTGCAGGCTAAGGGAAATGAACTGCTTGAACCTGCTAAATTTGGCTGTTATTATAAGAGTCCTTTGAAATGAGACTTGCATACAGGGGGTTTCCACAAGCTCGCTCCTTTAGCCACTCATCTTCTAAATACACAAATAAAGAGACTACAAACACGAAAGCTAAAGAATCAGGAAAGACTGTGCTGAGGGGATCTTCAGGGTCTGTAAATGAAAACCAAATGTACCGATAAAGAACTGAAACTAGGCTACTGAGTCTGCAGGAGGCAGTCACTGTTCACGCCAACTAAATATCATTTGGATGCACTTAAAGACCTTACGATGCATTCGTAACTCTGTAACAGCATAACCCAAGCAGTTTAAGCACTCCTCAGAGCCCCACAGCCTCCAGTCCAGCTTCTGTTCTATTTCATCTTTAACATCAGAGGTCAGGCCTTTGTTGACCTCATTGTATTTCACTGAAAAACTAAACAGTAAAACTGCTTTGCTTAAGCATCACTTAAGGAAGCCGTCTGTGCACGCGACCACAAACAATCCCATTGATTTATCTGCAAATGGACCGCTACCATCGACTTATTTTAGGGATGTTATCTCAATTGGAAGCGGTTGTGGTAGAGCTGAACACCAGAGGGAGCAATTAGATTATCATAATCAAAAGAGCAGCTGCAGTGAGCGTGTATTTTATAGAAGGCATGACGCGTGTAAATGCGGATCCATTCACTCAGTCTGCCTTGACGGTTCCCACACATGAATCGTTGCTCGCGTGCACCGTAGTGATGACCCACGGTTGCTTCGTGGTGAAGACTTTCCGAAGCTGCACATGCAGCACACGTCTACAGCAGCTGAACCTCGAGAAGAGGGCTGCGTCAATTCAAAGCCTCTCGTAAGTCAGCCGCAAGTAGTTAGAAACCAACCGGAAGTGTGCTCACTCACTTTTCAGCTTAAAGCAGACGTTAATAGCAGCAGTGCATTCTTATGTCCCTGAATTTATAAACGGAGCAGTTGTATCTGCTGCTGACTTGTAATGATCACTATGAAAATATACACTTAAAACTGCAGCACTTTCGTGTACTAATCATGCCAAGTTTAGAAAATCCACAATTATTACTAGCTTATTTTGGTGATGTATTTCAGCTATTTATAATGTAAGGGTTTAAATTCAAATAGTCTCATTTTCCGAAACATAAGTGTATTCTTAGACAATTTTTTACCTCAATGGAGAGCTTCGTTAAACGTTTCTTTTAGTTTAATAATATATTCAATAAATGTTTGGGAAGCTGGCTGATAAAGGTACATTTCAAAAAACCTAAAGTATAAAGCTAAATCTAAATGTTGGCTTTTGCACAGTCAAAGGTTAAAGTTATACTGGCTGGGCTAAGTTCGTAAGCATGTAGGTCTGGTGTAGTCAGTAGCATGGTTCAGTTGTATTTCTTTATTTATTGTGTCACGAATATATAAATATTTTTAATTAATATTTATAAATAAATAAGGGAACTCTTGAACAATCTTCACTTTGATTTTCTTTTCTTTTTATTCGAGTGTGTGTGTGAGTCGCCTTGAGGCGACTGTTGTTGTGATTTGGCGCTATATAAATAAAATTGAATTGAATTAAATTGAATTGATTTATTTTTCCTGCACAAGTCTTGCGAACGCTGGTATTTTATTCTGAAAAATCTAGACAGGAAATATCCTCTTACTCCGTTGGCCGGGTGTAGGAGGGAGGGAGGGACGCTAGCAATCTGACAGGCAGCTAGCTACAGCAGAGTAACAGCCTGGCAATTACAGCGGCGACGTATCAGGAGAGGGTGGTTACCGAAACTAATCAAAGGGTCGTCCAGCACCTGAACCATCAATCGGGTTTATGAGTTAAGGCGATCAATCAGGCTGCCGTTAACCTTCGGAAAAAACGCTGAAGTGTAATTCACCGTCAACGGGTTTTTTTCTTTTCTTTTTCTTGTTTTTACTTATTATCCGTGACAACATGGCTGAATGTAACGTTAGCATCGACCAGAATAAACTACCTGGAGTGAAAGAGGGTAATGTCCACATAACATGTTTCCTGGAAAAATATAAAGCAAGCTAGCTCTTAAACAGCCAGCCTGTTAGGTTAGGATAACTCTAGCGAGGCTAATGTTAACCGAGTAAACGCAGGTGTTTATTTGTTTGTCTCATGCACTACGGCTAATGTGGCTCTTAGCACACGCTGCTAGTGGATGCTAGCACACTTACTGGTCTTTTCAGGCTGGAGTTAGATGGTCAGTCTGGGTGCAGGTGTCATCCAGGCAGGTTTACAGTGGGAAACACCGTTTTATGTGTTGTGTACATGTTGACACAGTGAGAGCCGCCTCATATTAAACACAGTGCTGGGCTGGTGAAATGTGCTGTGTTTACATGACTTGTAACTTTGTCACCTGAGTTGTTTTCCTGTTTTAAGGTATGTGGTCCAGCCAGAGTTTTGAACACAAGCTCTGTTTGAGTTTTGTTTGTTGTTTTGCCCCCGGTCTCATATTCTCTGGTGCCATTTCCTCCTGCTTCTTATGACTGTTCAGAATATGAATCCCACGAGCTCTTTGCCACATAGACACCCAGAACTAGGTCTGCTATTGTTTGTGGATTTGAAAAGCAGAATGGAAACGGGGGTGTTTATATGGAAAAGCATTATGGATGGGATGCTTTGCTGGTGGGAAGCACCTGTTAGTGTGAAGCAGCTGCTGGGCAGGATGTTTGTTATTCTGGTCAGAGAGAGAAGAATCCTGCACTGCTTGTCTAGTCTGCATTGGGAAGGGATGGACTCTACAAAACTGCTGGAAAAGTTAGAAAACAGTAAAAACAACGAGGTGCAGAAATGAACTTGAAATATTTACTTATATTTAGATGTTCTTGTGGTTTATTAAACGCAGAAGTGTCCATCTATTTGCATAGTGCACACATGTTAGACCTATTTTCTATTTCAGGTCCTGAAGTGAATGATGGTGTGAAAACCTAAACCGTGAGTGCAGCTGTAACCCGTCTTTCACTTGTGCTGAATTCTTCTGAAGTCTGTTTAAAAGCAACTGTTAAAGTACTGTTGACGTATAAAGCAGCAGCAGCCACGATACAGTCTCTTTGCTAAGAAGATTAAGCATATGGTTGAGAAAATGCTCGGTGGAGGTGTCATCCTCCTTCAAAGCATCTGTCATTAGCCATCGTGCACAACGAGGCAGTCTGGATGATTTATCAAGTGTGTTTGCCTAATGGTGGTCGATTCCCTCCCAGCGATCTCTACAGTCACACAGTCACAGGCAGTTACTGGTTATTAATATTTCATGTGGATGAAGTAATCTTTGGACTGTAAGCTTAACAGGGGTGAGGAGACAGTGTGAGCTCCACAAACTGATCGACACTGGTGAATATGTATGATGCCAGATTGCTTTTGCTTTGTTGAAGCGATCTGGTGCCAGCTCCACACTTCTGAAGGCTTTTTGTTTGATGAAGCCATGACAGAGTATTCTGTTTATATGATGCTATGGTAAGTTGCTAAGTAGGGGGAGTTAAGCTACGCTGACAGAACTTTTAAGTCCACATTCATGTTTAGCTGAGGTTGTGAGAAAGGCCTAAAACCGCCTCCTTAGTTCTTCTTAACAGGAAACCGTCTGCTGTTAAAGATCTGGAGCAAACGTGAAGAGACACGAGCTGTGTGCGTCGTTGAGAAGGATCAGGTGGATGTGTCGGGATGACGTTTGGTGCTGGGGGGTTTCGGAGGAAAAAATCCCCACCTACTCCATCAGCCGAAACTGTTGTTTTCAGGATGAATCTTTTGGCAGCACCAGTGATACCGAAACCAAGCCTGGAAAGTTTGCTCTCGGGTTATCTGTAGATATGGAAAATGAGCAGTTCATATTTTTTTCTTTAAGAAAACATTTTTATTCTCTTCCTACAGAGCTGAGATTGTGGCTGGTGGACTTTTAGTCTTTGGCCAGGCCTGAAAACGACAGGAAAAAAGTCCTGCGTCATAAAAACTCAGCTTAGATAGAAAATTCAGGTTAATCTTACTTTACTTACTGTAGCTTATTTGGCTATACACAAACACGTTTCGTTTTACTGCCTTTGGGATGTGTTTTCTGCTAGATGAGCAACTAAATGTTGCCTTTTGAATTGCACTTTAGGGCAGCAACAAAACGTTTTCTCACTTCTTCTCACCTTAAAATAACTTGTCAAGATAAAAAACCCTGAGCGCTTTTTTTAGTCTGAGTGCAGAGCGCTTCCTCTTTCACTTTCAGTTCATCTCAGATCCAAAAACAAATTCCAGAAGGTCAGACAGGATCTAAAATCACTTTGTGTAGCTAAGAATGATGTGCTCATTGTGCAGCGAGGCACTCTGCTCAGCTTATCAGATTAAAAACAGTTTTAGGAGTAGTTTCTCAGTATCGTGACACATTTGATTCCCTGTTGGTGGAATCCTGACACTTTGCCTTCCGTCATGACTTTAAATTCATTTTTATTGATTAAGCACATGAGGGAAGACGTGCCAGATGTTAAACGGGGAAACCGTGAGAAGTCTGATTCAAATTGACGTCTCTTCTTCCTCAAGCTTGTGTTTAACTGGGAGCATAGCTCTGTGTTTGAATACATGGGGCTGTTTGAATGATTGTAACGTTTGCTACACTTTCCAGCACTCGTTTTTAAATGAAGCCTGTTTTTCTTCCTTTCTTTAGTGTGCCGAGACTTTGCCGTGCTGGAGGACCACTCCCTGGCCTATAACCTCCAGGAACAAGAAAGTAAGCATCTACACATTAGTCATGTTTGGGGGTTTTCTTCATCCTAAGGCAGTGGTTCTCATTCATTCTCACATTCAGCTTGACTCTTGATAAAATGAGTTTCTACTCCTGAGGAGTGTCACGGGTAAAACAAGCGTTTGACAAACAGTGCTGCCCTCTCCCTCCTTCAGACGTTTGCTTTCCCTGACTGTGTTCAGGCAGACGAAAGTGTGGCTGCGTTATTCACGTGACAGAAATCCAAGTTTATACAGAGAGGTCTGTATGTGGAGAGTCTGTTTAAACACTTGGTGCCATTTATTATTGCACTGTTTTCTGCATTGGGATTTTTCTGTAACTGCAGATTGTTTCTTTCCTAAATCATTTGGTATCACTTTGCTAAAAATCAAGCTTTGAATTGTGTTTTATTTGTAGCAGTAAAAGCATGCATGCAGCCCACGATGCTCCACTTTGCTATTTGCAGGGCAGAGCGCGGCGTCAGTGGCTGCAGTCTGATTAAGCCCGTATAAACCCTGGTACACAATTAGTCGAGCCATGTTGCGGGACGCCACAAAGCTCTGCATCAGAGCAGTGAGGTGGCTTTTTTGTGTGCAGCAGCTGTAGCACAGAAAGCTCTGATTGTAGAGCTGAACACACTGCATCTGTGTCTCCTTTTACGCTAGCTGGTACTTTAATGTGAGCACATATGCAAGTAGGGCTGGGCCATATTATACCGTTCACGGTAATACCGGTATAATGTTAGGCAACGATAGGAAAATGAAATATCGCGATAGAATATGAGTAAAACGCGCATGCGCAGTGCCTTTGTTTTCATACGCACATGGCCGATTGTTGAGTGAAACAGATGAACCAGAATTGGTTTGTAAAAATGGTGCAACTTCAGTGATGTGGAACTGGTTTGGTGTTTGTCCGTCAGATACACAACAAAGCACATTTTTTTGCAGAACATGCAAGCGGCCGTCGTTATTGTCGTATTTGTTGGACTAAGATGCTCTTAAATCTGGGAGTAATCTGGGTCCTAAACTCCGTATACTTCAGGTCAAACAACACTGCAGCATCACTTAGAGTTAAAAACTGTCTAAATTCTTTCATCTTTAATAAAACGATCAGCATTGCTGCTTTACCAGGTGTAACTATGAAGTTTAACTTCCAGGCATCCATGAAAACAAAAGTTATTACATTTAACGGAGTTAGAAGTTAGCAGGAAGCTAGCGGAAGTTAGCTCGCTAGTTTCGCTAGTTACCTAAGCATGATATAGCATGTTCTGACTGAGAGATTTCTGAAAAAAATCAAACGTACAGCTCTGCTATCACTTCCAACATAAATGAAGACAGGAAACTAAACAGCAGTGACGTTTGTAGGGTTACTGAAGTTGGGCTAGTTGATATATAATGATGTGCTACGTGATCGCTAGCGACACAGCTATGTTAGCATAACATAAACAGTGAAGCTGGAGGACGAACACTAACACTTTTCCACTTATAAAAGTTAACGTGAAGGTTCTTCATGGTTAGAGACAAATGCAGTCGCATGGCAGGATGCTGTAAACGGACCAAACTTCAGTCAGGAGAACAACTGAGATAATCCATCCACAATACGAGGTTAGTCATTAATATACTGCAACAACATGGGAATAGAGCAGCTGCCAGAGAATTCAACATTAATGAATCAATGGTACAGAAGTGGAGGAAGCAAGAAGAATGAGTTTAATAAAGTTTGATTTATCTGACTGCTTTGTTTCGCTTAATGTGCCTTATAATCCCGTGCACCTTATGGTCCGAAAAATACGTACTGCACACTACAGTTTAATGTTGCAAAGCACCTCTTTTTAACTTCAGTGGATATTATACATGGTTATGCTCAGGATATGTCAGCCCATTTCTACTGGAAATGCCTTTTAGTTAAACTTTCAGCAAGGAATTTGCATTTGCACTGTTACATTTTTATAAAGCTTTAATGTACATAAAAACCAGCTTCTTGTTTAAGTGAAAATAAATGGAAGGTTGTCTTTTTGCGCTAGTAATGTTGTGGAGTTGTATTTTGTCTCGCATCAATTATATCGTCGGTTATATCGTTATCGCAAATTTTCAAATATATATCGTGATAAATATTTTTGGCCATATCGCCCTGCTCTATATGCAAGTAATTAGAGTCATTATAGAGGGCTCCGTTCCCTCGCATCAAGATAAGTTGTTGAAATCTCACATCAACATCTTTTTCAGGTTCTTTCCGTGCATCAGAGACGGGCTGCTGCTGTATTATTATCGAGTCTGGTGAACCTCTGCACTAAGTTTAGAGTGTGAACCGAGAGAACGCGCTGCTGTAGAGGACACTAGTTTGTCTTTCCGTTTCCTCCATTGTAAAACCATATAAAGGTAAATTATGCCACGAGCTCTGCTAAATAAGAGGAAGGCAGATGTCATCCAGCCACACTCTCAGTGCAGATTAGCTGTAATGAATGTGATTGTGCCCTTTTAAAGCTGTAGGGATCTACCACCAAGGCTCATTTCCATTTGCTCCTTTGTTGCCACAGTAACTGATCAGGTTTGTGTTGGCAGAGTGTTCTTTCAACTTTGACCCTGGAAGTCAAAAGGGAGGATGCCATTTAATATATTTCAGTAGTTCTCTAAATATGCAGTGCCCCCCCCCCCCCCCCCCCCCCCCGTTTTGTTTTTCTTCATGGATCACATCAGCAGATGGCGTCCAAAAGAAGATTTTAAGCACATTGAGTTTGTGTTCATGTGCAGATACAGCTGGCTTTTGTTCCCATTCAAAATGTTGAGCATGCAGAACAGCAAAGTGTCCAAATGTCACATGGAAACATTTCTGCAAGGCCGTGTCAGCACTTGGCATCTTCCGTTTCTGTGTTTGCTTCTTTTCACCGTGCAGATTTCCACTCGTGTCTGTTCTCACAGCTCAGCGTTGTTTCTTTTCCTGAATGGCCCGAGGCCTCTTCAGAGGATGTGTTTTATGAACAGATTTCACAATGTCCATTTTGTTTCCTTGAAAGATGAATCCAGATTGCTGTTGACACGGCAAACATGGCAGTGGATAAATGTCCTTCATTTTACGGTGTGACTTCAGTTATACCTTCAGACTTTTTTTTTTTTTCATGGGCTGTCAGCACGTGAAAAATTAATCCCAGCGTCATTCAAGAGAACCCCCCAAAAATCGATGTCAGTCCCTCGACTCTTTATCATGATGGCACAGCTGTGACATGGTTTCCTGTTTCCATCCCACCGATCACAGACACAGACCTTATGGAGCTCCTCGCGTACAAATTGCCAAATGTAATTTTGTCCCGGATCAATAACAAAGTGAACAGAACTGAGCGAGTGAGTGATGCGCTGCTTACAAAGTGCTAGAAGTGCGTCAGCAAGCAGGATTTCTCATCTGTTATGGTCGACTGCATGCCGTCACACAACCTTGGAACGACGCCTCAGCCGCTAACATTCATTCCTCAGCGACTGAGAGCGCAGTCTGTTGAATAGCAGAGGCTGAAACGGCCGCGGCGTTTCTCTTGTCCTCAGACGCTGACGTGTAGACCTGCAAATAACCTCTGCTGTTCAACATTTATGTTATCTCACTGATAGTCAAGCCTGTGTGTGTGTGTCTCTGTGTGTGTGTCAACAGTTGAGAGCCACTTGGCCTCCAATGTCTATAAGAGCCGTCTGGTGCAGAACGACCTGCAGGTGGCCAAGAAGCTCCAAGAGGAGGAGGATGAGAGGGCCAAGATCAAGACTCAGAAAGAGAACGTTGCCATGTAGGTGTCCCTCACACGTCAGCCTCATACACACCTGTTAAATGTAAGAAGAGCAGGAATTCCTGGAGATGTGGCTGATGGCTCAGATAAAGTCCAAATCAATAATGCCATGGAGCACATTTATTCATTGAGCTTTGTGCTAATGAAAAGTCATACTAGAGTCAGCAGTTGCATAAAAGCATGCGCCTGGTTATAGTTGTGCATATGAGCAACATTTGTCCAAGTAGAAAAATAAGGATCTGCTGGTTGGATGTTTGGTTTTTGAAATGAAGCACTCGATGCACCTCGAGGACTTTTAAAGCCATCAGATTACTCAGCAGTACTCGCTGTGAGCGTTATTAGTTACTTTGATGATGGCATCTGTTTCCAATTAGTCTAATCTCATGTAATTACTCCCAAACCCCGTCCTCGGACAGATTTGTGCTTCAGCAGCGAGGTCAGCCAGCGCAGCGCTCTAGGTGACTCCTGCTGAGTGATTGTTCAGAGTAGGTTTAACACTGTTATTGTTATAAATGAGAAGATCCTGTCATTCAGTATGCTTTCAATCTTGTTTTTGCCAAGGAGCAATCATGAGGTTTGGAGCTGGTTCTGCTGACCAGCTGGTTTTCAGATTATTTAAGAGCAGATGTTGCTGAGCCATGCGTCAATTAGGCGTAGGATGTAACAGACTTCCTAACAGGTCTGTGCTAAAGACATGTTATATCTGTGTTAGGAGACTCATAGACTCAAGCTAACCTACAAAATGCTTTCAGTCTTTATCCTGCTTTAGAAACATGCAGAAACAAACGGCATAAGCAGATCTTCTTCAGTTGTTATGGAGTCTGTGTGGTGTCTTTGTCACCGCTGATGTATAATTATATTCCCCGAGGGGTTTGGGTTGCTTCCAACTGCATGTCCAAAGCAATGCAGCGTGTACACTTACTAACCACAGTGGCCTGATGCAGAAACATAAATCTGGCTCCGCTGAACATAGCAGAGAGCTCTGTTGTCTCTGTTTCAGCCCAAAGCAGCAGTTGCATCCCAAGTGTGCAAAAAGGCACTTGGAGTCTTTCTGTGCTCTGCAGTTTTAATCAACATAAAAGCGCTGACTCGCCGAACCCACTTATTTTAAACACACATAAACATGCAGGGCTCGAGTAGAGGGATTGCACTCCCTGGGTGCCAGATGCCTCACTGACGCATGCAGGCCGGTGCTGCCGGTCTTGTTCCAAGCTCACCGTCTATCCCACACTCGCCACTTAGACACCGGACTAAACAGCATCACTTCTTTCTCAGCACGTACTGTTTCAAGACGCTCAGGTGCAGCAGTTTGTTTACATGTGCCACTTTAATTCATCCTAAGCCGTTAACCACTCGGGTCAAATCCAGGTACGGCGTGGGTTGTATAAGCTCCTCCTTCTGTTAGTAAGATTTCACACTCAGGTGCGTCTGCACACACTGTAAGGATTTTCACACACCAGCCCTGCAGGCAGATGGTGTTTTTGACTAAATCGTGCAGCTTCAAAGATGAGCGTGAGCCAAGGCGCTAGTGAGATCAACCCTGCAGTGAGCTAAGATCCTCCTGCTCCTGCCTGAGGCGCGCTGACCATCATTCACAACATGCTGGATGACTTCAAAGCTGAGGGTTCGGGTGTTGACTCCCCTTATGAAACAGAATTACTGAAAACTGTAAGTGACAAAAAAGTGCATCATTTTCACAGTGTTGAAGTCAGTGAGGCTTTTAAACCTTTATATACACAACAATCTAACGTGTGTAGTACCAGAGCCGGTTTCAGCACCACTGTGTGAGTTTGTCATCAGAATAATTGAGACTTGAAAAGTGTAATAAGGCTTATTTAACAAATGTGTCAGTGTAAATATGCATCTTTAAGCAAAGCTGTGAATTTAAAAATGTCCTTCCATTACATCCCTGCTGTAACATTTTCCCGCTTCTTCTCTTCGTACATGCTTGCAACACATGTGAACCCCAGCGAGCGGCAAGATAACGAGATCGCCCAGGAGATTCAGGAGGAACTGGTCCGACAGGCAGAGCGACAGCGACAGCAAGAAGAGAAAGATGCGGTAGGAAGTGGACCTGAGGCAGTGCTGCTTGTTTCTACCCCTCAGTTGTTTCTAGTCTTCCTGTTTTGGGCGGGTCATTCTTTTCCAATCATTGCGCCTTTGTTTCCACTTTTATTTTATTTTATTTTATTTTTAAGTAATTGGGACCTTTTTTTTTTTTCTTTTTTTTTTAAACATTACAATGACATTGTTGATAAATGGGAAAGCTGAGAAATCCTAGATTCTGTTTCCCAATCAGCAACACTGTTTGTGTTAGATTAGTCAGAGTGAGCTAACTTGGGTCAGATCGCCTCCTACGTGCTCCATAAGGTGTACGAAGCATGTGCTAATTGGCCTGAGAAGCGAGCTACTGTACGTGCACCCAAAGAAATATGACCTTTGTCTAAGTGGGACATTTCTATATTGATGCGGGACGACGTGCTTACTGTTGCGTTGTTTTGTTGCAGGCCATTGCTCGTAAGCTGCAGGAGAAGGAGATGAAAGAGGACAGGAGGAGACATAAGCAGCTGGAAACGCGCTTTGATGAAGATCATGGAGGTGAGGAGAGCACCGCTGACTTATGTAAATGCCTCATTTATGTTGACTTATGGCTGTCGGAGCAAAGCTAGTTTTCTATCTGTAAAACGGCTGACCGTTGTATGAGCGGCCCTTTGGCGACAGTGGGAAGGAAAAACTCCCTTTGAACAGGAAGAAACCTCCAACAGAACCAGGCTCAGGGAGGGGCGGGGCCATCTGCTGTGATTGGTTGGGGTGAGAAAAGGAAGACAGGATAAAGACATGCTGTGGAAGAGAGACAGAGATTAATAGCAGATATGATTCAATGCATCATGGGAATCCCCCGGCAGCCTACGTCTATTGCAGCATAACTAAGGGAGGATTCAGGGTCACCTGGTCCAGCCCTAACTATATGCTTTAGCAAAAAGGAAAGTTTGAAGCCTAATCTTGAAAGTAGAGATAGTGTCTGTCTCCTGAATCCAAACTGGAAGCTGGTTCCACAGAAGAGGGGCCTGAAAACTGAAGGCTCTGCCTCCCATTCTACTTTTAAATACTCTAGGAACAACAAGTAGGCCTGCAGAGCGAGAGCGAAGTGCTCTAATAGGGTGATATGGTACTACAAGGTCATTAAGATAAGATGGGGCCTGATTATTTAAGACCTTGTATGTGAGGAGCAGGATTTTGAATTCTGGATTTAACAGGAAGCCAATACAGGAGAAATCTGCTCTCTCTTTCTAGTCCCTGTCAGGACTCTTGCTGCAGCATTTTGGATCAGCTGAAGGCTTTTCAGGGAGTTTTTAGGACTTCCTGATAATAATGAATTACAGTCGTCCAGCCTGGAAGTAATAAATGCATGAACTAGTTTTTCAGCGTCACTCTGAGACAGGATATTTCTAACTTTAGAGATGTTGCACAAATGGAAGAAAGCAGTCTTACATATTTGTTTAATATGTGCATTGAAGGACATGTCCTGGTCAAACATGACTCCAAGGTTCCTCACAGCGTTACTGGAGGCCAAGGTAATGCCATCCAGAGTAAGAATCTGGTTAGATACCATATTTCTAGGCTTTTCAGGGCCGAGTACAATAACCTCAGTTTGATCTGAATTAAGAAGCAGAAAGTTAGTGGCCATCCAGGTCTTTATGTCTTTAAGACATTCCTGCAGTTAGTATTTAGTATTTATTTATTTATTGTCATTGTCAAGAACAATGAAATTGCGTTTGGGGCTTCCATACAACCCATACAACTAATTGGTGTGTGTTATCTGGCTTCATGGACAGATAGAGCTGGGTGTCATCTGCATAGCAGTGTAAATGTATGCTATGTCTTCTAATGATGCTGCCTAAGGGAAGCATGTATAATGTAAACAGAATTGGTCCTAGCACTGAACCCTGTGGAACTCCATAATTAACCTCAGTGTGTGAAGAGGACTCTCCATTTACATGCACAAACTGGAGTCTATGAGATAGATATGATACAAACCACTGCAGTGCAGTACCTGTAATACCTACAGCATGTTCTAATCGCTCTAATAGGATATTATGGTCGACAGTATCGAACGCTGCACTGAGGTCTAGTGCAGGACAAGCACAGAGATGAGTCCACTGTCAGAGGCCATAAGAAGATCATTTGTAACCTTCACTAAAGCTGTTTCTGTGCTGTGATGAGCTCTGAAACCTGACTGAAACTCTTCAAATAAGCCTCTGCAGATGATCTGTTAGCTGTTTGACAACTACTCTTTCAAGGATTAAAGAATAATTCTCACAGCTTTTCACAGAAGAATATAAAGTCATGAGTAAGGCCACGGGAGGTGATCGGTCTCTGTTTCTGTGCCGGATTTGGTTTTGTCTCCAGCTTTGAGTGCGGTGGGCGTGTCTCTAACACTCATGGCGATTGTTGCTGACTTGAAGATTGTGGAATGCATTTATAAGCACATAATTAACCCTGAAGGAAGGCTTGCGTGTTCCTGCAGAGAAATAACTCGTCCTTTTACTCCCAGTGCAGAGCGCTGATTGAGCCTTTTGTACCAGAGTTGGCATTTAGTGAATTAGGAGCAATTTTAGATTTACTTCTGATGTATTTAAAAAAACAACAACATGTTTTTAGTGTTTTTTGGGGCTTCTAAAACGTGTTAGCAGCTCAGTGTCACAATTTTATGTTTCATGTTGAAAAATTGAAGCTTTGCTGCAAGTCCTAATCCAAAATGTCATCACGATTGCTTCTGTACCTGAAGCGCTGCGGCCGTTTCTTATTGCGTCTTGTTGAGGCATGAGTGCGGTCGCAGGTCTTGAACCACAGTTGTGAGTGTGAGTGTGGGAGGAAGTAAATTTCCTGTTCCTAATAAAAGCTCAGCTTTTCTCTCTGCAGCTGCTAAATCTAATGTGACATGCTGACTACCAGCTTTGCCATTTCAACCCTTTTGGGTGTTTTGTTTCTGAGATTGACTCAGAACACTAAACCTCTACAGTGGTGTCGCTCCCACACAGGAAGCACAGAGGAAAATCTCTTTTTTCCTTTTAGTCAACAGAAGAAAAATCAGTCTGGTTTTCTAGCAATTTGGTGCTCTGCAAAAATTCAACACACACACAGTTTCTACTTAAAGTGCTCGTGAGTGATTTTTATCTTGTGCTTGTTTGTTCATTTAAACTGTCACGGAAGCTGATTTGAATAGTTTCCGTGTTGGTGTTTGTCGGCGCAGACGGGGACGGGCGAGCCTCTCGCTGTCAGTCCACCTGCTTGTTCTCTGTATCGACTGCAGACTGTGAGAACTTATGTAACTGCTCACCTGTAACGTCACCACTGGGCGTTTGCACCTGTGACTGTGATGATGTCACAGTCTCTCTCTCTGACGTACAAAAACATGTTGCTTCTCGTCACTGAACAGCTGTCAGGGTAGAATAAAAGGTTAAAAATAGGAGAATATTTTATTTTTTTAAAGTGAGACGAGGTGAGCAAACAGCGAATGCCCGTGGGCGTCTGAGCAGGTGTCAGGCTCTGCTCGTACCTCCCTGCTGCTGGTTGGATAACTGGAATGCCATTGCACTGACTGGCAGTGCGGCGAGGACTGGCCTGAGCTTTGTTCCTCGCTGTGCGTTTCCTTTCATTTGTATTCATTCAAACATTTCTCAGCCACATGTCGACTCCCAACAAACAGGTTTCCTTAAAGGTGAAGTGCTCAGATCAACAGTTTGCTCTGTTGGTGTGTCTGCAGCGTCTGTATTTACAAAAGCAGTGGCATGTGGAGTGCAATGGAGGAGCAGACCATTTGTAACCATTTAAAAACATCATATACTGGTTGATGTCCCATCATGAGTCCTGAGTGCCTTTATATCCAGTCAGACTGTCTGATAGCGGCTAACACTCGCTGTTGCTGTCTTTGCAACATTTTAATTTTCCAACCGTAACAACTGCCGGGACGTTTTGGGTCATTTAATGTCATCTTCTGCATTTCCTCTTTCTTCTAACCACTGCTCTCCTCACAGGTGCTGTATCTAACCCGGTGCTCACTGTCTTGACTTATATTACACCTGTCTGTTGTTGTTAACTTTCCCTGTTTTCATCAACCACCACCATCATCATCATCGTGCCTTCTCACTCTGCTTTGCTCAGCTGCAAGAAGACCTCTAGACTTGGACAAACCCAGACATCACACACCGACGTCCCCCGGGCGATACGATGCTCCGGTGAGCTCACGTCGAGATTACTCTCCAGATTATAGTTCAACAGAACCTAAAAGGAGCAGACACCCAAAACTGGATGCTGCAGCACCCCGTGGTCGCTCCAGATACCCAGAAGGCTATCTGCTGGGAGAAGGAGGCCGTAGCAGGCACGCAGATCCTTTTCCTGAGCACCTGATGCACAACAGAGGCAAACACGGGGACAGGTATCCAGAGCACGAGCCCTCACAGACTGGCAGAGCCAGGGATTTAGGATACGAGGACACAGAGAGAGTGGTGAGGAGGAAAGAGAGGCCAGCTAGACCACCTCCAGTACAAATTCCTAAAGAGAGGGACAAAACGTGGGTCAGAGAGCAGAACAGGCAGTACGACCGAGACGGAGGCAGAGAACCGGAATATGAGAGGTATACTGCAAGAGACCAGAGGAGGGACAGAGATCGGAGGAGGGACAGAGACCAGGACCTCAGGTGGGGAAGAGCAGAGGGGCGGGACGGAGAAAGATCCAGAGACAGAGGACGAAGTTTGGACAGAGAGCTAGAGGGACACGGACATCGAGATAAAGGAAGACAAAGAGCGAGAACCCGGAGCAGGGAGAGAGGACTCGAAGAGGCCTTTGTGGAGCCAGCACACAGCCGGGACCGGCTGAGGGAAGGGAGGGCTTCCTGGGAGGGGGAAGAGGAGGATTTTGAGAGGACCAGGGGACGGCACCGTGTCCAGTCCAACCCCAATGAGCTGTTTGGAGATCATAGGGGCGATGAAGGCAGAGGAGACAGCAGGGAGTTCTGGGACCTCCAGCAGGGGGAGGGTCGTGGCAGGGAACGCAGTCATAGTCAACCCAGCGGAGAGACAGGTATCACCCCGAGCTCCCTCTGGGCTCTGCGGGGGGGCTGTGTGGTGTGCTAAACCTTTCTGTGGCAGTCTGAGGTGGTGGGTCAGTCTAACAGCGATCGCTAACACACACGTTAGATTCACTGTTTTCAGGATCAGCGATCTTGTGATTTCAGGTTTGAGGCCAATGATTTATTTCGCCTAGTGTGGAGTTTTCTTGTCTCTGTGCTTGGAGTGAGGCGTGTGCTGTGTGCTTTCTTATGGCTTGATGAGCTTTGTAAGCTCAAATGTTTCCTTGATAAAGGGCTTCAGAGCTGGTTGTGTGTTCTTGTCAATTGAACAAGCTAAACTTTACCATTTCATGGTTTTAACTGATCTGAGATCTGCCACAGGTTTAAATGACCCAAACACAGCGAACAACACCAGTGGAGATGCACTGCAGCCCTTTAAAGGTGCATTGGCTTTGATCAAACTGCTGCTGAATGTATTTTTGTGTGAATGTGGCATCAAATTATTGATCATTCAACAGACAAATGATTTTGATCCATAAATCATTTTAATTTATCAAGAAAAATGATACAAACTTTACTTTATTCTGTAATTGTGTAAATTGCACCTTTAAGATGAGATTTCCTTTTGCTGAAGCGAATCCTAATAAATAATCATCGCAGCCCTGCTCTGTTAGTCATGATTTGCCTTTTGCAGGTCGTATTGCGCACCATGGCGGCGGGTCAGTAATGCCAGAGACCGAGTACGGACTGAGTGAGGCCACCAAGGGTTTGACCAAGCTCGATCTGCGCGAGCAAGAGCTGAAGGACCTGGAGGTGGCCAGGAAACTGCAAGAGGAGGAAATTAAGGTCAGGAAGGAAACCAGAAGAGAAGTACGTGTTGTCCATATGTGCACGCACACCGTGACGTACAGGGAACAATCACATTAGCTTATAGTTAGCAAACAGTGTGCACAAAGAGCAAAGTTAAAGGTCTGTCGGTCTGTGTGTGGTTGAGTTTCTTCTTCTTTGTTTAGAAATCAGTTTTGTAAAGAAATGAAAATGTTTGAATAACTCTGCCCATAAATGTATTTTTGTTGTGCATTATTTGATTTGACATGATGAAACGTGATTGGCTCCAGAGCAGCCAATGACAGTAAAGCATTTGACTCTGTTATCAAAGCTGTAAAGAACTTGAAGCCTTGATGTCAAAAACCAAACTGAAAGTGTTTTTCTTGTGTGTTTCCAACATCACGTAACATCTGTGTGAGAACGTAACCTTTTCTCTGGTTTCAGGCGAGCCAGATGCACGTGCGTGCAGCCCAAGTGGCACAAGACGAGGTGAGTGTGTGGAAACTCCTCCTCCAACATGGATAAATGTTACGTGCAAAGATGCTCTGCAGCACTGGAGGTGTCGCTTTGGCTGCTTCGTGTGAACCAGGTGTTCTCTGATGACATCTGGGACGCTTGTGTAGAGTTATGTCATGTGACATGTAGGACGTATTCTGGGGTAAATGACCTAGTCGCCTCGCTTTGCCAGGAAATCGCCCGACTGCTGATGGAGCAGGAGAAAAAGGAGTACAGGAAGAATCGCGAATGGGAGAAAGAGAAGGAGCGGGAGAGGCTGGCCATGGAAAGGATGGCAGTGGAGAGGAGGCGGCAAGAGGGAGACTACAGGGTAATTTTCCATGACCGTGCATATTTTTAACATGCGTGCTTTTTCCATATAAGACTGTATTTCCTCTGTGGGACAAGAACCATAATTTCTGTTGGTTTCCAGCCAAACTCCGAGGACGTTGTCCGGCCCAGGACACGAGAGGAGTACGAGTACCAAAGGCAGAAGAACTACAAGCCTCCGAGGTACACGGCTCTCACCAGAAGAAATGTCCAGTCTGTAAAGAAGCAGAAATGTATTAATGTTTTGCACGTGTTTCAGGCCTCCACAGCCGCGCACACATGACTATGAGAATGTCAGTCCTGGCTACGTCTACCCAGATCACCCTGCTGCCCCTCGCGCTCCAGCCAGACCTGATCCAACTTACAGAGGTAAATGAAAACCTAAACAAGGCAGCTGCTGCCCTTTTTCAACACTGTGGTGTTTTTGCACTTTAGTCTGCTTGATGCTAATAGCCGTGTCTCTCCCAGCGTTCCTGGCTGCGTGTGTTCTGCAAAGAAAGAGTTAACTTTGAATCTGCAGATAGAAATACATCAGGCTGTCAGACTCAACACTGGCTCAGAAGTTTAATTAACTAAATATACTAGTAATACTACAGTATTTAACTAAGAAGTTTTTGTTTTTTTATTTGTTTTATTTATATAGCACATTTCAAAACCAGGGGTGTGCCAAAGTGCTTCACAGAATCGATTAAGTGCAGTTACAGATACAAATATACTGACAGGTGGGAGACATAACTATGCAATATACAGTAGGCACAAGCCAAAGGCTGAAGGTTAAACACGATAAGCTTTAATCAGAGCAAAACGATAAAACACAGTGCCATTACGAACACGCAGATATAGGTTGAGATTATTCCAGAGGTAGGGTGCAAGAGAGGCGAATGCTCGGTCACCTCTGGTGTTGAGCCGAGATGTAGGTCACACCAGGAGCATTTGGCCTGCTGATCTAAGCGCTCCCCCGGGGGTGTAAAAGCTGAGGAGATCAGTAAGATAGCTGGGTGTGGTATTATTTATGATTTTAAACGTGAACAATAAGATTTTAAAATCAATGTGATTTTAATGGGAAGCCAGTGCAGGTCAGAAAGAACCGGAGTAATAGACTCAAACCTACCAGTCCCATTTTGAACGACGGCAGAATGGAGACCAGCATAAAGGGAATTACAGTAAACTAATCTGGATGTAACAAAGGCATGGATACGTTTTTCAAGGTGCTTACGTGGTATGTAGGGCTTGGCCTTGGAGATTAGACGTGATTGATAGAAACTGGATTCAACTACCGAGGACACGTGTTTGTCCAGCTTAGAGGAACTGTCCAAGACAACACCCGGGTATCAGAAAGAGTCAGCAAAGGGCCCAAATACATCATTGAGTTCAGCCTGACTATCGACGATTATGATTTCCATCTTCTTATCATTGAGAATGAGGGAATTGCTCAGCAGCCAGTTTTTAACTTCATTCATACAATTGAAGAAGTGTTGCAACGATGACGTGACATCCTCAGCCAGTTCAAAATGGATTTGAATGTCATCCACATAAAAGTGGAAAGAAATATTGTATTTTTCAAGGATTCGGCCCAAGGATAACAAGTATTAAGAGAACAGCATAGGACCCAGTACAGACCCCAGGGGGACACCAGAGGTGACCGGGGCAATGGAGGAGGAGCAGGTACCCATGGTGACAGAAAAGGACCTTTCTGATAGGATTTAAACCAGCTAAGGGCACTGCCCGTGATGCCCACCTTAAGCCTCATTAAAAGGACATTATGGTCCACCAAATCAAAAGCAGAGGACAAATCGAGCAAAGCTAAGACCACAGGGCGCCCCGAGTCAGCGATTGAGAGAAGATCATTAAAGACTAGCAGTAATGCAGTTTCCGTGCTAAAGCTTAGACCCGACTGTATTTTCCCCGATGTTGTTTGCATCCAAATAAGCTTGAAGTTGGGAATGAACAAACAAAAAGTTTACTTGATTACTTTGGTCATTTATCAGTAGGAAAAAAACCAGTTAAAAGTCTAAAGTTTACATTTTTCATTGCTGTCCAGATGTCCAGTCTTCTGGTCCCCAGGCCTCATCTTTGACATCATCAATGTTAAAATGAACATCTTCATTTCTTTCAAGTGGTTTGTTTTGGCCAAATGTCTAAATAGGAACGTCTCCCTTTATTTTCTTAGCACTGCCTACATGAACACGTGAGAGTGCTGAAGGCGTTTAGTTCGACCAGAGCTGGTTTCTCGTCACTCATATTAATAAACTCCTGAACGCTACCTTGGAAAACTTGAGTTCATAAACACTGCAGCATAAATTGCACTGCAGCAGGGCCACGATTAGTCAACTAGTCACGATTACGTCGACTATCAATCGTTTGTGGCAGCGCTACACTGCAGTATATGGAGCTCATTTTCTGTCTCTTCCATCTTTTTCAGGTGCCCATCACAAGCGGTGACTCAGGCTCTCGCCCGTGCGCACACATGCTGTCAGTCCTCCTGTGTGTGTGTGTGTGTGTGTGTTTATCTTTTATTTTCACCCATTCACACTCTGTTGGCCAGAATCCTTCGGACAGTCATGAGTTGGCAGTGGGATTTTTTTTTTTTTTTTTTTTTTTTTAATATCCTCCAAAGTTGAGGAAGTGGATGTGTGAGTGCTAGAAATACTCATCTTTTTTTTTTAATGATCTGTAAAATGTGATTGCATATTTCTTTGAACTGATGTGACATTAAGCCTAGCCAAAAGAAATCTCCCATGATTCTTTGCTGTGTAAATGAAGGAACTGCCCCCCTGCTGTGGTCATTGTGTGCCATCAAAGGGCTTAAAGCCTCTGCTGGATGTAACAGTTCCTCGAGACTCTTCATGGGACATGCCTGTCTGGTCCACTGTGGCTGTTACAGTGTCTTAGATACCAACGTGGCAGCTTCTTTGTTACAGCGTGCTGCGCCTCTGTTCTCGCCGTGCTGTGCAGCGAGGCCCTGTGAGGGCTGCCCATGTGCCACACAGCCTTTGACTCTGAAGGGGATGCATTATATTTTGTTTTATTTGCTGTAATTATAAAACAAAGCCTTGATTTCGGTGCTGGTAGCTCTGGCTTTCATATGTTTCCCACCTTGTTCCAGCGCAGAAGAGGTGGAGCTTAGCGGCGATCCGTGGACATCGATCAGCTCGATGTGTTTGCGGTTTTTTTGCTTGTGAGGGGAACTTTTTTTTTTTTTTCCACTTAACCCTGTCTTTCTTAAACTGTAGTGGTATGACTGTATATGACTTACTGTTTCTATGTGCATGCTTACTGAGAGTGTACAGATGTGTACATGCATCTCAGCTCTGTATCAATATTAACTGGCTCCCTCTTTATTATCAGAAAGGGCTAAAGCTGCAAACAGCCAATAATAATCTCTCTGTAGAAACTAAATATGTGCTCACATATACTGCTGTACAGTATTTCAGTCTTCTGCCAATATTTCATATGAGCTTGTCATTTCCAGCTGGCCCATAAAAGAACCAGTACCAAATGAAATGCATGTGTTGCCGGTGTCAAACCTGAGTTCATGCTCAGACGCTGTGTGTAAATCTGCGTTCTTGTTTTTTACATTCGACCAAATCATGTGGAAACTGTTCGGTTCTCCCTCCATGAAACTTGTATCCTGCTCGTTGTCTTTATTGAGAAAGGGAGCTTTATATTTATTTTTGTAAATTTCTTTTTTCCTCACATTGTTTCCTCAGTTTTCATTGGCCAAGCTTCCCCGCTGTCACTTCCAGGACTGTCCGGTCTCATACTTCCTGCTTGCAGAAAGGAGAAATTCTAGTGTTTTGTTTTATATTTCTTCAGGTCCTGATATTTTTGGCTATGAGAGGGAAAAAACGGATAATGAAGAGCACATTGCTGAAATGTTTGTGATTGCCACACAATGACTCACTCATTGAGCATTTGGTGCTGCGTAGAGTTTTTGCTTTGTAATAAATGTTGCTGAAATTATAAATCTGCGTGGAGAACAAGCCCCTGTGCTGTACGCAGAAACTCTTCTCTCGTAGTGCGTTGAACAAACATGCAACTGTCATTGAACTACAGTGTGTGCTACTTGCTGTTGACAGAATGAGATGTGCCATATACGTGTTGTTTTTCAGGGACTTTACAAATTGGAGCGATTAAAAGTTGTGGTTGTAGCGGAGCTAGCGCACCCACTGTGGTGGGTCTCCCTAATTTATTCTTTGATGAGAACGCCACCTAGTGGACGTGCTTCCAGTTGGTGAGGGTACAGATCACAGTGATGTGTATTTGTGTATGTTGTGCTTCAGATATGACTTTACTTTCATGTGTTGTCTGTTTTCTTTGATTTAGGGCTTTATGCAATCTACCAATCATGAATCAACATGTTGGACTTTTAAAGTAAAATGAATTTAAGTTGCTTTTACTTGTAGCATCTCAAAATGTAATAAATTGCATCAGCATTTACACCATGAATACAACGTGTTTGTGAAGCTGTAGGCCACTCAGCACATCTCACCTGACATGCCCGCTTCATCCCACAGCTTTAGTTGATAAGAATACAGGGGGGGGGTTAGTGTCAAAGGTCACATTAGTTTATTGGTCAAGATATTCAGTGACCTTAGTTTCACTCCTCTGCTCATGACGACCTGCAGTCACCCCCTCTGGGGCCCGCTTGATGTGGGAGAACCCGTAATGCAGAACGTTTGAAGCCTTCAGTGACCTCTGACCCTGGCACATGTAACCACAGAGTTACCTGTAGTACAGGTTTTGAGTTTCCAAAGGCAGAAACTGCTCAAAGCCTCTGGGTTTGAGTCCTCTTGAAAACCTTAGACTTCAAGAAACTACACCTACTACTTAAAAAAAGTCAGTTTGAACTGCGACTGTTCGTATCACTCCTCTTCAGTTTTTAGTGTCACTTAGGTGATTTCAGCCATGCTAAATGAAAGGAAGACACAGTATAGCAGGAAGTGCTGCTTTATTTGTATTGCTGCATAGGGAAACAAGCAATCATTTTTCCTTTCATTATGCTAAAGTCATGTACTCAGTGTGCGATAACATCCTTATGTGAAGTGTTTAGTGCCAGCAGCAGGTAGCCTTTTATTGTCAGTTTTAATTAAATTCTGCCACTCTAAAGTACAGTCACACCCTTCCTCTGAGAACAGAGCTGGTTCACCAACATACCTGAAATACTGAAGGTTTGTCTGCAAGTGGTAACACCACTGCCATGCCCTCCATGGGATATGTCACAACTGAACTACTGGAAGTACACCTGAACAGCCAGAAAAGCAGCTGCTGCTGTGAACCTGTGATCGGCTTCAGTTTGGGCAGTCTTAAAGGAAACGCTACAATCCTCTGGAGATCAGACTCTGCTGGGACAGCAGATGCATGAGGAGGTCAGGCCCACCAGCATGCAGCTGTTGGGTTGTAGTGCTGCTAAATCAAATGATACAGTGGCGACACTGATGTTGACTCTGCTCGTGTAACAGTCAGTGACGCTGGAATAGTTCAATTATGCAGCCCAGATTTAAAACATGATTTACAGAAATCCCTCCAAACCATGTGGCAGGCAGCCCTGCGCTAAAGGCCGGGATGGGAAGTTACACACACGACCAGAAACAATGACTGAAATTTGAGCACAGAAATTCCCAGGCAAAGTTTCCAGCTGTGCGGATAACACAAATTCTGCAGGCGGGAATCTCTCTGCGGACAGAGGCAGGCGTTTGGTGCTCTTCCTGTACCTGCCGGAGCTCACAACTGCGGGCCTACCGAGGTGTTGGTACCCGGTTAATGATACTGAGCACTGCGGGTCGCGCTGATAATCGCAGGTCAGCCGGACGCAACAGGTGTTTTTGATTGTCTGGGGTTTTTTTACCTGGAAACTGGGGAGGGGAAAAACACGATTACATACATCCTGATCAGCAAGGCAGTTGGTTAAATGGTTAGCATAACTGCGCAAACAAAACAGCAGCACGGTGTGTGTCTACAGGTAAATGAGCTCACCTGTCCGGCGTGCAGGGTCAGCGGACCACTCGCGTTCAGCTCCTCTCAGAATGGTGAAGAAGCGGGTTTACTGCGAGGACTTGACTGTCTTTTCCGTGTCTCACCTGGCAGGTAGAAAGGTGAATGCAGCTGTCTATCTACTGGAGCACGCCGTGTTCAGACACGAAGACACACCCACTCATGAGAGAGAGCGAGAGTCACCGCCTTCTTACATTTCTGTCAATCCAGATTAGAGACGTTATTAAAGAGTAAATCATCTCGGGAGAGAGAGAACAAACATCGTTTCCTCTCATGACTCGTTGATGTGAGTCTGCAAAGAAAAAAAAAGTGTCCGTCATCTTTAATCTAATTCACTGCATGTTTTAGTTTGTGTGCTCGTCCCCGTGAAGCCTGGGGCGCATCTGCAGGAAAAACCGGTAGAGGTTGTCAGAGAACTATTCTGTTAAGCCTTCCCGAGCCAACCCTCAGAGAGACAAAGAAAACCCCAGCTCTGCTTTTATGAGAGTTCAGGCCAGAAGTTACAAAATGTGAAGTGAAAAAAAGAAAGAAAGGTTGTCATTATTATTATCGTTACTTCTACACCCTTTGGCTTGGTGTATATAAGCATGTTGGAGATTGTAGGCCGGCTGGATAAGGGCTACATTTAATGTGAACACTTTAAACAGTAATAATATTTTTCATGCCAACAATCACTCCTACGGCAGCCTTGCATCAGCTGAGTTGCTTCTAGGGCCCCACCCTCAGCTAGAAACGAAGAAAAATCATTAACCATTTACGATCAGGATCATCAAATCTGCCACTTGAAGAACAAAGCTCATCATCTATCGCGACTTTTTCCAGAAACGCAGTTCTTAATCTGTAACGGGAGCGACATGTTTAGCCTAGATTTGGACTGATGGATAATGTTTATCTTTTTCAAACAACCCTGACTCAGAATTATCACAGTCCCACTGGCGGTTATGTCAAAGCTGTAGAAAGTGCTCAGCGCCTAAATGCTGACAAAAGTAAACCTTCTCATCTCATCTAAAATAAAAAAAATTAGCAGGCCGTTTGGCCCGAGGCGCTCTGTGCTGTGCCTGATGCAGGAATGACACCCGACTGGTTTGAAGCAGCAGCTAGGCCCATCTACGGAGGGAGTCTCTGCTGAATGCATGCCAAGGCAGTCCTCCAAGTGTTGTTAAAGCAGGCACTGAAGAACATAAACGTACTGAATTTGTTTTGCCACACTGACCAGCCAGTGCAGTTACAGGACGCTGAATAATTGGATATGCGCAGAAAAACAAAAAGCGTGTCATATTTATGGAAGTCAAGCTAAAAACCGAGTGAACCAATATAGCAACTGCACATGTAAGAAGAAGTCACCTACGAATCTGCAGCCTGAGCGGATATCAGCAACATGGTGTGTGTGTGTGTGTGTGTGTGTGTGTGTGTGTGTGTGTGTGTGTGTGTGTGTAGGGGGGGATTTCTGGCAGGTTGTTCCACGTTGTCCGTGTGTGAAACAGTCACTGCGTAAAAGAGGCCTTCTCTTCGTTTCTAAACATTTCCTACTAGCTGGGGGATCTGCTCTGTTCAAATAAAAGCTATTGTCTGCATGGTATGAGAGGACCCCGAGGAATTAAACTAACAATGGAAATGAATGGCACATTTATAAGGGGGGAAGCCTGGACCATCTTTAAGGGAAACCATGTGTCCCTCTGAATTACATCGGTGCTACAGCTGGTGGACATGAGAAGATTCACTGTCGCCATTCGTTTGTTGAACGGTTTTATGAAGCTTTCTAAAATAACCAATAAGCACTGAGAGCATGTGCGCACATAACGTTAATGTTTCAAGCCAGAGACAAGTTAGGAGCAATGAATTATTTGTGGGCCAAATAAAGTTTTGATCAATTCATTTTTGTCGTTTGGCTTTATTGCGCAAATATTCTTTTGATTGAACAAAGAAAAACTTGGTTCATGGACTGGAGCCAGCGTGTGCCACGCCAAACTTTAGCACTGAATCAGCCAGTGGAATGTGCGCATAATGAACGTGGTTAGCTCCGGTGTGTGGGGGTATACATAAATACGTACGGACATGTCCGGTGATTTTGCCGGGTCCCCCTGTAAACCCGTAAACCTCAGTCTCACTGTGTTCTCGGTGCCTCCTGCACCTCGTCTTGCTCAGTGATGCCACTAGATGGCGTCTCACTCACATACTGTGGCCTGATTTTGAGCGTGGCACTGATCTTCATGTGTCTGACTGTGGCTGTGGAAAAAAGGCTGGTTTAGTCACCCATCTTCTTGGAACAGGTGTTGGCTTCTTTAAGAATTCCCCTGTAGTGCACTGCTACTTCACATTCTTAATGAATCAGGGAACGAGTTCAACTTTCTCCCACAGTTCCTGCTCCTCTCTCCCAGCAGCTCACGTTGAAAACATTTGGCTGTCATGTTGTTGGTGGCTCACTGCTTTTCTCAGAAACGAGTTTACAGCGTAGCTCCTCCCAGATGCCCGCTTCCTCCCTTTGTGTGAGAAAGGCCTGCATTATTCAGTATTTGCAAGGAAATCCTTGAATCTTTCCATTAAATCAAAAGTTATAACCTATGTTTACTGATATTTGGCAGGTGCTTTGCGTTTTCACGGGAAGCGAAGCCTGCAGTATTTCTGATCAGCTGCGCTAATTACCGACTGAACTCTTTAATCTGGCAGTTTAGTCCAGTTTAGTCCACTCAGGGTTCAGGGACTTTTCTGTTCACTGCACCAGTTTACTTTGAAGCATGCTCCTGTCAGCTTTTCACGTTTTGGGCTCACACATCTCACCGTGTGCTTGATACAGAATAGAAAACTCAAGAGTGAAAACTGGTTTGGCCAGCTCGGGCACAAACGGCAAATCAGATTATAAAGAATCGCATTAAAGACACAATGGTGCTTAAAAGAAGTATAGATATATATTTAAATTAAAGAAAGATATAGCAGCTTTAAAAACTTACTATCATGTTACACAGAGCACTAATGCCCCAACACTGCTCAACAACAAGGTGCTGGAAATGAGGTCATTAACAGAAAACTGATCTCAGAGGATTTTGTTATCCCAAGAAAAACAGCCTAAAGTGTGCCGGTGAAACACAGCATTTCTGCTTCTGAGACTTTTCCCATCCAAACAAACACTTTTACTTGTTAGAGGAAACAATCACAGCCTGCTGGAATTCGATAACAATCAAAATAAGTGCTGCTTTCTTTGTTTGGGAAGTAATTCCAGGGAATGTCGCTGTGTGATAAAATCGAGCTTTTTTCCCTCAGTGACAGTGAATTTTTATTTGCCTTTTATGTAAGCTCGACCTTTTGTAAAGGTTACTGTTTATCACTGTTCAAGTTGAAAAGCTCGCCTGTAAGAGTGAGAAAAGACCATGTTTAGATTTCATTCCAGAAGCTTAAGTTTGCCCGCTTTATCCAAAAACTGGTGTTATGACCCAAGATCACGTAGGCCATGTGTGTGTGACTCCTCCCACCAGAGGATGGCTGTGGGCTTTTTCTCTCCTCTCTCTCAGGTGTGGACACCTGGATGTGTCTTACTGGAGTCCAGTGCCGGCTGAGTGGAATTATTCCTGCTCTGCGATTGGATAATTGGCTGATCACGCAGTATTTAACAACAGCCATGCGCCAAGCCACCACCCAATAAACCACTTGTGGGTCTGATTACTTAGACGGTCTTTGCCTAAAACCTTTTATCAGTTGGTATCAAATTGGTATCAGTGTGTGTGTGTGTGTGTGTGTGTGTGTGTGTGTGTGTGTGTGTGTGTTCATTGCTGTTGTAAATAGATTTGTAAAGTAGCGTTTGTGTCCCTCTGTCACTGTGTCTATATTGCAGCAGCCTGGTACGGGTCAGTTTTCTCCTGTTTGGGTAAAGTTGTCTTTTGGTTGTTGTTTTCACAGGGAAGCTTCGGGCCCTTCAGGGATCTTTTGTTTGTTATTCTTTTTGTTTGCTCGCTGCCAATGTAAATGGCTGCATAGCACTTTGGAAAGTAGTCTGTTTTTGCTCTTGGGTGGTGTGTGTGAGTAGGAGGTCACTTTTCTTGTTGCGTTCACTCCAAGAACATAACACTAGTTTGGATGTGTGTTTGGGACCATTGTCCTATTGGGACACCCAGAGGTGAAGTTGAATTTGGAGTTGGTCCTCCTCCATCATCCACTTTGTGCAACACCAGCGTTACTGGCAGCAAAACAGCCCCAGAGCACGATGCTGCCCTGGGGCTGCACCACTGTTTGTACGGTGTTCTCAGGCTTGAAAGCCTCACTTTTACTCCTCCAAACATACTTTTTAAGCCTGGAGCCAAATAACTCAGTCTTTGTCTCATCTGAGCATAAAACATGTCTCCACATGGCAGCCTCTCAGTTATTAGCATCCCCTCATTGTTTCCTGAGGTCAGTTTCTTGATCATTAATAAGCAGTCAGTCATTTCAGTCGTTATGCAAATGCACTGTTTAAAGGGTTGGGAAACCTGCAGTCAGCTGAGACTGAAGAAGACAAACCAGAGGATTAGTTTTGAATTAGTTTCTTTGTAGTTTTGATACGTATTTGTATAGTCCTACTTTCCTGCTTTCTGCAACCCTGCACTGTCCTCACAGAGCCTGTTTTTGAATCAGCTAAACCAGGCTTGTTAACCAGTCGGATGCAGGAGTCAATAAAAAAAAAAAAAATACAATTCTCCAAATAGTTGCAGCCCCATCTGTGTGGGTGTCGGCAGACATTTACATAACCAACAGAGGCTGAAGGCAGCATGTTAGTCTTGAAAGTCTGTGCTGGTACGAAAGCTGAAAAACTGAGTGGAGTAAAGATGAGCGACTGCAGGGTCCAGATGTCTGAATCCAGCCGCTGGATCTGGTGGGCTGATTGAAACAGATGCTTACTCTATTTTCACAAACACAAAAATAAACGATGATCTGCAACGTTCTGCAGAGAAACATTAGTTACTGACAATCACGTGGAAAAAGGTTATGATACCCAAACAAAGTCACAGACCACTGTTCCCATGGCAACAGCGGAGGACAGTGAGTCACATCCCAGCACAAACTTCTCAGGAAGGGCCCAAACAACATTACAGAAGCTCAAAGCTCTTTGGGATTCAAATGTTCCCCTAATTGTCCGTTTTTAGTGCTACTTACTTTTCCAGCCTTTGATGCTCCTGTTTGAACTTTTTCAAGACATTTTGCACCACCTTAGTTAGAATTGGGCAAATATTTAAACTGTACAAATGATGGAGGAGGATCCAGACAAACCAGAGGATGGGGGCATGGCTCTGACATAGCCAGGATTTCTTTGTGTTCGCTGGATCAATAAAACCTAAATCCCAAAAGTTGTTTATCTTGTGACTTTATAAGTTCATAAATCTTTTTTTTCATTCAGTACACTCTCAGTGCTGGCCTTTAATTTCCAGTGTGACAGATGCATATTAGACCTCTGAAACACAGAAGCTGCTACATTTGAGCATTGAGATCTGGCCACAAACACTTATTTTCAGACTCAGTGAATCTATGCAAAGTCCTGTGACCATGCAGGGATTTCGCATTGATGTCAAGATGTTTTAAACTTTAACCAGCTGGACTCAAAGGGTCTGCTGCCAACTGCACAGGCACCACAGGACACTCCTGAAGGCCTTCTGACAGTGCGCCAAACAGTCAGAGCTTTTCTGACAAGTAAGCATGGACCTGTACGTTTCTTACTTTTAGGGACACTTGTTGCACACACAGCACACACTGGAACCTGCTACTGTTGCTGAATGGCACATATTTAACTGCACAGTTACAAACCATCAGCTTTAGACTGCATTCCTTATTAAACCCTGCTCGTATGGAGTAAGGCTGACAAACACAGTATTATTATAGTGGGAATAACGTGTGCTTAGATGAAAGATGACATATCGTTAGCTTCATAGCATAATTGCCTAAGTCATTTGACTAAGTCAATGACTTAGGCACTTATGCTATGAAGCTAACGATATTATTCTTCAGGCTGGCATATGCTTTCAACTTGCTGTGAGAATAGAAGGAAGCCGGCTTCTCATCAGACAGTTTCACTTCAGGCTTCTGTGTTGTGCTGAAGCCAATTCAGATACTTGACGGGTACAAAAAAGCGGGTTTCCTGATATTGTCACCAACCATCTGCTCCCTGCAGGCTCATAACGCGACCCCCAGTGACCTTTATTTCCTTGTAAATAAACAATGACCTAAGCAGACTTTAAATAAGTTAATTAATAAATAACCCAAGTGCTAAAGGAAGGACAGACGTGATGTAATTAAGGCAAAGTCAGATGAAATCTGGGACTTGAATTGCAGCAAAATGTTTTGATGAAGCCATATTTCAGGAAAGGGCGGAGCCTGAGCCAATCTAGCAGGCGATGCAGGCGACGTGTTTACAAACACGTATCCTGTGAACCAAATATGCTCGAATAATTTAGTAACTGTCAAAGGAAAAATAAAGAGTTTGTTCACGTAAGCACGAGCCTGCTGCTGTGCATCACAAAGGAAGAGTCACAATGAGGATGCTGACCGTCAGCGTTTGCTTCAAAGACCTTTAACGGATGTTTGGGACTCAAGAACAGCGCTGTGCAAAGACCTTGAGACATCCTTCATTCCTGTATATTTGGCTGCCAAAGACGCATTCTTGCAATTTCTTAAAGTGATCTGGAGCAAAGTTTCTCCCGACTTAGCAAACAAGCAATTTTCAATTGTGCCTCTAAGTTAGTATCGTCTCTTTAAAGAAAACAAATCATTTGTCTGTTTTTAGTTAAATCCATAAAAAAATGTCAAAGGAAACAGTTTGACATCCCCAAAGAGCTTTTAGGGGAACACCGGCCAAAATGTCAGCTTGGTGAGGTGTGCCCTTAAAAAACAAGTAGAGGACAAATCACAAGCCTCAACAGAGATCAGCAGCATCTGAAAGTCACATCCTTACAAAACATGGAAAAGTCCAGTGATCCAGTGATTACAGGCTAGCAGGCTTTCAATGCAAATACATGTTACAAACCCAAAAAGAGAAACAACACTATTGTGACTCTCTGAGCGGCTGCAATGAGAATTAGCCAAAGCTTTTCCTGTCAACATGACTAATCGGCCAATTCATCCGTGACAGCTCAGAAACTGCGTCCAGCAACCTGACCTGCAGACTGTTCGGCTCAGGGCTGATCATACGGCGCTAACTGTGTCTGCGTAGATTAAACTGGATCAGAGAGTCAGTGCCCTGATGTCCAGAGTAGTGGCACATGCAGGGTACATATTAGGTGATCGTCATCACAACAAATTAGGGGATCATGTAGGCTAATATTACATTTCTGCAGATTTGTAGGCTCAAAAGTTAAGACAGACATCAGGAGGTGTCTTCCAAAGACCGTTTTTATTGTAAGGCCACGTGATGTTGAAGCGACTCTTCTTTAGAATAGTCGGTGTGATCCAGTCATCACTTAATTAGCCCGATACCACTTCCAGGAAAACGTTCTTCCCATCAAAGGCTGCGGAAGGAAAAAGGGGGCCTCACCCTTACACTTTAAAAACAGGAGGCAGCAGCGCGCTCGCACAAAGGTCTGAGCAACTACGAGGGAGGGACTCCTTTAAATCAGCAACTACTGACTTCAGCGGCTGCTCATCACTGTTCTCCATCTCACAACAAGTCTCAGGACTTATTAATCTGCTGGATAACATGGCCGCGTCCGGACTGCAGCTCCTCGGCTTTTTTCTCTCTCTGGTCGGAGTCGCTGCCACTGTTGCCGCCACTGTTATGGTGGACTGGAAGAAGCTGGTCCAGGGCAAGCACCGCTCCTATGAGGGCTTATGGATGTCCTGCGCTGGTGTTCAAGACAGAATGACCTGTGAAATTTATCAGTCCATCCTGAAAATGCCGAGTAAGTTTGCATCGCACCTACAATCATCTCAAAGCAAGACGCTGCTTTTTGGGTAAAGTAAATGTAGTTACAGTTACTTCTTTGGATTTTAGTCACCGAGCCATCAGAGAACAAACCAAATCTCTTTCTCTCACCGGTGTAATAAAGCTACGATTTCTTACCGATATTTGTGCTTCTGTTCGCCGCAGCTGAGATTCAGGTTACCAGGGCAGTGCTGCCGGTCAGCCTCCTCCTCTCTGCTCTGGCTGTACTCATCTCCACAGTGGGGATGAAGTGCACCCACTTCATGGACGGTGTGCCAAAGAGCAAATCCATGATAGCGATGATCGGAGGAATCACGTTCATACTTTCAGGTGTGTCCAAAGCCTGTGCTCAGACTGAAGACAGAAGTCATAATGAAGTTAGCAGCTGAGAGCGGCTGTTATTGTAGTGAACAGGTGGGTCAGGATCCATGAGTGCTGCAATGATCAAAGATGTTTTCTTTCATTAGGCGTGTTGACCATCATCATCACCTCCTGGTTTGTCAACATGGTTCTTTCTTACAGTGGACACAAGCTGTTTAGGTACTGTCATCAAGACACACACACACACACGTATGCATACACATTGTAAATAAACACGCAGTGTGCTACATTAATGTTGCTCTGCTCTTTTTGGCAGACCTGAGTTTGGTAATGCCGTGTTTGTGAGCTGGGTTGGTGGACTCCTCACTGCGGCCGGTGGTGCTTTCCTGAGCTGTCGGAGATGCTGGAGGACCAACCCTCCAGTGTCCATGAGCTCCAGCCACTTTCTTTCTACCAATCACTCCAAGTCCAACTACGTCTAGTTGAAAAGGCCACAAGAACCTGAAGAAGGAGCCGGTTTCCCTTTGTGGATTATTTAAAGAATACGTCCATTCACTGAGAGGTCTTTGAGATCGGAGTGAGGATCGCTCAGAAGAAACTCCTTTGAATCTCCTGGGTTTAAATGCCACCACAGCTCTGGTTTCTCCTGCTGTAAAGATGTCAGGGTTCAAAGTTTAAAGTCTGAAAAAGTCCACAAATCGATAAATATACAAGTGAGCATGTCAGGTGGAGTTTCTTCATAGTAGCACTGAAGACAAACAGTTTTTAATAGTTTGAAGTGTGGCCGCATGTAAAGTGGAGACAGCGTCATTTCTGATACTTTTCCGATATACGGATTTGTTTGTGTGTGTTTTATGTGTTTATTTGTATCTGTGATGCTTCCCCTGATCAGATAACATTTTGTATATTTTGAGAAGAAAAATAAAATAATGTTGTTTTTTATAATCTGTGTTTTCCTGTTTTTAATTAGCCGCACAGGCTAAGTTTCTGCAGAGTACCTGACAGGTTACATGAAATCAACAAATCAGAAGCAAGTGGGCAGAACTGAAAGACAGAAACACGTGCAACAAAACATCTACACATATGAAACATTAATGCAGTTAAATCATCTATAGAAACTCACAAAGACAAAAAGACATCATCGATTTGATAGATAATAACCACCAACCAAGATTCTTCTTCTTATTATTATTAACTGATAAGGCTCAGATCATTGAAATACATTTTTAAACATCATCCTAATGTGAAGCTATGTTACTGTGGCGAGGTGATGTGGCTGGAGAAGCGAGCTCAGACCTGACCAGCAGTCCCGTTCCCACAGCACCAAAGGATCGTTCACTGTGGATATCAGCTGCTGTCAGTCAGATGTGACGCCATAATGTCAGCACAAAACTGCATAAACATTCATAAGACTTGTTTACTGTAACCAGGCAGTACTTATCTTAAGCGCCGCCGTGTACGAGTAATGATGTCATACTTTCCTTCCTTTCACAGATACTGTCATTAAGCCCATTACTCCAGACCATTAGGACCATATAAGAGTTGCCAAGGTCGCTCTCAGAGAAACCTACTTGCTGCATTCAGTCAGCATTTAGTGGGTTTAAGATAAGCACTGCCATTGTTTAGGAAGTAAGTGATAACTGATGAGATTTGACTATAAGCTGCATTTTCAGGAGGCAAATACACAAAAACAGAAGCTGTTTACCGACTTTGGTTCATGTTCATGTCATGAGACTGGGCTGCGTCCCGAGTGTGAGGGATACGCGAATGCCTCGTTCGATTAAATAATTAGCAAGAGTGAGAAGATTAACACAGGTGAGAGTTCGTTTGCTTCCGAGTTTCTGAGTCACAGTGGGGAGAAATTCGCTCACTCTTCACTCGAAACATAACAAAGAGCGGATGTGGACGTGAGTGGATGCAGGCCGTGTCTGGGAGCGACTGTGTGCCGCTGCGATGCTGATTGTGACAAAGCAAAATGGGATAAAATAAAGCAGTTAATGGATATTTGATGTTACTGTGCTCGTTTGTTCATGTCTAACTCGACTGCTGAGAACAACAATTTGAATCAGATAAATAGTTTTATTCTATAGAGGATCCAGCACTGGACAGCTTGCTGTTACTTGTCGTTGCTCCAATAAATAAATAAATGTCCTCCACCCAAATTTCTCTACAGGAACACCGATAAGTAATCCTTAACTGCCCCTTGTTCAACACTAGCAGAGCTGACGGATCATATGACTAATTCTGTGGCCACTTTGGAGGTGCCACCTTGTTGGATTTGTATTGTGTAGCATTCCTGTTTCACAACTGCACTGTGGCGAGGTGTGGTTTGTGGCTCAGCTGCAGGGGAGGGGTGGAGCAGCGGGTTTGGGTGTGGCCCCCACAGATGACCCTCCATCATTCCTTTCCTATTTGAGTAGCTGCTGGGGCCCAGAGGAGGGTGGAGAGCAGGGCGGAGCTGTGAGCTGGGAACCGTAAATAAACACTCACGAATCCTGCAGAGCTGCGTGTCCCTGTTTGTGATTAACGAGGCTACCAACCTCTTTCAGTGAGTCATCTGTAGATAATTACATCTGATCTAACTGATGAATCATTACGTGAACGTGTTCTCTGCATATACTATTATATATTGTATTATATATTATATATTGTACATATATCTATTAGTTTCAGATGTAGCCATTCTTGTATTTTGCTTGTTTACATTATTGTATTTTGCACAACTCTGTTGCTTGTGAAGCTCGCACACAAGAATTTCACTCACATGTGCTGTACCAATGTACCTGCACATGTGATGTGACAATAAAAGTGATTTGATTTGATTTGATCCAGGAACACTTTAGTAATTATGTATCGAGATTCTTTATTTGTAGGAACCCAGAGATTCTTAAATAAGGAACATATATGCATGTGTGTGTGTAGGTCAGACATATAAGCAGAAGCTGCAGTGGTGAAGGACCTTCATGTACATCTGCTATATACAGTTTCACTTAGCTTCAGAAGTTTTATTGTAATTATTTGTTTTCAAACAAGTATTTAATAGTGGGTAAAGTGGATCTTTGAGCCAGTTGTGTCCCTGCCCAGAGTGGGACCCCCACACTTGTAAACCCATGAAAAAGTGAATTTTCAGTTTCTTAATGAGTCGTTGAAACCCAGCAAACCCTTTCAGATATTCAGAAACCTCAAGCTGCTCCTACAGGTCACTGCCCAGGTGTGCTGTGTCTGTTTCTGTGCAGAGGGGTCGTTAGGGTAACATGTGGATGCTAATGGTGTGATAAAAGGTTTCAGGGTGTGCTCTGATGATCACTGATGTTTACATGCTCACACCAACATTTGTTTTTCCAGCTGTGTCATGTACATATCACACATATGCACAACCAGTGTATGGCAGCTTATATGACTGGTGCCCCTCAACACTTACTGGCATGTCTACAGCTGGTTATTTAAATTCATTGGACTGAATGTCAGAAAGACAAACATCTGTCTATATGAAGTGAAAACGAAACTGTGGAACTGAGAACATCATCTGATCAGACAGGAGAGATGGAGCTCCTCAATATTTCCTCCTGAGGATCCGGGAACAAAGAGTTTAACTTTTGTGTGATTTTCTTCCTGTTTACCACCCAAACACACCAGATGTCAGTGGTAAGCCCAGGATGTCGTCTGCTAAGTGCATCGGACTTGGATATAGACCAAAAACAAATTTCCATTACAGAGGACAGAAATGTCCTTGTTCTCAGGAGGATATTCTCTTCAGCTGCAGGTGAGTGAGCTCTGTGGTTTTAGCGCCATCTACTGATGCAATCCAAACATAAATTCATCCACACATAAGGACGAACTTTCCTTCCGGCTGCTTAAAGGCAATTGAAACATTTTCCACACACACACACACACACACACACACACACACACACACACACACACACACACACACACACACACACACAACAAAGCTCATCTGCACCTGTGAAATACAGAACTGTTCCCTTTAAAAAGTTATTGTTTTCAAAAGCTTTTGGTGCCACATCCTGCCAAAACGTCACTGAGGTCAGCCTCCCAGCAGCTTCCTGCTTCACACTGGGAACGTTTTGTTGAAGCTCTTTTTTTTCTACTTTTGCTTATTTATCAGACTCATTTGTTAATCCTTGTTTTTGCTGTTTTATTCATTCATAAAACTTTCTCATTATTGAAATGTTTTGCTTTTCATTTCCATCATGTTAACGTGTCTCTTTGTTTCCCTTCTTTTTTGAGACCTGCATGACTTTTATTCATAATAAGCAGGCTTATTATAAGCAATCTGAATATCCACACACAGTGAATTCTTTGCCTGAGAGGTGCATCACAGTCAGGGCAGACGTGGGCCAGACGTCCCAGCTCTCCGTGGAGGGAGGGACTGAATCGAGCCTGGAATGAAATCTTTGTTTCACTTTGTCATTTTTTTATTTTATAAATGTCATAACCTACTCAACCAAGGTGATGTCATTTTAGTGTTACAGTTTGATCAACACAAATACCGTAGTTTTCGGGTCATAAGCCGCTACTTTCCCCCCACACTGTGAACACTGCAGCTTGTACTTGTACTTGTTACCATGTTTATGTTACCTTACGGATTAAATTAAACGTTAAAAATCCTCACGTGTAATATTTCTGTGTCTCATATTACAGGTGAAACGCATACGGTGCGGCCTGTACAAGTACAAAATTGATTTTCTTCCTACAATTAGAGCATGCAGCTTTTAATCAGGTGCGCTCTGTAGTCCAGGATTTACGGTAAGTTCATACACTCTGTTACCAGGATTATTAGTGTAGCCTGGTCTCAAATATCTATTTTAGACCCTACAGGTTAAAAGGATATAAACATTGTCATGTAAAGACTTTATTGTAAATATTTCACATGTGTTTAAAAAACAAAAAAAGAATTCAAATGCATTAAAAACGTGTTTAAAATCACAATAAATAGAAGTCAATCATAATTTAAGTGTTCACGGAGTTAAAAGTTACAAGAAAACCAAAGGTTTGTTTTCTAATGTGAAACAAGGAAAACTTTGTATTTGCTGCAAGTTGTTTTACGAGTTCATTTTGGCTTGTCAATCTTGTATTTTCGTCTATCCCATTGGGTGATGTAAACCTATTGTCCAATCAGACGTAAGGAAGGCGGGATCTAAGCGAGGCGAAAGAAAAATAAGCACTAACTAAACTGGTGAGAGTCGGCAGCTGCACGTTACCGGAGGAGGATGGCGAGCTAACGGGAGAATAGTCAAAAACAATAGCCGTGGATGCAGAGTCTACCGGCGATCGTGGCTCAAGAGTTGGGAGTTCGCCTTGTAATCGGACGGTTGCCGGTTCGAGCCTCTGCTCGGACAGTCTCGGTCGTTGTGTCCTTGGGCGAGACACTTCACCCGTTGCTGCCTACTGGTGGCGCCAGTGTCCGGCAGCCTCGCCTCTGTCAGTGCGCCCCAGGGTGGCTGTGGCTGCAATGTAGCTGCCATCACCAGTGTGTGAATGTGTAAAGCGCTCACAGGCTATTTACCTTCCTGCTATGCGCTGTTTACCCTGTGATGAGTGAGTACTGAATGTAGTATTGAGCTTAAACAGAATGTAGAAGAACTTAAAATGTATCATGTTAGCATTTTAGAGCCAGCAATAGCTATGTATGCCGAGTAGTAAGCTACAGATTACTCTATGAAACTAAATAGTAATCTCTAACGCACAGTGGAGGAATCCTCTGGACCCTTCTGCTGTGGATAGGATTTCCGTGGGTTTGTCCCAGTGTACTCAGCAGCGTTGCCGGTCACAAAGCGAGCCTGCCCCTCAGCTCGCCCTCGCATTTAGCCCAACGGATTTGGGAGTAGACCTGAGCACGTGCGTTTTGTTTTTCTGCTTGTTTAACAAGTGAAGCGGCCGTTTGTGTGTTTTCTGGCCCATCGAGCCCGAGCAACGACCAGGCCTGCAACGGTTTCAGTACATGAGCTCGCAAAGGTTACAAATCTGAACTGAACTTAAAAGGATTGTGGGATAAATGTGTTTTCTAAAACATTGACTGTGAGTGTGAAGAGAAAACATCCAATTGAATTGTAAGGAAACGCTTCAGAACTTGGAATATTTTATGTTTTTTTAAATCATACTTTATTTTGACTAAATACATTTTGAATTTAAAGTTTTGTGTCATAATTATTATTTACAGAGTTTGTAAGTGGTAACGGTTACTACAAAGTAACAACGGGTTAACATGTTAGATAAATTCATGATTCTTAGTGAAGATTAAACAGAACTCATTATTTTCACTGAGTGGAGGCACCGCCAATATCAAGACTTCTAAGTACAAAGGTTAAAACTGGTTAATTGTTTCTGCTGTTTACCAGTGAAATTAAGTAACGTACCAGGGCCCCGCTCATAGTACTATCATCACCTTAACCGAGAGTTAATCCTGAGCTATAAAATAATATATAAAAAAATAAAATATAAAAATTAAAGTTAAAAATGAAATAACTTCATTCTAATTTGTGTTGTACAGTTATTTCATTTTTAACTTAAATTTTCATATTTTGTTTTATTCCTTCCTAGTTAAATTTACCCTTTTTAATTTTCATATTTATTTCCTATCTTATTCATAGCCTTTTCTTCTTTTCTTTTTTTTTTAGCTCACGAGCAGTTGTCTAAGCATTTCACTGCATATCGTACTGTGTATGACTGTGTACGTGACAAATAAAATTTGAATTTGAGCTACGTGAGTTGGGTGCTACATTAGTGATGATGCAGCGCCCCGATGATGGTTTGACCTCTGAGGCACCAAAAAATAGAAAACAGTATGAGGCTATAAACAGGTTAAAAAGCTAATACCAGTCCTGTGTACTTTATCATAGTGGAGGGTCTGTCTGCGTACAGGATCGTTAGCACGAAGACAGATTTTGAAAGATGGTAAAAACAATGAAATCTCCAGCTTGATGCTCCAAGCAAAACTCGACTGACTACAGTGTGGAGTTAAAGAAAGGTTAAAAAGTGTCAAACTGTGCGGACCGTTGTGTCGACTTCTTGGTGCAATCATTTGTTAAAAATAAGTAATTTAAAAAGTCATGTGGCACAAAAACATCCTTCCTGCTGCTGTCACCAACATCTTCTGCCTGCAGGCAACAACAAAAGAAACTTCCTTGGAAATAAGATTTGACTCAAGCAGACCTTGCAAGTCAAACTTAACAATGCTGGAAAGAAAAAAAGAATAATAAATAAGTTAAGTGGCACATTCAGATGGGATCTGTAACTTTAATTGCTGCAAAATGTTTGTGCTTATTTCAGGAAAGGCTGGACCCTGATCCAATCTAACAGGCAATGCAAATGTTAACAAACAGGCATCTTGTGAACCAAATATGGTCAGATAATTTGGTAACTGCTGAAGTAAATGAAGAGTTTGTTCACGTAAGCGCGAGCTTGCTACGTTAAATGGAGGAAAGGAATGACAATGAGGACGCTGACGTTCAAATGTTTGGTTCAAAGATCATCTTTAATGGATCTCGTGGGACTCAGAATGTACAGTACTGTGCATTGTAAATTGTGCTTGTGCAATAGTTTATCAGTTGAAGCATGCAACACAGAAGTTACAGAATAAATTCAACAAATGTTTGCATGTGTAAGATGTGCTGCCTTAAAGTAACTCTGCTTATTTTCTTCATTCACTGTAAAATTATACTTAAAAATGTAGATCTCAGCACAGTTTGAATCATGCAAAGCTTAAAGTTTAAAGTATGTTTTGTATCGTACATCAACCCAAAGATGCATCCAATAAATACATATTGAAACCCGTTAGATAATCAGGCCATTGTTGTGTGATGGGCTCACAGTTTAGTTCCCTGCACGTAGCCTGTTGCAGTCTCATATAGGTGCAGGTTAAATGCACTAGGCATGCGCCACACCTGAAGCACATGTTTGATGCAAAGTGAAACTGCAGAAAAATCAGATTTGCACCGATCTTGAAATCCATTCTTGTGTCTGTGCACTCTGAGACCCAGTTTGATCATCAGGCCAGATTTGCAGAAACATATTAAATGCTAAATATTAAACTTCTACTCATGGAGGTCATCAGGAGGACTCATCCAAAGAAGAGGAATCTTTTTCGTATTTGTTCAAACATGTTATGGCGGTCTTTCCTTAGGATGTCAGTGTAATCTATGTTATCATCATTAGTTAATTAGCAAGATAAGACTTCCTGGAACATTTTCTTCCCATCAACGGCTGCAGGAGGAAAAAGGGATCTAGAGCGTGACGCATCTTGGACTTTAAAAACAGGAGGCAGCAGCGCTCACGCATAACTGTGAGCAACTACGAGCGACTACTGACTTCAGCGGCACTCATCAGCATTTCAGATCATTTGGACATTCCCAAAGACGTTTCAGGACTCGTCGATTAAGTTAACTCCTCTGCTGGATAAGATGGCCGCATCTGGATTACAGCTGCTTGGATTTTTTCTCTCCCTGGTCGGAGTCGGTGCCACTGCTGCCGCCACTGTTATGGTGGACTGGAAGAAGCTGGTCCAGGGCAAGCACCGCTCCTATGAGGGCTTATGGATGTCCTGTGGTGGAGTCCAAGACAGAGCCACCTGTGAAATTTACCATTCCTTTATCAAACTGCCAGGTAGGTTTGGATTGCACCCCAGCTTACAACAGGGGCTGTAATTAGTCAGAAATGTCTCTTTTTGACAAAGTAAAAATGTTTGTGTGGAATTACTTCCAGCTTTTTGTTGAGCTTTTGCAAGCAAAAATGTTCTAAATCTGATATTTAATGTATAATCTACATTTACAGTTTAGCAAACATTCCCATATTTGTGCTTCTGTTTCCTTTAGATGAGATTCAAGCAACCAGGATAGCGTTGCCACTCAGCCTCTTCCTCTCTGCTCTGGCAATGCTCGTCTCCACAGTGGGGATGAAGTGCACCCACTTCATGGACGGTGCCTCGCAGAGCAAATCTGTGACAGCGATGATCGGGGGAATCATGTTCATGCTCTCAGGTGCGTTCAGATCTAAACTAACACATGAAACCAAAATTAAATGAGTGGAGAGACGACTAATGTATTCACAACAATGGGCTGCAGTGATGGACAATATCATGTGCTGTCTGTGATTAGGTTTATTGACCATCATCATCACCTCCTGGTTTGTCAAAGTTGTTCTTCAGAACTTTTATCATTCGCCTCCTCTAATCAGGTACAGCTGACACATATCGTCACACATGAACCCTGTGAGCAAACATGCAGCACGCTAAGTTAGTGTTTATTTGCTCTCTCCGGCAGATCTGAGTTTGGTAATGCCGTGTTTGTGAGCTGGGCCGGTGGACTGCTCACTCTGACTGGTGGTGCTTTCCTGAGCTGTCGGAGATGCACGACCATGTCCTCGGTGTCCATAAGCTCCAGCCGTCTGCTTCCCACCAGTGATCCAAAGTCCAACTACGTCTAGTTGAAAGCAAAGAAGAAGAAAAAACTTTCTACATTCACTGAATAATGAGGTCACATCAGGATCGGTCGTCGTGTGTTGTTTCCCACAGTAAAGATGTGAAGGTTCAACATTGAAATTTCTTCTGTAATTACAGATTTATGTTAGTGAAGGACCCTGTCGTCCTCCTGCACTCTTATAAAATCATCACGTTTATAATAAGCTTTAAATAAGATTTGCTTTCATAATTTAAAGTGTGGCCATAAAGTGCAGTACTTTCTGTTGTACTTTGATCTGTTTGTGTCTAAAGTGTGTGATTCATTTCGTAACTTGTCAGTTTTTTTATTGTTTGCATAATTAAATAAAATTGTTTTGTTTTTGTTTTTTTTCTCGTCTGGGTTTTCCTGTGTTCGATCAATGATATTTAAAGCTTGAACATTTTAAAAAGGTGCCTTTGTGAAGACAAACTTTATATGAAGTTATTTAAGTTTGTTATTTATTATTAGATGCTGACAAAAACAAAAACCCACAACCATGAAGCCACTGCACTTTTTAATGGAGGGAGAATTTGGAGGTTGTGCCATACGTGCAACAATACAAAAGCATCATGTATCAGCTGCATACTCTTCAGTAGTCTAGCCAGCGTCATCCTCTACGCTGTTGCATGCTGGGGCAGCAGGTTAAGTGTCGCAGGTGGCAACAAACTCAATAAACTGATTTGCACGGCCAGGAATGCTGAGTGGACGGAGCTAAGGTGGTGTCAGAGAGGCGGATGTTGTCCAAGATAAGGACAACGCTCCATGACGTGCTGGCCAATCACAGGAGCACGCTCAGCGAGAGACTGAGATTACCCAAATGCGCCACTGAGCCACACAGGAAATGATTCCTGACCGTGGCCGTCTGGCTGTACAGCTCCTCCATCTAATGAACAGTCACACGGCAGTAGTCGTACACATCCTCCATCGTGCACATCCTTCATCGTGCACATCCTTCATCGTGCACACCCTTCATCGTGCACATCCTTCATCGTGCACATCCTTCATCGTGCACACCCTTCATCGTGCACATCCTTCATCGTGCACACCCTTCATCGTGCACATCCTTCATCATGCACATCCTTCATCGTGCACACCCTTCATCGTGCACATCCTTCATCGTGCACATCCTTCATCGTGCACACCCTTCATCGTGCACATCCTTCATCGTGCACACCCTTCATCGTGCACACCCTTCATCGTGCACAAGCTTCATCGTGCACGTCCTCTGCAGAGAAAATAACAAGCTTTACAGTTTGGTAAGAGGGCGCCTCAGTTTCCACCATATAAATTGAACTTGTGTTATCTGCAGGGATATTTATAACTGTTTTGTTACATTTTGTAACTTTGTAATATTTGTCGTTATTGATTCAGTTTTGTCAGTCGCTGTTCTTACTGTCTGGGAGCAACTGTGGTCGCATAATTTAAAATATTATTCAGATTCCAGTTTTCAGTAATACTCTGCTTGCTAACCACCACAGCTGTAAAATAAACACAGTGCCATAAGTTTAACATGTGTTCAGACTTTGCTTTAACACACAAACTGCATTTGGTTGAATATAAAAAGTCCATAAGAGTTTGTTGTTTGCTGTATCCAGGCAGCAGTTATCTTAAACGCCACAGTGTACAAGTAATGAGTGTGTTTTCTCCAGTGTATTCGTTTCCTTCCTTTCATACACTGTCATTAAATCCATTACTGTACACCAGAAGCGTTGACAGGGTTGCTCTCAGACTAGACAAACTATGGAACGACAGTAAGAAACCTACTTTTGTTCAGTCTGCATTTCATAGTCATCAGTGTGTAAAACCAACCATTTAAGATAAGCACCATGTGAACATTTGTGTGGGCAAATATACAAGAGGAAAATCGAAGGATAAATACATGCTTTGATTTGATCATTTGCTCGGAGAGAACAGTGAAATTAATTATTAGCAAATACACATTTGCTCCATTAGTGCGTTTCTAATTTGTGGAAACAAATGATCTCGCTCCTCACTCGAAACATAACAAGACGTGGGTGTGGATTTAAGTGGATGCAGACTCTGGAGGGAGTGGCCGTGTGCCGCACAGATTCCTTCCTGAACTGCCAGCAAAAGACTAACAGAAAGAAAGCAGTCGTCATATCTAATCACGGCCCTAATTCTCTCTGGCTAAAATTTAACGAGGTGCTGAAAACATTTTGGTTCGTAGTAGCACGATGCCATCGCACAGCTGCCGTACAGCCATGATGCAAATGGCTGCATCCTGGAAGATGATCAGGAAGAGGAGTACAGAAGTCTGGTGAGGAACTTCCTCACATGGAGTCACACAAACCACCTGCAACTCAACACCTCAAAGACCAAGGAACTAGTTGTGGGAGGTCCAGAGCAGGTCCACTGCCGGTTCAGATAGAGGAGGTGGAGGTGGTCAACAAGTACAAGTACAAGTACCTCGGGCTGTGGGTGGACAACAAACTGGACTGGTCATGCAACACAGAGCACCTGTATAAAAAAGGCCAAAGCCGACTGTACTTCCTCAGGAGGCTGAGGTCTTTTAACATCTGCAGGAAGCTCCTGAGGATGTTTTTCCGGTCGGTGGTTGCTGGAGTACTTTTCTATGCTGTGGTGTGCTGGGGGAGCAGCACAGCAAAGAAGGACTCATCCAGGCTGGAGAAACTGATCAGGAGGGCTAGCTCTGTGGTCGGCATGAAGCTGGACACTCTGGTGACAGTGGCAGAGAAAAGGACACTAAAGAAACTGCTGGACATTATGAACAATGCTGGGCATCCTCTGCACACGGCCATAAACAACCAGAAGAGTCTGTTCAGTGACAGGTTGCTTCTCCCCAAGACAAGAACTAACAGACTTAAAAACTCCTTTGTCCCACACGCCATCAGACTGTTTAACTCCTCTCTGGAGGGGAGAGGGAGGGGAAACAGGAGGACAAAGGAGGGGGGACAACTAAGCTGTAGTGCCTCTGCACCTCACTGTGCAATGCTTTTTGTTAATAGTCAACAGTGCAATAGACTCAATACTTGAAATGTGCAATTCCCTTGAAATGTGCAATTCCCTTGTATTCTTATTCCTATTTATTCTATTTATCCCTTTCATATATTTTATTCATATATGTCTCTGTATTTATATATGTGTGTATATATAAAATATTCTGCTCACGTTCTGTAACTTCTGTCGGTGCTGTGCTTTTGGAAACCGAATTTCCCAGAGGAACCCACCCGAGGGATTAATAAAGGAAACAGGAAACTGCAGGATCTAGGACTGAGCAGCTCCCTCTGCAGCTGGATCCTTAGCTTCCTGTCTGACAGACGCCAAGTGGTCAGACTGGGCAGCATCACCTCATCCCCCGTCACACTGCACACTGGTGCTCCACAGGGGTGTGTACTGAGCCCTCTCCTATACTCACTCTACACCTAGGACTGCACGGCCACTAACAGCTCCAACATCATTGTGAAGTTTGCGGACGACACTACAGTGGTGGGTCTTATCAACGGTGATGAGACGGCTTACAGGGAGGAGGTCAGCGCCCTGACCCACTGGTGTCAAGACAACCATCTCACCCTCAACGTCGCAAAGACAAAGGAGTTGATAGTGGACTTCCGGAGGTGCAGAGAAGTACACACCCCCATCACCATCAACGGCGCTGCTGTGGAGAGAGTGAGCAGCTTCCGGTTCCTTGGCGTACATCTGGCTGAGGATCTTACGTGGTCAGTACACACAAACAAAACAGTGAAGAAGGCGCAGCAGCGCCTCTTCTTTCTCAGGAGACTGAAAAGACTCGGCATGAGCCCCCGCATCCTCAGGACCTTCTATCACTGTGCCATTGAGAGCATCCTCACTGGATGCATCACCACCTGGTATGGCAACAGCACCGCCTACAACTGCAAAGCTCTCCAGCGAGTAGTGCGGTGTTCTGAACGGATAATTGGAGGTGAGCTTCCCTCCCTCCAAGACATCTACAGGAAGCGGTGCCTGAGGAAAGCGGGGAGGATCATCAAGGACTCCAGTCACCCCAGCCATAAACTGTTCAGACTGCTTCCATCAGGAAGGAGGTTCTGCAGCATCCGGTCCCGTACCAGCAGACTGAGAGACAGCTTCTTCCATCAGGCCATCAGACTGCTGAACACGTCATAGACACCTCAGCTTCACTACTGGAACTTTAACATTATGCACTCCATACTGTACAGTAATGCCACTGTTTTGCACATATTCAACTCTGTATATTTTATTTTATTTATTTTATATATTCTATTCATTGTTTACTCTATTTAATTTGTAAAATATGTGTACACACACACACACGTAGAAAAATATTTAGTATACACATCCAGAAATGCATATACTATTATATATTGTACATATATTTATTAGTCTCAGATGTAGCCATTCTTGTATTTTGCTTGTTTACATTATTGTATTTTGCACAACTCTGTTGCTTGTGAAGCTCGCACACAAGAATTTCACTCACATGTACTGTACCAATGTACCTGCACATGTGATGTGACAATAAAAGTGATTTGATTTGATTTAAAGTTTAATCTTATCTTATCTTATCTTATCTTATTGTTGGTTTGAGCCCTGCTGATAGGAGAGGCCATTACAGTACAGTGAACTCACAGGCAGCATAGATACATGCTTTATGGTTGTTTACACCAAAAAGTCTCATTAGAACAGGCAACATTTTTACAGTCTTCTCTTGTCCAGTTTATAAAGTCCACGTCAAGTCTAACCTCAGTTTCCTGTTCTTAGCTGACAGGAGTGACACCTGCTGTAGCTCATGTGCTTCAAGGTTCAACTTGTGTGCATTCAGAGATGCATGGCTTCGCTGTTAGAAGTGGTTATTAGAACTACTGTTTCCTTCTTATTGACTCACAGCAGACCAGCCTTTGACCTCAAATGGCATCAACAAGGCATTTCCACCCAGAGAACTGTTCACACTGACAACCCTAGAGATCGTTGTGTTGGAAAATCCCCCATCAGCAGTTTCTGAAATACTCAGAGCAGCATGTTGGGCACCAACAACCAGCTTTCTTCCCCATTCTGATGCTCGGTTTGACCTTCAGCAGCCCATCTTAGCTATGCCTGTATGCCTTAATGCATTGAGTGCATTGCTGCCATGTGATCAGTTGATTAGATTTGATTCAATCTGATCTGACGTCCTTTGAACAAGCACTTGGCAACAACGGGAAGAAAAAACTCCTTTTTATCAGGAAGGAAGCTGAACCAGGCTCAGGGAGGGCGGAGCTTTAAATGCTCTGCCACCGCCAGCATAGACTGTCATCTACATTTCTTCCATTGAAATAAGATAAGATAAGACTTTATTGATCCCACAACGGGGAAATTTTTGCGTCACCTCAGCTCAGGTACAGATATATGAAGGAAATACAAAAATACAAATTAGTACAATCAATGAAAAAAGTAAGATTATACACTATATACAATGGTAGCATACACACAAATAATTGACTTACTTTCAAAGATCATCTCAATATTAGAATATTGTATTCACAGCATATAGTAAACATGTATACAGCTCTAGTTTAGCTCATTGGTGTGTCTAAAACGTGTTGCACTGCGGTGTATTACATTCATTGGGCTCTTGTGGTTCTTCATATTATGAGTGATCGGTGTAAATCTCCTTGGTTTGACTGCCACCTAGTGGTGCAATCCACATACAGTGGCTTAATTAAATTAAGTAATCACATATTTCAGTTTGGCTTAATTGGTAATTAGGTCAATAACAGATGAAATAACATTTAAAAAACAGACTCACAAAAAACTGTCCAACTAAAGACAGTTGGACAGTTTTCTTACAGCTCTTTTATTTCGACTCTTCTTTCTGAAATTATATGTTTTATTTATATTCACCTTACTTCTCCATTTATTATTTATTAGACTTTCCCCCCTATTTTATCGATTCATCACATTTTTATTATCACTGAAATATCTGCTTTGTGTGCTTTTTATTTCTGTCACGTTTGGTTTCTTGCTTCTTTATAATTTACTTGTTTGGAGACCAGGAATAAAAGCTATGTAAATAAGTGACTTGACTTATCAAAGAAGTCTATGCAAGTGCTTTGACCTGGACTCTACTTTCATGTCGTTTTGTGGTGTTTTTAAAAAAGTGTTTGTACATCGAAAACCTGAAGAGGGAGACAGTGTCCACTGATGTGGGAAAAGCTGTGGGTCTGCGTCTGGCGGGGACTCGGAGCGAGCGCGTTTTTCTTTTGTTGACAAAGAATTTTCTAGTTGTTTCCTGCGCTCGCAGTATAACTGAATTTATTCTTAAACAGCGTAGCTGAGTTAACATGAGAGTTATTGAAGTTGCCCAAACAGCGTGGAAACGAAGTTTCGTTGATGTGGATGAGCTGAAGAGTTTGTTGTTTAGGACTCCCAGAAAGTTGATTCTGTTCATTTGGAAGGAGTGAGCGACGAAAACGTTTCTCCCTGTGAAGGCGACACATCCAGTGAACAGAACCAGCTTTGGGGGATTTGCTTACCTGTTTGAATGTCTCTCGGTTACTTTTGGAAACTCTTTAGGTCTGAGAAGTCAAATGTCTCCTTTTCAGTGTTTCTTTATGACTGAAAACATCTTCAGGTTTGTCTCAGTGAGCTCAAATTGTCTAAAACTGGAGATTTTGTTTTTTATCTCAATGAACCCAAACAGTTTAAACGGTGCATTCCTCCTTTAAACGCAGCGTTTCGTGTTTTCAACGTTGAATAAACGGGACCCACGGGACTGCCCGTGCTTCCCCGTGGGGGCTGTTTCCCTGTTACGAAAACAAGCTTTGAGTGTACCCTGGCCATTCATCTCGGAGGGGAGGAGTTAAAGGAGCGAGAGGGGGTCGTAACAAGTGCGTCCTCGATAAGTAATTATTCCATTTCCGCCTCGCTCGGCTGATCCCTCTGAGAGGAGCGCTTGGATGAACTGGAAAAGGAGGCTGAGCTGATTTTTGTGTGCTCTCCGCCTGCAGCTCCTCGCAGCCTGAAGAGAAGAGGATGGATGGAAACTTGTTTCCGACTCTTATCTTCCTCCCGGTCCTGCTCTCAGCCGTGTTGCCATCTTCCGCCGGTGTGCTGGAGCCGTACGACCTTTTATATGATAACGCGGTGGAAGCGTTTTACAGTGCCGATTATGAGAGCGTGGTGCGCTACATGGAGGGAGCGCTCAGCAGCCACAGACAGGTCCGGGCCACCAGAGTCCGATGCCGGCTGAGGTGCCAGGACCAGCATCCGTTAGATGAAAGCTTCTCGGATCTGCGCTTTTTCGACTCGGTCCTGCGGAGAGCAGCGTGTATGAACAAATGCATCGAGGAGAAAGTTGGCACGCAGTCTCTGCACAAAGTCAGCGAAGATGTGGTGCAGGACTTCAGCAGGAGGATCCCGTACAACTACCTCCAGCAGGCGTATCAGAAGGTAAGGAGGGGGAGAAGGAGTGAACTGCTGGAGCTGAATGAGCACTATTGTTGTGGACTCGGCGGGGGAAGGTTTGTCTGGCTGGTCTGCTCAGCGCTACCTGCTGCATTCCTCATCAAAAAGGAAAAAGTTTCTGCTGCCTGACAACAAGAAGCAGAGAGACGAGAGAACAGCAGAGTTTTGCTTGTGCCAGTGTTGCGCAATGTACCCCACGTACACGGTGCGTGCAGTAGGTGTGTTATTGTTGCAAGACACGTTAATACACATCAAAGGGAAATGAAAGTATTTAGAAAAACACTTGCCAGTTTTCTTTTACTGAAAACTTGGCAACCATCACTTTAAGAGTCAAGATACGCTTTATGATCCCCGAGGGGCAATTTGATACCCCACGAAACACACCCACCCAGAAGACTCTACACGGAGCGCTGCTGCTTTGCGACAGTTTCACAAAGTGCTTCAATCCATCGTTGTTCTTCAGGCTGAGAGACCCAGACCAGCAAATATTAGAAGACTTGGTAAAACACAAATACAGCATTTTCATAAATACATTATACAGTAGATACACTGCTGAGCCAAAGTGACACTTTGTAATCAAGTACAAATACTTGGATTTTTCCACCAGCTCAGTTACCTGTAGATCAATCATGCTTGTCACGATAATGCAGCTCTATACATCTGTAGGCTGACAGCGATGCTCTCAGTCTCCATCCACAACAATGTGCTGTAACATAAAACTGTGTTGCTGTGAATGCTGTCGTGCTGATCTGTGCACTTTGTTTTACAGCAGTGCTTTGCTTTGTTTGGCTTTGTGGCTTCTTAGCGTGCACTGTTGGTTTTTCAACACGTTTGTGGGTTTTCGATCTCTCTCTTCCCACATCCACAGTGTTACAAAGCTGCTTGTTTGTATGAAGCGGATACATCAAGGTCCACTTGAAGTGCGCTGAACTAACAAATTCAGCCTGTCCTTTGACTTTTTTTCTTTGGACAGCTTCAGGTCTATAAGAGGCACAAATTAAGATGACGTCTGCATTATCACAGACTTTCTAAATGGAACTTCCCATGAGGCTCATCATTTGGTGAGCGCAAAGCAAAGCGTGGGAACAATCTGAGAGAGAGATAAAGCAGGAGAGTTGGGAACAAAGTGTAATGGCTTATTCAGGCTCCGTGTGCTGCTTTTTGTCCCCCAAGGAGGAGTAGGTTTGTGTCCCTGGCAGTCTGTGAATATTTGTGGGTTGTCTGTGCACGGTTTCACCAAACTGTAAACACTGCTGGTCATTCTCATTAAAGGATGTTTAGAGAAAAGTTGGAAAGCCCCGTGTTGGTTTAGTCAGTCCAGTCACTGTTCTTCTTAGTTTGTGTGGGAGGGGGGAGAAAAGGTGAGGGAAGCGTCTCCTGGAGTTTTGGATGGATCGTGAGGACCAGAACTCTTCAACATGGCTACAGCTGTGACACGACTTCTTCATGTGTCCCTCAGCAGTAAACGCGTTAGCTTGGACGCTTTAATTCTTAGTGCAACTATCACGCGGCATGTGATTGTGCCAATCAAGCTAGGGCTGCCACGATTAGTCGACTAGTCACGATTACGTCGACTATCAAAATCGTCGACGACTGATTTAATAGTCGACGCGTCGTTTGAAGCTTTGTAAGATCACAAAAGACGCAGGAATAATAGCAGGATTTAAGAGTGTAATAACGGACTGAAACAGAAGATGGCAGCACTGCAAGTACAAGGATGCCAGCTGCCCTTAAACCCCGAAGGAGAAGAAGCTGTGTCCCAGAATTCATAGCGCCCAGCTCAGTTTCCAACAATGGCGGCAGCTAGTTAGCTTTAATATTACTCTTATTATTCTTTCTGAGTCACAAAATAAACGTTTAACATATTTTCAGGCGAGAATGTAGCTGTGTAAACCTCAAATATCTGCTCAGTTTATCAGGACACCGCATATTTTCAAAAGCGCTCCGACGTTTTCGGAGACGTCTGTTACCCACTAGCTCGATAGCTAGCCGGGGGCTAGGCTAACTAGAGCCGTGAGAACACCGGACTCCCGGCCGTCACTTAGATAACTTAAAAATGTTATTGTTTGGCTTTTTTTAGTATTTTATTTGTTCCTGAGTAAATCGGTTTGGATGAGATTAAAGTTATAGTTTTTACACAGCTGAATAAACGTCAAGCAGACAGCTGATTATCAGAAGTGTGAGATGCTCCAGAATTTACTCCGGTGTCCTGTTATCTGCAAGTTTAATTAAAATTTAATAAACTATCATCTTGTCTTTATTTTTAGTTAGCACATACCTTAAACACTTAAAGCTGTAAGCTAATGATAGTTATATAAGAGCAGATGCTGCTGGTGCAACCTACAGCTTGTAGGTTTTACGTCCAATGGGTGATGATCTGATTAGTCGACTAATCGCAAAAATAATCGGTGACTAGTCGACTATCAGAATAATCGTTTGTGGCAGCCTTAAATCAAGCTATAAAATGTAAGAAAGGAAAAACTGGAATAAGATTGTTTCACTGAAGTCAGATGAGGGCAGTTTGACCCAGCTGGCTGACAGCTGGCACCGTCCTCCCACATGTGGACTGCTGCTGACTGTAGACCAGCCCCACATGCCCAGGTGATGACACACAGCTGCTACTGTGGTAGGAAGTTGATCGTGTTAGGGCTGCTGCTTCGCTGTGAGGTGGTTTTTGTTCTTTCTCCTGAATCAGCAGCGAAAGATTCAGAGCTGAGCGCTCTCTCCTGTCTAGACGTGACTATAGACTCGACTTTACAGACAGATGCTCGTCCAGATATGACAACGTTTCTCTACGTCTGCAAAGAATCATGTTTTCTCTGTTTTGAGAACAAAATGGCACATAATGGTTCGTTTTTATTTCCCCACAAAAGGACGCACACACACACAGCCCTGCCTTTTCTGTTTTGACATCTTTGTGAGCCCTTTGGAAACAGCGAGCTCACCACAGGTAAGGAGGGGCAGAGCGGGGCTGCTCTGTTTGGCCACATTGACCATTAAGTGCACGCTGTTATAAAAAGGCGTGTTCCTGTAGTCTCTGACGCTCCGCTGTGCCACACCCTCCTCCTGACGCTGTACGGCATAATGTTGCTGTTGGGTGAAAGTCTCCGGCTCGCCCGTCGTTCAGCGGGGCAAATATTTTATTTTCCTTTTGTGGTTTGTGTACCTTTCTAAAAAAAGATGCACATCACCTTTTTTTGTAAGTATTAAGGGAAACTTGTGTAGCGGTCTTTGTGCGCTCGCTGAACTCTCCCAGCAACAGTTTGTTTTTAATCCACTGTTATTCCAAGAGCTGCTTTGAAAAACTTAAAACTTCTTTTTAACTTCTCAAAAAAGTTTCATGAAAGATTTTTCTTTGTTATGACAGTCGGTGGGGCAGCCATCATTCAGTCCCACACCACACATTTTAAATCTTCAAAGTTCACACCAAATACTGTGTGTGCTCAGGAAGTTTTCTCGTCCACTGTTTACGTCACCATATTCTCCCTGTGCATCTCTGCGGCGAGTCCAGCACTTCTACTACAATCAGCTTTTCTGGCATTTCACACTAGACCTATATCAGGGTTTCCAGCAGTTCACCAAAAACTTGGATGAGTCCGCAGTGTGCTCCAAGCCTGAAGGCAGCACGCTGGGAGTGAGGGCCTCAACCACAGCTCAGAGAAAATGCCCACAAAGGGTGCTGACGTGGCACTTTTGGATTTGTGTCACACCAAAACAATTGTTACACTCTAACTTGGCTTCATTGCTTTTGTCAATGAAATTCAAGCTGAAGGATGGCCTTTTTGATAAAATGGAGAAAATCCAGCACACGTGCAAACTTTAAAACAGGACACCAACTGGAAAGAAGGAGACCACGCTGAAGGGTGCAGAGAAAACCATCGATAATGAAACGACCTCCTATCAGCAAGCGCTGGGTGACAGTGGGATGGAAAAACTCCCTTTCAACAGGAACAAACTTCCCGTGGACCCAGGCTCAGGCAAGGGCGGCCGTCTGCTGTGAGCGGTTCAGGGTGAAGAGAGAAAAACACGACAAAAACACGTTGTGCAGGAGATTATTAATAACTAATGGTTAAGTTCAGAGTGATGCATAAACACACAGTGACGAAGAAAACACTCACCAGGTCACCAGGTCACCTGATCCAGCCCTGCAAGCTTTAAAAGCAGAGATAGTGTCTGTCTCCTGAACCCAAACTGGGAGCTGGTTCCACAGAAGAGGGCCCTGAAAACTGAAGGCTCTGCCTCCCAGTCTACTTTTCTGTAGTCTGAAAGGGAAGTGCTGTGATTAGTTAAGCAGGTAAAAACATGTTGCATTAAAGTCAGCATAGTGGATGTTCTGGTCCAAAGTGAGCTGCGTCTCCCTTTCTCCATCGTGTACAGGTAATGGTCCATTATTACTGCTGTGGAGACATTTTCTCCTGCTTCACATAATTTTCATCTTACTGTAGATTAAGCCGAGACTTTTCAGACCCAGCAGGGCTCGTCTCAGACTGCCCACTGTCATTAGAGTCGTCACGTACAGATTTGGGACAGTGGGATGGTCTAATGACCCTGTTGATGGGCTTTGTTCTAATAATGAACGGGACTGAATGCATCAGCAGTGATGGGAAAAATGCAAAGACTTGGCAGGAATCATGTAAATCTGTTCATTCGAGTTTACTTTTCTCTGAGAGATGAGAACAGAGGGAAAGCAGCTTTCTCACGATTTGTCCGACTGTCCCATTGATCTTTTCTGCTTTGAGGACTTTCCCGTGTCTCCCAGCATGGTGCTAGAACGTGGCAGCAGGTCAGGACACTCAAGTCTGCTGCTGTTCCTTGGGATAGTTTAAAACTCGAACTCATTCATGAGTACGATGATTTGATTACAGCACAGCTGGAAGGTCGTGATTGCGATACTACTCCATACATCCTGTATGCTTATATAAAACCTCGGGTGTGTACGTGAATCAGAGAAAAGCTAAATGAAAAGAAACTGACGAACCTGTGAGACTCAAGCGCCCTGGGAGGCTGGGCCGGGGTCTGCTCCTTGTTTTGAGACGTCCACATTAGTTTGGACTCGAGATCCTGGACAAAGTGATTGTTTGTTAAGAAAGAATGAAAAGATTTTGTATTAAAAGCAGTGAGCCTGAGTCTGAGATGATGGTGTCGTCATCTGCACATAATAAGGGGACACGAGGGTTGAAGCACACAGAGAGTGAGCTCTGCATCTGGCACAGTTACAGCAAACAAAAACAGTCCAGCTGCTGCTGAGTCTGAGTCGTGCGTTTGTGTCGGCAGCACTCGTTCTGTGGTTGACCTGAGAAGTGAAGGAAGGAAGATGAGAAGATCATTGAATTTAAAGGTCTCATCAAACGTCTGGGTGCAGCAGCGCCTTGATTTGTTTGTCACTGACACCCAGACTGTTTTTAATCGTGATGTTTAAGAACTGGTTTGACGTGTTGGAGAATTGAAAAGAGGAAACTATGAATGGCGTGTGTGTGTCTGCTCTTGGTCTCGAGCGTGTTCTGCTTTAGTCTGAGCACAAACTAAAACCAGCAAGTTCTAGTTTTAGGTATACAAGACTTGGCTTGCCACTTGGTAACCATCTGTTAAATGGCGAGCCAAGAAAAGGTTGCCTCTGGGCGGTTATTTGGGGTTAACAAGACCAAGCTGCTGTCCAAATGAATGAGAGCCGCAAATTTAGTTTCAAGGGCTACCAGGACACGTGCACGCATAGGATCACCAGCAGGTTATGCTTCCACTGCACGTGCTCAAAGTTGCAAGACATTAAGCCCTCAAAGATCGCGGCTTATCTCACCAGAGCCAAAAACTTTCATCATCTACGCACGAAGCCAAGAAAAACGACTACATCTTCTTGCATCTTCACCATCGTGATGCGTTGAGTTTAAACTTTAGTCAGCCTGTGTGTGTGCGTGAGTCCAACAGGCCAACTGGCTTGATGCTTCAGGTCCACCTTAAAAGGTTTTAGCTGTGCTGCTGCTTGTGATGGATTCACTGGTGTTTCTTTAACTGTCACACAATGAAGATTAAATGGAAATGTTCCAAAAAACAAATGCGCTACTGTGTTGTTCCAGTAACGGGGAAACAGGAGTGGTAAAACTGAACACCTCATTCAGAGTCAGAATGCTCCACACCTGCACCATCATAATGCCCTCCTGGGTGAAGCATGCTGCGATTTGCCCAGATGATCAGACATTGTGGCACTTAGCAGTGCCAAAAGTCTTCTGCATGACTGGATTTCAGCAGAGAACCCATGACAGGAATGTGGGGGCGTGGCACCTATATTGTTCTTGCCCTGATTAACAAACTGCTGCCGCAGAGCAGAAGGCTGGTTCAGGATCAGCTGAAAACACTGCGTCGGTTTGCAGTCATGAAAAAGACAGATGAATGGAGCAGAGTTGGCCTCTGTGGAAATGAGTCCAAGTAGAAGAACAGACGTAGTTGGATCTGACAGGAATCAGGACGCCTTCAGTTTGGATTCACTGACGGATTAGTCACACTGACCACATGGTGACTGCACTGTTTTCCTTTTTCATGAAAGTTCACAATATCCTCTTTATCCGATAAGCAGGATTTGGGCAAAAGCGGAAGAACAGTATTTAGACGTGTTCATGTGGATTTTGTCCCCCTTTTCTCACATTGAAGGGTTCGCATGCCTCTGATGGGGGCTGTCGATCTTTGTTTGGTGGCTTTGAAACGTTTCTGTGGTGTCTGAGCACAGAAACCTGAGTTAGCGTGGAAAAAGTCGGTTTGCATTTACACACTTTTCACTGATTTTGGTAACTCGTGAGGTGTGTTTTGGTAGATGGGTGGGAGCCACATTTATTTCAGTCAAGTGTGTCAAAGCACACAGGGAGGAGACGTGTGTTTGCACAAAGTGTGCCTGAGTAACGTGTGTTGACTTTCCCAGAAAAATACTAAAGTCAGCTTTGGATGGTCTGGAGGATGCTGCAGACAGAGCTGCCTGCTGACACCACGAGGAGGGACTCACAGATAATGAATTACAGCCTACATTGATCAGTTGCATACCCACTGGCATGCCCGCTGCTAAACTCCATCTCCCCTGCTGCTGTTTTCTTTTAATCAAAATGTTTGCTTGCGCGTAGCCAGCGGTCACTTCAAGAGCTTTACTCGTTTGCTTATTCAGACTAAACATTTTGAACAATTGAACTGTTGGCACTGGTTTAAGCCACGTTAGCCAACCTCTCAAAGGTAGAATACTCATCGGGTTGTGATGTGTCTCATATCCAGCCCACAGCTTGTTCTGATAAATTGTGCGGTCGCATTAAGTTGGTTTTGTGCTCGACCGCAATAAGTTGTGCGCCGTTAAGAGTGGAAACCGCAAAGAAGGGCGAGTGCACAGGAACCTGAATCTTCCTCACTAAAGTGGGTAAAATGACTCTTGATGGCAGGAGGTTTGTGGTGCTTTGTGTGAGGTCCCAGCTGCACAGAGCTGCAGGCCTCAGAGCAGAGTAAGGTCACATGCCTGTTATCCCCTTTGTCTGTTTGGTTAAGCACACACGACAATGGCAAGATGTGAGTGTATACATTTCCACTGAACTAGCAAAGCAGAAGGTAACTGATACTGTTCTGCTGTTGTGGTTCTGCTTGGGCCGAGCTGTGATCGTCTCCACCCTCTCGACCTCGCTGTGTTGACAATAATGGGTTTAGCTCGAGGCTTGTGCAAGTGTAGTTTGGCTGTAGCGCTCCAAAAGGAGTGCAGGGATAAAGCAACACAGCTGTGCTGGGCCCAGTGTGGCTTGTGTCTTAATGCATAGTGAAGCTGTGTGGTAACCTGGCTGATGTTAAGAGCTGAGGATCTAATATGGGTCCAATAGTCCTTACTGACTCTGGAAACTGGAGACCTCGTCACCAGGAGATGGGGTTTGCCCAAAACTGAAGCATGCAAGTTAATTCTGAGGTCTTTATCTTAAATTCCAATGCAACGTGGAAAACACATCCCCTAAATGCTTGGGGAAATGTTTGTCCTCTGTTCTGCCTAAAAAGCTGACGTGACTGTTGTCTTTGGTTCAGTTGTGTGGTCCACACCAAAGCTCTCACACCAGTGTGAGCAGGAAGTAGCTGAAAGTGAAGTGTGTCTAATGTCCTTTCCTTTTGGAGCTTTCACCAGGCTTCTCATTAATATTAAGAGGACAGTTTATTTTCTTTGACCCACAGCTGTTTCCAGGAACATCCAATTTAAAGTGTTGATCATTTATCAGCCCAGTCTGCTGTCATCAGGCTGCACACAGGGTCCCGACATGTGCACACATTTACGTAGCATTCGTTTTACCACAGGAACAGCGGGCAGTGTTGGGAGATTGTCCGGAGTTGTCTGGTTTTTATCACAGTGGGCACACGCTGGGAGGTGGTCTGCTTCAGCGAGGTTTTGGTTTAATCGAGGGTGTTGAGCAGAGCACGTGCTTCTCACATGCTTCCTCTGAGATGACCGATCATGTAGGAAGCTTGAAGACTAGAAATAGGTTTAACGTCCTGCAGAGCTGCAGTGCATTTGCTGAGTTTAGCACAGAAGAGACTGGCATACTGTAGACGGTTATCAGACTGTGCTGTAAATGTCCCACTGCAGATGTTTTTCCTGAGCATACAAACACAGCCATGCAGCTGCATCCACCCTATGCTACACATCACCAAGATGAACAGCTGGCAGGGCCACGCCTTCCTATTTCCAGTTTGCTCAGATCGTTCCTTTTGACTCTTCACTACCAAAGAACCAGCGGGACATCCTGATGCTCAGCATTGCTCAGACCTGCTCCTTTGTCTTTAGAGAACGTTTTTTCTCCCCGTGTTTTCACGATCCCATGTTGACCTGACCCTGGGTGTTACTGACCTCGGGGCCTTCACATCTGCTGTAGATCTCTGAATTGTAACGAATAACAGAGTTCAACAGGCAGCCAACGACAGGCCTGTCTGCTTCATCACAGTGATGTGACAGCAGTGGGAGAAAGGAGGAGAAAGTGTGCAACCAAAGGAACGTTTGTCCTTTTTGGCTGCACATTATGTCATCTGTAGCCAAGCAGAGATCCTTCTCTGAGGTCATGGACCAATGACATCATGGGTAAGCTGCTGGTCTGAATATTTTGGGTAAACTTCATGTCATTTGTAAGAATAAGCCGTCTAAAAGCACTGGCTGTCATATCACAGAGATGCTTTATAACATCACATTTCCCCGTCTTGTTTACACCATTATACATGGTGCTTACACTAAAACAACACTGTTGATTACAAAAATAATGCATTAGTTTCTAAATGAGAAAATAGCACAAGAAAGCTGCGAGCAGTTATTTTAAACCCCAACATATGTGGAGTTATGTCTCGAGCCAAATGAACCTTTGCTATAAATGAAGGATTTCCACCTGTCACAGGCTGGGTCTCCGACCCAGCACTCTGAGTTTTCTTTGTATTTGTCTCATTTTGTTATGTGATCAGTTTTGTGTTATTTCGTATTTTCCTTTAGTTTAGGCAGTTATTGTTCTTGGTTTTCTATGTTTTGGGGTTTTGTAATTATTCATCACGTATTAGGTCTGTTAAGTTGTGTTGTCATGTTTTAGTATTTCCTGTTTTATTTTGACAATGTCATGTGTTCTTTGTTTATTGTATTTAGCTTTCTCTCCTGGTCCTGTCATTAGGTTTATGTCTGTCAGCTGTTCCCCCATGTGTCCCCACTTCCCCTGATCACCTCATGTCTGTATTTAAGCCTTTTGTTTTCTTCATGCCATTGTCGGTTCGTCTGTTTATCTCACCAGGGTCACAGTTTTAGTCATGGTCTTAGCCTGTTTACCTCACCTCAGTCATAGTTCTAGTTTTCATCTGTTATGTATTATTAGTCTTAGTCATGGTCTTTGTTTATTATTTTTCCACCACAGTCATAGTTTAGGTTTTGGTCTCAGTACCATTTAGTATTTTGTTTCTTAGCGTTTTGCCTGTTTGTTTTTGGTCTCTTGGTTCATTTCCCTGCCGTCATCGCATTAAAGGTTCACCTTTCTGTTAATCATTACAATTCCTCGTCATCATCTGCTTTTGGGTCCTGTTTCCACACACATCGGCGCACCCCGCCGTGACAGAACGAACCGACCAGTATGGACCCAGCGGATGCTGCTCTCACCGAGTGTCTGGAGGAGACTGCTCGGATCCAAGTGATCCTCGACCGCATCTTTACAGCGCCCGATTTAAAGAGCAAGCGGGTAATGATTAGCGTTGCTGAAGCTATCATGGAGAGGGATCCCCGCCTTCTCCAGCTCCCGGACTCACCTGCCATAGTTGCTGCCTTTACGAGGATAAAGGAGATGCTGCAGGCTCAGGGACTGTCGAGTCAGGAAATGGCTTCCAGCACCCACCAGTCACAACAACCCCACAATCAGTCATCTCCATTGCTGCCTCCGGAACCTGAGTGTGTTCGTGTCGGTTCGCTGAGATTCGCCACAGCGTCACCACCTCTCAGCTCACCAGTTTCCACGCCCTCATCACAGTCTCGCCATACTCCTGCCACGGTCCAGCGCGAGGAAGCGCTGGACACCGTTGATTTAGATCACGACGAGCGTCAGTCGATATACTGCGCTCTATTGGAGGAGGAGCTCCGGTGGAAGCCGTGGCTCATTCCGGAGCACGAGCACTCTTTCCGGGGAACTCGACTGGCTCTCGGGGGACCTCGGAGTTACCAGGGACTTCCACCTATTTCACCGCCGTCTTCCACTCCTAAGAAAAAGCGGCGTGCGCGCCGCCGACGCTCCATTACACAAACACAAGTGAGTGACTACATCTTGGCACCTCATGTTTTTTCTCCGGAGGTTATGGAAACTGACACTACTTTTCCGGTTAATGAGCCCGGCTATACAGAGACTGTTTGCCCTGGAAAAGCTAGCCATCAGGCTCAGCTAAGCTGCTGTGGGACTGCTATCCAGGCCGGTTTGGAGACGGAGGTACAGCTGGTGCAGCCAATTTCAGTGTCAGTCGGAGGGCCCGGGGAGCCCGTCCGGCCTCATGTTTCGTTTGCTGGAGGTTCAGGAGAACCCAGCCAGCTTCATGTTTCGTCTGCTGGAGGTTCAGGAGAACCCAGCCAGCCTCATGTTTCGTCTGCTGGAGGTTCAGGAGAACCCAGCCAGCCTCATGTTTCGTCTGCTGGAGGTTCAGGAGAACCCAGCCAGCTACGTGCTTCGTCTGCTGGAGTTTCAGAAGAATCCAGCCAGCTTCGTGCTTCGTCTGCTGGAGGTTCAGTTGAACCCAGCCGGCTTCAAGTTTCGTCTGCTGGAGGGCCCGAGGTGCCCGTCCAGCCTCACGCCTCGTCAGCTGGGGGGCCCGAGGAGCCCGTCCAGCCTCACGCCTCGTCAGCTGGCGGGCCCGAGGAGCCCGTCCAGCCTCACGCTTCGTCAGCTGGAGGGCCTGAGGAGCCCGTCTGGCCACCTTCTGCTTCACCACCTGTGGCTGCAGCGCCACCTCCTGCGGCTCCCGTGCCGCCGCCTGCGGGACCACCACCTGCTGCGCTACTGCTTGCTGCTTCTACGCCTCAGCCTGAGGACGACGCCTCACCTGGTTCTGCCACACCTCAGTCTGAGAACTCATACGAACTCATTTCACCCACTATAGACTGTGTGTTGCTGCAACTTGAAAAGCAACCTGCCTCGTCAGCTGGAGGGCCCGAGGAGCCCGTCCAGCCTCATGCCTCGTCAGCTGGAGGGTCCGAGGGGACCGTTCAGCCGCCACCTGCGGCCGCCTCGTCGTCGTCTGGTCCAGCTTCGTCAGAGTCTTCATCGTCGTCTGGTCCAGCTTCATCCGAGTCTTCATCCTCGTCTGGTCCAGCTTCGTCAGAGTCTTCATCCTCGTCGGGTCCGGCCTCTGCCTCTGCTCCGCCTGGTCCGGCCTCTGCCTCTGCTGCTCCGCCTGGTCCGGCCTCTGCCTCTGCTGCTCCGCCTGGTCCGGCCTCTGCCTCTGCAGCTCCGCCTGGTCCGGCCTCCGAGTGTTCAGCTTCGTCTGCTCCTGCACGTCCCGTCCGGCCTGCTCGTCCCGTCCGGCCAGCTCGTCCTGCACGTCCTGTCCGGCCTGCACGTCCTGCTCGTCCTGTCCGGCCTGCACGTCCTGTCCGGCCTGCTCGTCCTGCACGTTCTGTCCGGCCGATGACTGGACGTCGTTGCCGTCATGGACAGCCCTCTGAACTACGCCGCCGTCATGGACGGCCCCCTGAACTGCTACGCCACCAGTGCCTCCCGCCCGGCCGGCCTCCTGACCTGCTCGGTCGCCGTCGCTGCCTCCCGCCCGGTCGGCCTCCTGATCTGCTCCGTCGCCACCGGTGCCTTCTACCTGGCCGGCCTCCTGAACTGTTTTCTGGGCTCTTGGACCGTTGGCCTCCGGGTCGGCCTCCTGAACTTTTGAACTGTCTTTTGTTTTGTTGTCGGCCTCCGGGGCGGCCACCTGAACCGCTTCGCCATTCGCTCCTGTTCTGCCGGGTTCATGGTCGCCCTCCTGAAGTCGGGTCTCGGACTTTTTGTGCCATTGTTGTGTTTGCTCTGTGTGTTTTCGTTTCTTTGTTTTTTGTGGCCTTGTTTCTGGCCCTCCGTCCTGGGCCCCCGCCGCCCGCCCTTGGTGGGTTGTTGTGGTTTTGTTTTCTGGGTGTTTTCAGGCGTCTGGAATCCGCCCTTGAGGGGGGGGCTCTGTCACAGGCTGGGTCTCCGACCCAGCACTCTGAGTTTTCTTTGTATTTGTCTCATTTTGTTATGTGATCAGTTTTGTGTTATTTCGTATTTTCCTTTAGTTTAGGCAGTTATTGTTCTTGGTTTTCTATGTTTTGGGGTTTTGTAATTATTCATCACGTATTAGGTCTGTTAAGTTGTGTTGTCATGTTTTAGTATTTCCTGTTTTATTTTGACAATGTCATGTGTTCTTTGTTTATTGTATTTAGCTTTCTCTCCTGGTCCTGTCATTAGGTTTATGTCTGTCAGCTGTTCCCCCATGTGTCCCCACTTCCCCTGATCACCTCATGTCTGTATTTAAGCCTTTTGTTTTCTTCATGCCATTGTCGGTTCGTCTGTTTATCTCACCAGGGTCACAGTTTTAGTCATGGTCTTAGCCTGTTTACCTCACCTCAGTCATAGTTCTAGTTTTCATCTGTTATGTATTATTAGTCTTAGTCATGGTCTTTGTTTATTATTTTTCCACCACAGTCATAGTTTAGGTTTTGGTCTCAGTACCATTTAGTATTTTGTTTCTTAGCGTTTTGCCTGTTTGTTTTTGGTCTCTTGGTTCATTTCCCTGCCGTCATCGCATTAAAGGTTCACCTTTCTGTTAATCATTACAATTCCTCGTCATCATCTGCTTTTGGGTCCTGTTTCCACACACATCGGCGCACCCCGCCGTGACACCACCCAAGCAGCCGCATCGCATCATCTGTGAAACCCAAATCAGTTTTTACATCAGCTCCCGCTCGCACCTTTTTATTTTCTTAGACTGATTACCGGCTGAAAGTGTGAGACAAACAAACGCATGCAGGACTTAAAACCTGGACTGGGCAAAAGTAAAAAGTTCAAAACAAATGAATTTATGCGTCTAATGGAAAGAGTCTGTTCAAAACGGCCAAGAGAAGAAGGCTGTGTGTATGAAGACGCCCGCTGGTCTGGAAAGCTGTGAGCTGCCTTTCATCGTGTGGACGTGAGCGAGGGACTAAGGGACATTGCGTGTTAGTCAAAAAACAAACGTTTTATGTCATGAAATGCAACAAATCCATTTCACTGCGATGTGTCAATCAACCCAAACATACTTTCGATGGAGAGGTCGGTCAGACACAAGCAAATCCACTCGTACGCCTCAGAATTCGATCAGTCTGCCGCGCGCTCGAGCCAGTGAGACGCAAAAACCGGTGCACGCACAACGTTGTCCTCAGTGCCACCACGGCGTGTCTGTCCACGTTAAAGGAAGCCCGCTCTGACTGCAGAGGTCTGTCAGGTCTGTTGTAGCAGCAGGACTGTGCACACTGACAGTAGGACGGGCCTCCTGTAGGTCTCCTCTGAACGGGCCTGCTGGGTTGGCACCACAAGCATTTCGCAGCATCATGTTAATTAATAGCATTATATTAATAATGCTTTCTCATTCTTTATTCTCACGGGACGGTGATGCATTCAGTGAAACTCTCCTGAGACCTTAAAGGAAAGCATTTACTGCGGTGACAGTGAGCAGGCGAGCTTTTTCTTTTACACTTTTATAGTTAGACTTCTGTTTGCAACAACAGATATCCTCTCATGGCTAACAAAAGCGAGTTTAGGCACATCCTCATCGGCTTCATCTTTCAGGACTAGACGCTGTCTGTTATTTTTTTTATTTTTAATAATACAGTGTACAGGTCTGTGAATTCTAGTTAGCAGAACTGAATGTGTATTTATGTGTTTGTGATGATATAATGGCAAATGAATTAAAACCAGAACCTGCAAAGAGATAATGATAAGTAAGATATATAATGTAATATGAAGTAATAGTTACATTTTTGTAGGTAACATGATGATGATCCAGTTTTAACCTCGCTGAGTCACATCCAGAGATCCAGTCTGGCTGATACACACGATGTAATGTTTGTGTACTGCGGCGTGTTCGGCCTGTTTGAAACACTGCACCACTCTGATGCTGTCTTTTGGTTCGCTTTGGATGTGTTTGCATTCAGTTTGACAGTTTAGCAGTGGATGGTTTGGACGAGCGGCTGATATGAAGCGCTCTCTGCGATGTGACGTCACATGAACGTAAACGTTTTTTCTCCCATTGGGATTTTGAGAGCTGCCACTTGAAGACGATGCATTACATCCTGACACTCAGTGAAAGAGAAGACACGAGTGTCGACATGCAGATGGCATTGTTAGACGGAGCGATACGGGAACAAACGCTTCCTCCATGCTGTCTTTATTTGTCACATGCATAGTTATACAAGTATAACACACAGTGAAATGTAGCCTGACACGCTCCTCGACATGTGCAAAAATTTGGGGGGGTGTAGAGGAGCGATACGGGAACAAACGCTTCCTCCTGCTGTAATCGTAAACATTATGCTGAAAGCAGAGTCGCATTCGTTTAGTCTGACGTCCATCCCGAGCGTCTCCAGTGTAACCATAGCTACGCCTGCTCTGTATAGCGAGGTGGCGTGTTTACAGTCGTTTATTGTCTTGTGCCTGGAGCTGCTTTGTTGTGCCGTCTCTGCTTCCTGTTTGCTTAATCTCTGAGTTGTGTGGTTTTAGTTATGGAGGATATTACTGATCCTTACGAGTCCTGAGAAAGACGCGAGGATCCGAAGGTTCGCGGCTCGATTGCACAGAGGACAAAGGAAAGCCTCTTCTTGTTTCGCTCAGTCATTTTCATAATTAAAACTGAATTTGAGAATTGAAACTGAATCTGCTTTTGATGAATATGTTGCCATTTTCTTCTGTCCATGCAGAGGTCGTAATTATCGACAGGTCTTTGCATTTCCACCCGGTAACTAACGATAATGAGGGTTCAGCCAGTGGAACGATGTCCTTCTTATTTTCTTCTCCTGAACAGCAGCCAACTATTTTTATAGATTAGAAGGCTCCAGTGTCTCTTCTCATGCAGCAAAATGTCTGTTTTGTAGGAATGTAATAGTTGCACGATTATCTTTGTTGCCTGGTGTGGAAACATGACCCATCCAATGGATTCGACAGGCCTCTTAATTTAGCAGACACAAATACTTGGAGTGCTTTAGGTCTGGCACAGAGTTACTGCTCGGGCGGGAAAGGTCGAGGTCCCGACCAGCCCTTAGTTTGTCTGCAGCGTACGTTTCTATTCACAGCCACGGTCAGACTCAACAAGAGGCAGCCCACAATGCATTGCAGTATTGCACATGAACATGTATGTCGCATTACCTCAAGCCTGATGTTGTTTTGTGCTCATTGTCTTAGAAAAGCTGCCCTACAGCGTCGTGTTACTGCTGTCGTACTTGTTATGGTGTTACAGGACATTTTCCTTCAAGAGATGATAAAGAACATTTTTAAGTTTTAGATTTGAATCTTCAATATTTACTTTGCTTCAAGCTAAGTCCTAGAAGCATGCTGATAATAAACACATCAGCTTAGGCTGAATGTTTCTAAATAAGGGTGTTACGTTCCCCTAGAAGGGTCCAGGCGGTGAGGGGGAAGTAACAAAAAGTGTCCGGGTCAGAAAAAGGAGTCAAGGAGGCAAAAGGGTTAAATTAAATAGTTTTATTAAAGTAGCTCAACTAAAAGAGACGGACAAGCCGCTATCACCATTTAAGAAAACAAACAAAACTCAGGCGTTGGTCAATAAAGTAAAACGTAAGCCAAAAAGAAAGAGAGCAGCTCACTAGCTGCAAACACAACAAACACTCAGCTCACAAGCTGTAACCACACTAACGGCACTCTGGCCCAGAGCTCACCTTTCCCTGGGCTTAAATACTTTTAATTACTGATGTGAGTCAGCTGTGTAACAGGGAAAGGTAGCACCTCAGGCAGAAGAGGTGGTGGGACACGCCCACACAGGCACCTTCAGGAGGAGGCCCTGCTAGGGCCGTAACAAAGGGTCCGAACTCTGTTTACAGCCACAGCAAACTGCAAGTAAACGGCTGATGTATTGAAGCAGGCCAAGCTCACTGACTCAGAGAAATATATTCTGTGTTTGGGGGTTTGAGTAGTGTCGTGTGGCGCTAACTCGCAACAGTAAGTGTACTGTGCCATTCCAACATAATGGTTACTTAATGATTTTCACTACATATTAGAATATGCTGTGATTTACAGCCTGTGCTGTTGTGTAACTGTGCTATTAAGTGGTGTAAATGTGGAAACTATGCGCTGCAGAGTGGGGCCGTGGGCTGAGAACAATGCATCGTTTGTATACACTTCATGGCTGCATCAGAAACAACATCTGTAGAGCAACCATGCCGCTTATTCTGGATGAGGTCCTGCTGTTTTCACACCCGAGCAGATTAGAAACATAAATCCAAAGAAGCCTTTTAAGCATATACTGAGCAGACGTGCACTTGGTTTACAGCGAGCTTTCTGTACATTTTTCCATGGAGCCACAACGTGCTGACATAGCAGGAGATTTCCTTTCATGTCGCTTTCCTGGATGACCAGAAACTTGTAAAATAAAACAGATTTTTTAAAGGCCATACAGTGTAGTTAGTGTTTTTGTTAATTATAGGTGTCAAGCCCTAAGATTATCTCACTGGTTCATGGTGAATGTTTGTGAGAGTGTAGTGTTCCTTGGCACAGCTGAAATCAATCATAAGCTGTGTCTGTAATTAACTGACTTTCTTACTTTAACCGTGACTCACGTGCAATGGAGCCCATCAACATTTTGGATGTCGGTCAACAGTGTGGAACTACGCACGACCGTCTTTTACTACTTTGCTACTTCTTCTCATTTGGACCAGATCAATATATTAGCTAAAAGATGGACATAGCCTGTCTGTAAGCCACTCTTCATGTTGAAGCACTTTAGCATCATAACTCTCACAGCTTGTTTTTCTCCAGACAGAAGTGACAAAATGTAAAGAATTACAGTTATCAGCTGCTCGCCAGTGTTGTGGCGATACAATCTCAACGATCTTCACTCGCTGTGTTTATGCGCCACATTGCCTTCCATACTTAATTATTAAACTCTGTCTTCCACAGTGTGTAATTTGTCCCGTGTCCCTCCCGTCACCACAGATTTCTGGATGTACTGTACTGTCAGCTGGTTCTGCCGGAGGTTTCTTCCTGTTAAAAGGGAGTTTTTCCTTCCCACTGTCGCCAAATGCTTGCTTATGGGGGGATCATCTGTATTATCACATAGTGTGTACCTTACAATATAAAGCACCTTGAGGCAACCATTGTTGAGATTTGGTGCTATATACTGTATATATATTTAAAAAACTGAATTAAGATGCATTAAGGTGTTTTTTGAGGTGTTTTTTTATAGGATATAATATAATAAAAATACTTGGAATCATTTAGTAATGGTGTAATATCGCATGAAGTAGGGGAAAAAATAAATTCTTCCTAAAATTAGCGTCCGCCTCAAAAAGGCTGGCATACGTCTGGCGATATTAACGAAACCCACACAGAAACTCACCTTGTGGGTTGGTTACTAAGCAGCAGTGGGGATACAAACAGACCCAATGACAGGGCTACTTCTCTTTGGGTCAGTGGTTTATAGCATCTCTTCATCCAAGAGGAATTTTTACATGGTTTGGGCAGAAAGCTGAACCTTTGAAACTGTGTCACTCTGACGAAATGAGTGGTTAGTTCCCCCAGAGAGTCTGTACCATGGACTCGTATTAGGCCCAGCGACTTTCTATACAGTGCAGCCATTGTGCAGAAATGTCTTCATGACATCATGTGGATGTTGGACAGTAAACAACTCTCCTTTTGTTTGCTATAGTCTGTGGGGAAAACGCTGCTCTGGGCTAAAAACGTGAATTTAAGTTTTGCAGCAATGACGACTTCATTTGTTCATCACGATGGAGCTGGCACTAGATTCAGACAGCAGGCCGGCTTTATCCTTAAATAAGAGCACATTAATACCTTCTTAGAAGATGCTCCATGTATAAAGCAGCCTCTTCATCCTGTCTGCCTCCTCACTCAAACTCCAGTGTGGGCCTCCACTCGGTGGCTCTGTCACAGCCAACAATCACAACCCCTCTTGTCCTCTTACTTGCCGTTGGCGGTGTGGTTTTCAGCAGCATGCAGACGTGTCATACATACAGTGCAGTCTGGGTCATTCATGTTTCCATGGCTTTACAGTACAGCCTGGCTGTGGTTGATGGCACAGGCGGTGAGGTTTCGGTGCACCGACAGCGAGTGGGAGGCTTCCACCCGGGCTGCACGTGTGGCGTGAAGGGCAAGCTCTGTAATGGCCTCAGACGCTGCACTGCTGCCAGGTCAGAGTGAGCTCATCTGAATCCGTGGTTCCAAATGTTTGGATGGGATTGTTCCCAGTTCCCACCAAACACATGAAGGAAATTATACAAACTTTTTTTACGCTTTTGTTCAGTATGTGTCAGCAGGTATGACAACAAAACAAATGAAGCTGTTTATAGCTGGCTATAAAAGCCATGACATCATGAGGAGTACTCCCCATTGGATGTAGGAATGAATGAACTGGATCGTCCAGCAGCCAGTAGACAGTTTTCCTCACACGATAACAACTTCAGGGTCTCGTTAAGGAACTGTGGCTTAGATCTATAAATATTTCACTGAGTGAACACCATAACAACAAATTTACTGAAGTATACGTGATATTGATGACATCAGCCTGCATTCTTGCTCATTAACACACCAGACACACCTCCTGACTGGCTCTGGTGTCTCCTGTAAAGGTGATCTGGTAGTAGATCAGTTCAACTCCTCTGTTATTTGGGTATCACCAGTTCAAGCACACATTTGGCCTCAATGCAGTTTATACTGTATAAAGTTTATAAGGTATAAACCTTACAGTTTATGCTGTAAGGTGATGACCCTACAATATTAGAGGGAAAACCTCAACAATCTAATGATCACGATGAACAAGGACTGGGTGACAGTGGGAAGGAAAAGCTTCATTTTAACAGGAGAACCAGGATAAGTGCGGGGCAGCCACCTGCCTGTTGGAGGATGAGGATGGTGTATAAACAAAGAGCCTGTAGGAGAATAACAGGGAAAGTTCTGGATCAGCTGATCCAGACGGTGAGCTTTATCTAAAAAAGCAGAGAGTGTCTGTGTCCTGAATCCAAACTGGGAGCTGGTTTTACAGGACACGGGCCTGGAAGCCTCTGCCTCCCATTCTACTTTTGCAAAGTGCTCTACTGGGATATTGGGAATATGATGGGATGAATTTCTTAAGGTAGGCTGATGGAGCCTGGTTATTCAAGGCCTTTGTATGTGAGGATTTTTAAGTGAAGCTAAATTTGTCCTGTGTTTAAGTGTTAAGTAGACCTTCACTGACTTTTGTCATGTCAGAGCAGGGCAGGGGGATGTTTCTTGTCTTAGGTGTGCTTTATCAGTCCCACCTCTTACAGCTGTCATGGCTTGCTTTCAAACATCTGTGGTTATCCTGCAGGCCTAGGAAACACGTCGGGGCGGTTATTACCTACGGCACCAAAGGGTTTTTCCAGCACTCGGAGCATGTGGGTGGATTCCTCAGTGAAAGTTGAGACACATACTCGTCAGCCCCGCTTTGTAATTTAGGCATTGTGCTTTGGGACAAACACACATGTTGTAAGTGTGTTACTATGTTTTCAGCTGCTAACACAAGCATTCCTGTGCAGCGCCTCCTCGGGCTACATCACCCAGTGTGCGTTTCCACTGACGGTGAAGAATGTGAGCCTTTTATGATGGATTACTTTTTTCCTTCTTCTTGCCTGTTTCCATCTATTAGTCTTCCTCACAATACTGCACATGATGAAGATCACAGCGTTGACACTGAAGCCAATGAAACCCAAACAAACGTCTCTGGAATATCGTGTCTGTGGATCGCAGCTAATGAAGTTAATGGAAAGAGCAGTCGTGGCCGGAGGCTGTGTCACATCTCTGTCCTGGGTGGATGCAGACAAGAAAATGGGAGAAAAAAAGGCAACATTGGAGCTGATTTCTTTCTCAGGAGCTCAACAAGAGCCAGCTGTGAATGGAGAGGAAATGAGATCAGCCTCTTCTTAGGAAGTCATATTTCTGGATCTGCCCCCACATACATCAGCAGTAATGATGATGCATTTCTTTCCCGTGTTTGTGTAGAAGGTAGCGTAGGAAAAGCACCTCATGTTGGCGACACTCAAACTTTTCCACACAGCTAGCTTTGAGAGGTCTGGTGGTATGTTTCCTCTCCAGACTGTGGGGGATTTCCTCTCGCCCCCCCGGGGACATCCTGTTATCTGAGCTGTGACTCATTGGAAAGGCCTCATTTCAGTGACTGGACTTTTTCTTCCCCCTAGATTAGTGTAGTTGATTGATTCGAGGGCAGTTTTTCTTATCTTAAACTTACGCGGCCTCGCTCTAGGTGTGAATGCCGGTTCATGCAAGGGTAAGACAAGGCAACCGATCCATCATTGCCTCGTATCGCTCGAGCAGCTGTGTGTGGGATGACTTTGGTCTGGCCAAGAGTAAACACATTCTTGTGCAGAAGGGAAATTCAAATAACAGCTCCAAAATTTACTTTTTGGTTGTGGAAAATACGATTTTAAGGAATTTGGACGAAGTCGCTGTTCACCTACTTGGACAACAAAAATAGTTTTCAGTCTCGTTTTGAGGTTATTGACTGATTGGTGTGAACGTCAGCGCAGCTCTGACACTGTCGTCACATCTTTAAGTCCTGCAATACGTCCAGCATTGTGGCTTTAAAATTCCTGAATGGACTGAGATGGGACGAGGATTTGTCCTTCAGATGCTACTTCTTTGTGTCCTTTAGTTTATATTTCAGTCGTCCAAATGGGATTGACGGTTTAATGGGGCCTCGGCAGATCCCGCTCCGCTATAAAAGTCTGACCTCAGAAGTCTTTTTGCCCTCGGCTCCTATAATTAAGCACCATGAAAACAGATTGATGCTTAATGTGTCACATAAGTTTTCTCTTTGTGCTGTTAGAGAAAGTAGAGCAATGTAGGCCAGCGGTGCCCAGCTGTGTCTCTTTTTGTTGCTCCCCCCCTCCCCGTGGACTCTTATTTATGTTACTCTTGTAAAGTCAGACCCCAAATATGCTTTTTTAGTGCTGACACTAACAACAAAAAGATCCTGACGAGTTTTTAAGACTCACTGTTTTTATTTTCTAAGCCATCATCCAAAGGCTGAGACCGATAATATGTTTGAGCCAGACACAAACATGTGGATGCTTCAGCTGTCTGCACACAACATCCACATGTTTGCCTCTTTCTTGTCTGAAAAACCAAATCTCAGGTTCATGATTAATCTGGAGTTCCTGGAAGTCTTGGCTCAGACTCTGAGTCTTGTCCAAGTTTAGCCTCAGACATTTTCCACTCTTCATTTCCTCCTTTGCAAGAACTTGGAGCAGCGATCGCATGTAGTGTGTCTGCGTCTGAAGAATGATCTTCAGGATCAATATACAAAACAGTCTTATGTCATGTTATGTCTTATGTCGCACATGTGCGTGCGCCCCAGGGTGGCTGTGGCTACAATGTAGCTGCCATCACCAGTGTGTGAATGTGTGTATGAATGGGTGGATGACTGGATGTGTAAAGCGCGTTGGGACTAGTAAAGCGCTATACAAATACAGGCCATTTACCATTTACCATGTTTGACCTTTGACCTTTTATCTGTAGGTACTGCATTCTCAGAGGTCTTCACAGCTACAAATCTTTGGCTACGATCTGAAACAGACCAATGAAACGTAAGACGTCTCAGCTCCAGCCAGGCCCCAGAAAGCTGGACAGTACATCTTAGTTTTCTCTGAGATGTTAACTTTGACAGTGCTTTTATCAATTATGTAATTTCAGCCTAAAAACTTTCCCCAAACCAAACTCCTCCAACAGGAGGATATTCAGTTTAGTTATTTTGGTGTTCAGCAGCAAAGCCCTCCTGCACTTTGGCTCCTCCAATCCTGCGTGCTGCACACGACCAGTTTATTTAATGTTGTTTTGAAAGTTTCGCTGGCACAAACACCCGCTGGACAATCTGTTTATTGTCCCAAAAGTCTGTCAGCTTTGGTCGCCAAATGTTTTGTCGGGAATTTCCCTTCGTCCTGGATTTCTCTGGCTCGTTTGTGAATGGTATTATGAGTTACGAGTATTTCTGGGCCTTTTGAAAAGTTTTCAGATGTTGAACACATTACTTGATAATTCTGTGAACTGGAGCGACGTGTATGTGAAACAAAGGGAGTCGTGAAGGGTTCTGCTGCCCGCTCTGCCATTGATGACCTAGATTTTTCAGAGAACAGAAGCAGACCTCTTGTAATGAACAGATGTGTAATTCAAGTCCTCCCGTGTGTTTATCTTTGCCAAACCACTTCCTCACAGTTTATTAATAGGGCAGAGTCCCAGACCTGGAGCTGAGACGTCACCTCTGCATTTGCAGCTCACGCCCGACAAACATCTCAAAATATTCTCCGGGGTTTTATTGTAGCTGAGGACCAGAAGCTGCTCTTTGAAATGTTTATGACAGCTGGCAGAGTCGTCGCCCTGAAAATAAGTTTGAAGTCGAGCAGTGTCAGAGCTGCCAGACTAACAGAGTACACACACGAGGCCACCTGTGCCCCTCCCACCCAAGGGTCAGCGCTTATGGTAATTTAACCTCCTCGCTCTGTTACTGAGCAGCCTGTAAGCTCTCAGTCCCTGTCGGGAAGCTGGAGCACTCACGGGTGTAGTGCAGATGCACAGGATCATCCACGAGCAGAGGATGCTCAAATAAACCTCTGCTGAGGTGTAGACATGCAAGGCTGCACACAAACACATGCGGGACATGCTCTGTGGCACTAAATCAACACTTTTATCTCACTCTGCCTACACACATCTCCTGACCCGATACTCTAGATTAACCTCTGCAGATGTTTCGGTTGCATTGCCTGATACTGCAGCACTGCAGCAGGACCAGCGCAGACTCGGGGGTGCTGATGGAAATCTCGATGTGCTTCATGACGGCTGATACTGAGGCTTCAGCTGCCGTCAGTCACTATCACGAGCGACACTTAGAGACACATACAGAAACATTTACCAAAAGGACGGGCCTGTGGTCGATCCTGGATGTATTTAAAGAGCAAAGCAGCAACAGTTCAAAGGCTGCAGCTCTGGGTTCATAATGTTGCTGCAGAGGCTCTGTGGCTGTGGGCTTTATGGGGCCCAGAGGCCACAAACACCAGAGTTTTAGCCACTTTGTCCTTGTTTGATTTGTGTTGTCATCGGAGGGCGGGGCATTCCTGGTGGTTTCCTGGTAACGTCCACGAGCTCCACCCTTCAAACGCGGTTGTCGTGGTGTCATTTATCTTTGCTGTGGTGACAGTCATGAAATATGAACACGAGTCGGATGGATTTGAATGTTTGTGCTTAATAACTCTGTTGGCCTTTTTCTCTTTTGGTTGCTTTTTTCCTTTTCAGTGTTTCGTGCAGTCCTGCAGGTGTTTAATCAGGAAGCAGAGTTTGAGGCGCTGTGAGGCTTTCAGTGTTTGTGGCCACGTAGGATTTGTTACAACCAGTGGCAAACAGTTGAGGACCATCGGCAGACTGCTCCGTGGGGGGTCTCTGACCCACTCGCTGTCCACCGTCACCTACCTCGCTGTGGAGACGTATTATTCTGAGGGTTACAGGGGCTCAGCTTTTTTTCAGTACTCATGGAGACACAGACACACTTCATATTTCTTTAATTTTGCTGTGGAATAAATACCAAACGTGCTCTCACTCAAACTTGGGGGGCAGGTTAATGGAAACGCAGAGCGGAGGCATGCGAGCGCTGCCCTTCTAACAACGAACAGAGGACCTGAAGTCGAAACAGGTTTCTGTAATGAGGCAGGGAAATCCTGTAATCATATTTAAGGCCTGAAGGAGGAAATGCACGCCGCAGGTCTGGATTCATGATTGTAAGATAGGAGCAGTAAAGTTTTCTAGATCATTTCATCTCTGTAACTGTGACATAAATATTCAGCCGCCTCACGGTTAACTTGTCTTTCTTTGTCCTTCACGCTTCCCAAAAACCACAAACAAGATTCCACTGTGCAGTTTAGGAGCACTGACCTTTTAAAAACATCCTTTCTCCACGGCAGCACTGTCACATCTCACCCTTTGTAACACTTTTTGAGCCTGTCAACACTTTTGATGACGTTTTACATCAAGATTTGCTTTAGAAATGCAAAAGGAAATAAATAGTCCTTATCTAGGTTTCAACAGTGGAGATCAAAGTTAGCCGACTACCTGTTGATTTGATGACAGAGAGCATCACAAATACTACAGTAAAAGATGCTACGATTGGTCCACAGTAAGATGAGGAATTAGGTGCACAGACTAGAGTCGAGTACTTGACAGTTTGTGCTGCGGTAACTTTACAGCCGGGCCTCAGCTGTAAATTGCATTTGGCCGAGCAGAGAACCTGTAAAGATGTTCTGCTTCCAGCTGATTTTAAACTGAAACTCTGAACATGAGCAGCTTCAGGTTATGTATTCAGCATAAGGTGATTCAGCCAAGCAAAGGCTCACTAACCCATTAGTCTTGCCTCATAAAACAACTGGTGGTGAATGAAGACATGTTGTCCTATTGTTTCTGTTACCCATCATCTGTTCCTCCTGACTGTTGGACACGGACTTTGAGTCAATAAAATCCAGAGATTTCATATTAAATTGACTCTTAAGCTAAAGATAATTCAATAAATATGGATTTTTAGGTTATGTTGTATTTATGTTGTAATTATAAATGTCACTAACCAGTGAAGCTGGTTTGGATCTGAATCGACACCTGATATTCTCTTTATTGGACAGTTTCCCCCCACTATGCTCCATGCTTCCTCCATGACTACCTGAGAATGCAAAGCATGCAAAGCATGCAACGTGTCACCTCTGGGTCATCAGCCCGACACCTCCGCGACCCCTGACCTCAGACCTGTCCAGCTCCTCGCAGCCAGGCCCATCAAATAACAGGGCCGGTAGGGGGCGAATGCCTCTGCAGAGGATGTGACCACAAACAGGAAGAGGGAGACAGGCACAGACCTGCTTGGTGAGACTTTTTTCCTTCTTTTTACGGTGACTGCAGCACAAACCTCTGAATTCCACTGCTGTGGAAAGATGCACGGACACAAACAAAGCCTCAGGTCTGACAGGTTCCCATTAAAATGTCTCATAACCATTATCATGTGATTTTACGTGTGTGTGTGTGTGTGTGTGTGTGTGTGTGTGTGTGTGTGTGTGTGTGTGTGTGTGTGTGTGTGTGTGTGCATGCACTGGCAGGCTTGAGCTGGATTCCAGTCCCCATGCTGGGTGTCAGGAATGTTACATTTGTGTAATGTGACAGCATCAGCAGTCGTGCTGTGTGTGAGTGCAGAGCAGCATTGCTCTGTATCTGCCTCATAACTGCTTCCACTAAAAAATGTTCATTTCCAGAAATCACAGTAAAATATTTTGGTTTCACCGTGGACGGACTGGATTCCTTCTCTTCATTTTCTTTTCTAGGCAAGGATAAATTTAGAAAACACGTGTGAAGGTATCCGACCAATGAAATCACAGCCCTTTGAACTGACTTGTTAATGCAGCGCAGAGGTCTGCTCAGCTGTACCCTCAGTTTGACATCACATGTTTTCACCCTTTTCATGGGAGCGGGAGTTCCTCTCCACATGTCCCAACACATCCTGAACGTGCGTTTGTGTCCACACTCCGCTGCAGTCCCCAGCAAATGTGTGCAAAGAGCCACGCTCAGCCCACAAAGGCTGGGGGGGGGCATTCAAACAGCCCCCAAGAGGGAAGTGGCGACATGCGGAGAAAACGTCTCGTCCCAGTGCTTCCACTGAGGATTCATGTGCTTTTCTTTGCATCATCCCATTATGTGCAGAATGTATTTGGGCTGTTAAAAACGTGCTCATGAATCAGAGTTATTGTCGCTGTCGTGTGCAAGCAGGCTGTGCTGAAATCTCGCAGCGGGAGGACATAAAAGCGCGTCTGGTTTGGTTTCAGCTACATCGAGAATTTCTTCTACGTCTAATAATTGTTCCAGTCTGAGTGGATGATGCAGCTAATTTATCCTGAGCTTTTCATTCCTGAACAGCTGCTAATCGAAATTCACTCCTATGTTCATATTAGCTGACACAGATGTGGCTTGATTTATTTATTTGTTCACTTCTGTAGTTCCCCAGAGTGTCTCCGTAGTGTGGCAGTTTGCACACTTGGCTAACACGCCAAAGATTCCTGGTTGGATTCCCCGGAGACGACACACGTCTTCCTGCTGTGACGAGCCCTTTGTAAATAAGGGAGCAGCAAATAGTTTGTAGCTCACAAAACAGAGTCCGCTGCCTTTGTGGCAGATTTATAACAGAGTTATAATAAAAAGCACTTTTAAACTAACCTGGAAAAACATCCTTAATGTGATTGGTTTAAAGGAGAACAAGCGAACGCCACATCAGAAGAAACGCCAAGTGTTTCTCTCTGCGTCCAAAAGTTTGTAGTAAATATTTTATGAACTCGGCGTTTTGCCTCTTACTGCGAGCTGAACTCCCGTCTGCGTTTTCTCCCCATTCCCACCTCCTCGCTGCATCGCTCTCCAGTGATGGTGGTTTCTGCAGGAGATGCGAAACTCAGCGGGACGGTCGTGAAAGGGAAGAATTAGACACAGAGCGGTCATAGCTGGTTTGAGACGTTTTTCTTTTTGGTTTCTTGGAGCACGTCAGCTTAGAGAGACGAGGCTCCGTCTTTGACTCACGCAGGTTTTATTGTTTCTGCTTCTTTGGACATTTCTTCACCTTTCCCATGCAGTAAAAGGGTTTTTCTTTCCCCCCTGACTGAGGCTCAGAGGGTTGTGGTGTGATTTATGGGCTGTAGTCTTTTTATGACACTTTGAACAGAACCACTCCATCACTCTTTGTTTTTCTAATCCCGAGGGAAAAGGTGGGTCCATTACTCCAATCAGAGTGAAGCTGAACCAAGTCTGAACCGGCTCCTGACTCTCGGCAGCTGAGTGCATTTTTGGATGTTCCTTCTGCCGTGGTAGCTGATGCGCTCAGTTTTACAGAGACGTGGGGAAATGAGCTTAATTGCACATTCAATGGAGATTTCTATCAAACTAAAAGGACACAAGTTTGAAGGCTTCAAGTGTTTCCAAATTCCTGAATCTTCTGTTGAAATCTTCTGGTCCAGCTGTGGCTCTTGGATGCATTTCAGCCTCTCAGCAAAGGCCCCACAGAAGAAGTAGGTGGGTGTCACTGAAAGGCAGCTGGTAATCAGCAGGTTTCCATGAACTAACATATTTTCTGTTCCTCTGGGGAGTGCGGGCTGAGGGGGCAGCTGGATGCTGTCTGCAGAGGCAGTCTCTCCCACACTGACAGTTTCGCTCATTTGTTGCGCTTCTCTCGTGTAAACTCAACATTTGTCTTTATTTTAGCTTTGACACACAAACGCCACATCTGGAAATGACCTTTGACCCCTGAGCCTGATTGGCATGCAGTGTGTTTAAATGTGCCGTTTCTCAAAACATCCTCCAAAATGGAGGATTCCTCGCTCTGTGGTTATTCAGAGAGAGATAAGATGAGAGCAAACAGCTTTCAGAGGTTATTGTGACATCTCGTCTCTTTCTCACCAACTCCAAGGACGAGTTTGATCCTCGGCTGCGTCAGCCTGTTTCATTTGCAGCGCTGCATGCTGGGATTAGTCAGCTCATGTTACCCATAACCTCTGTGTGTAGGTTTCCACCTGTGTGAATGTAAAGCTTTTTTTAAACTCTTACATACCGAACGTTTCCCCTTTAATCTTGTGGGAGAGTCAAAGCTGAAGTAAGTTCCTTGAATCCCGTGCAACATGGTAGAAGCTGCTGAGAAAGCTGGGCCGGTGGCACTTCGTTCACGGGCTCCTGTTTCTGTCAGGGTCTAAAAAAAGATCTACACAAAGCAACAGACAAGACTGTTTTCACACTTCTTGGACTGGTCAACACTTTTCCAGTTTGGGAAAGAGGCACCTATTTTTATGTGGATGAAAACCGATGGAGTGTGAGATTGCGGGATAATAACCAAATAAAGACGTTGGCTAAGCTGGCCTGTTTCTCCCTGGAAGAAGAGAGCGTGTTATTGTGTTTCAGGCAGGAGGGAATGTGAGGAAGGTGTTGGGAGGAGGGGGAAGGAGAAAGACATCATGGGTGATTTTCCACCCCATCTGCACTGCTTCAAACATTTGCACCTAATGTTTTCTTCAACGTTTCCACACAAAGTCGGTCCTGTGTTCCCTGACGCTGCCCGGGAAGCACGATCTGACGTGGGAAAGAGTGTGATGGTTGTCCAAGGATACAGTAGCTCATGTGGTGGCGTCAGCATAGCTTACAGGGAAAGGCAGGTTGTCTTGGCGTTCCTGCAAGTCTTTCCTTGGATGTCGCTGAAGTTGGAGGGAGTGATGCTCCCCCTGCAGCCCGGTGTCGTCAGTCGCAGCCCAGACATGCCTGCAGATTCCAGCCGCCTCAGGTCAGGTTGTCTGATCCACTTGAGCTCATACATGGACTCGTTATGTTTGGATAGCTAATGAGATTCTGGATCATGAGCGCCTGTTGTACATTATGAGTTCAGACCACTGTGGTCGCTTACGCTTACGCTCACCCTCCCCTCGCTCTCTAAGGACAGCCAGCAGTTTCACAACACGTGTCTGAAGCTCGCTGCTGAACAGTGGCGTTATTATCTACTGCTGTTTTGTCTTCAGTGTACAGTCTGAGGCACTTTCAGGAAGAAACACGGGACTCCTATCTTGATGGGTGGAATGAAAGAGGCTTTTTAGCAGCGGTGAGGGTTTATTTAGGAATTCCTTTGGCGTGACCTTATTAGATCAGCACATGCTGGGCCGAGGACGGGGAGGGTCAAGGACGGGCAGAAAGAGGCCACTGTGCAGATCTGTCAGCAGGAATGGACAAATGAGAGAGGAGGAGGATGGAGCAGATCAAAGCGGACCACTTTAACCATGACATCACTCAGAGGAAAAGTTCCACTGGCCCACTTTTCTTTTTTGTCTTCTCCCACAGCGTGTGCTTCATGCGCTAGCCGTGTTTCATGTGCACCTTGAGCGTCTGGCTGCTTTCCTCGCTAGCATGGAAAAACTGAGCTGGAGTCCAAATAATGTGTTGGGCTTTTTGATTATATCAGTAGAGCAAAAAAAGTCAAGCCTTGGTGTAGCTGAGATGAAGGTGCGGCTCGGTCACTCCTCCTCACACAGTAAAGACATTATGTGGCCGTGTGTCCAGCTAGCTCCTACTGAAGCAATGTTTTGTCCATCAAAGCTCCAGAGATTCAAAGACTTAAGTGTGCGAGATGGAAAGGCTAATGTGTAGGTGTAACAACATTTTCCTTGCCAATTAGAGTCGCGTGAATCAAAAGCAAGCTTTGTAATATGTTTCTGTTAAAGTTTGTGTTTTTTAAAAATGGGCTTCATTCCTGTTAATGTTGGCACGTGGTCTCAAAACGGGCACTGAAAGCGTCAAACACGAGGTCTTTTCCAGACTTCCTTCCACGCTTGAATTATCAATCAAAGCGCTCGCTGGTGACCTCTGAAGCAAAGCAGAAGGAAGCATGCGCTCGCCTCATCGGAGGCGATCATCCATCTGGACACATTTTCCCACGGTGGGTTTCTCTTGCAGGCACCGGTGTCAAGTTTTCACTCAGTATAGCTGCAGCAGCTTTCACTGGCAGTAAAAAGCCTTAAGAGTCAGCAGGTGTGTGCAGGTTTCTTCACCAGGTGAGACCAATCCCAGTCCTGTCCTCGTTTATTATTGATCTGCTAGAGCCAGCCATTGCTGAGCCATTACAACCCTGGTAAGGAGACGTATTTTGAACCATGACTGACTCGTCTCCTGCCAACTATGACGGCGTTTCATATCTGCATCTGGCAGATAAACCGAGGTACTGACATTTTCATATCCTAAAGATCTGTATAGCTCTGTGTAAATAATCATTTTGTACAATACGATAATTTTTAATCCTACAACTGTTTACAACTTGCATAGTTCCCATTTCTGTATAGCTGTATATCTCAGATTCTGTAAAGTTATTTATTTCATATTCTGTATAGTTTTTCATATTTATATCCTGTTCATATCCTGTACATAGCTTGTACTCACTACAGCCTGTACATACTTATAGTTATAGAATATTCACAACATACTTCATACCGTGTACATTATAACATACCATAATAGACCCATTTCTGTAATATACTCACATATCTATATTATTGCTAATATATATTGTAATATATCTATATCACTAAAGCACTTCTGGATGGATGCAAACTGCATTTCGTTGCCCTGTACCTGTGCATGTGCAATGACAATAAAGTTGAATTCTATTCTATTCTAATTCTATCAGGACAGATGCACACAAACTGCAGTTTCACTGAGTGGCTGAAGCATACAGCAGCGACGGCTTTCAGCCTATGGCGTTATTTTTGTGCCACTATTCTGAGCGCACGTGAACAAACTTTGCAGGTGCAAGTGTTGCATTTTGAGGAGAAATTTATTTCGAGCAAAGAAAAGCTGAATTTGAGTGAACAAAATTCATTGCTGCGTACAAAAAATGTATTTCAGTATTTGCTATTATCCACACACACACAACAGCAGCCCCTCTCGCTCAGTTTTTGCATTTGCGCTCGCTCACAATGTGTTGCTCACGCTCTCAACATTTCTGCCCGTTCGCGCTCAACTCTTTCTCTACACCGTTATATTTGTGCCACAAAACCAAACTTTTTTTACGTGCGCTCAGAATAGTGGCAGAAAAATAACGCCGTGTTCAGCCTGCATACCCTCAAGTTTCAAAGCTGTAACATTTTGGGAGGAGTTTGTTTGAAACCTTTGCAAGAAGAAGTGGAATAGGAGAGGAGTTGTGCACTATAATCTTGAAATTGTTACTATCCTGCAGCTTTTCCTGCCCCTACTTTTGACGTAAACACTAAAATCTGTGTAACACTCTCAAAGCTCAAACTTCTTGGTATCTAGAAGCTTATAAAGACTGCTCATCTCTCAGCTGTTCAGAACTGTGTGCAGAGGAACTTGTAGCGCTGCCATGTGTGCACTGTGTCACATCATCACTGCGTCTTCAGCGCCAGCCCACACCTATCTGCATACTTTTGACTGGAAGGTGGAGCCCCAGAGGAGAAAAGCATGCAAATGCACATTTAACTTGGCACTAACACGTTCCCACATCAAGAGCACGTCTCTGAGTGGCAGGGCGGTCCAGCAGCTCGTACACAGGTCGCTCTTTTCAAGGCTGGACACACTGACTGGTGCTTATTCATCTCTACAGGTGCGGCTTTGAAATTCACGAGGGAGGAGAAAGTCAGCACAGTTTACATCTTGTACATCATAAGATTTGCTTTCTGTGGCAGAAACTGAGTTTTAAATGCACAGGAAAAATATTCCTGCTGTGTTGTTTTGGAGAGAGTGAAAGCTGAACTCTGTTCACTGTGACTGACAGTGCAGTTTTCTAACAATCAAATGAATACGTGTAATATGGCTAACTCATTTAAAATCCGTCAGTTTTCACAGTTGCAATCGTTTGTTTGACAGGAAAAGAAACTACCATCAGAAAGTCTGCCTGTAATGTCTCTGGTTTAAGATAAGATAACCTTTATTAGTCCCACGTGTGGGAAATGTGTTGTTTCATGCACGAGTGAGGACGACACTGCAATTCAATTCAGCTTTATTTATACAGCCCCAAATCACAACAGTCACCTCAATGTGCTTTATACTGTAAGGTCGACCCTACAATAATACATACAGGGAAAATCCCAACAATCATATGACCCCCTGTGAGCAAGCACTGTGGCGACAGTGGGAAGGAAAAACTGCCTTTTAACAGGAAGAAACCTCCGTCAGAACCAGGCTCCGGGAGGGGCGGGGCCATCTGCTGCAGTCAGGTGCTTGATTTGCACGGTCAGCAAAAAATGAATTGTTTCAGCATTTAGTCTGAGTGTAGTCAGAAGTGATACCAACGATGCAATATTTGCACCACATGCAGAAATATTGCTGCTAATAAAACATCAGTTGGCTTTACCTACACATGACTGTCTTTATGCCGAACGTTCGGCCGAATAGCGTGATGGAAATCCCACAGCCGTGATTGACTCGGGCTCCGTCATGCTGAGGGAGTGTTTGATATATGAACATGTTTTCAATGCAGAAGCTTCCAGCTTGGACTCACTTGGGGGTTTCGCAGTTTGAGTCAGTACACCGACTCTCAGAAATACTTTGTTTTATCTCTCCATAAAATGGTAGCGAGCATCTCAGACTGATGACCTCCGGCACTATTAAACTTTGCTATTTGCTAATGAACAGTATATTTAGTCCTGAGTGTGCAGGGGTCCTCGCACTGTGTGCTGTGTCTGATTGGCTGGAATGATTCCTGCCTTGGTAAAGCAGGCCCTGAGCCATGTCGTCCCTGTGAATGTATGTTAGCAGCTGGGGAGAGAATAGGTGGCTGTACTGTGTACCAAGCTGCTGTGACCTGCTGGTACTGTGCACAAAGCAGATGATCAGAGCTGACAACAGTGTCTTAAAGGAGAATGTTGTATCTCGAACGCAGCAGCGTGTGCTGTGCCATCAGCTCCTCCCTCTGGTCCACTTCAGACCGTGCACTCCAGCGAAGGTTGCATTACTCGTCATCGTGCATGTATGTGCACGTCGTGGTTGTGTAAATTTGATGTTTCCGTTTCTTCCTGTGTGGTTTTCAAAAGCTTTCAAACCTTTTATGTTACGCTGAGTTAAAATGTGGAGTTCCCAGTGTTTGCAGCAGGAGTGGGCTGGTAGCCAAACTCGTGCCACAAAGATCATCCATGCTTTTTTAAAATAAGAAGCTGATCTTGATCTTCATGATGTACACTTCTTGGAAGATTTTATCCCCCACAGAAAACACAAAGACGTCTCTGTTTGTCTATCTTCAGCATGTGAGTTTGTGCATTAAGGTCCCTGCAGGAAAGGATATCCGTGCATACATGTGGACTTTCCCGAACTTTATCTAATAAAGAACAAAGGAGCACAAAGCGAGACCTTTACTGTAACAAATGCCTTTTTACTGGCAAACATGAATCGGTGCCTGGTGGCCAAATGAGGGGTTGGCGTGTGTGGAGTTCTGTTTTTGTCAGTCCGACATACTCGACTGGAGAGAGGTTAGCTTGTGAAATGCTGGGGTCTGCTTTAAATTTGCACCTGTTGGCGACATGATGGATTGAGACAATTAGCGTCAGATGGCTCTGCTGAGCAGCCTTCCAGGGGATACGCAGCCGACATCGTCTCCAACCTTGTCAACTTTCACCTTTCTGTGTTTTGTTCTCTTGTAATCGTTCTGCTCTCTACTCGGCTGCTTCTGCCTACAGTTCGGTCACTGTCGAGCACTTCATTTGAATTTCGAAGCTCTTTATCGCTCAGTTTTGGCTTTGTTGGTAGCGTGTTTGTGGCGGGGCGTGGCCTGCGGTGCCGTGCAGAGGAGGCGGACGCACCTGCACGGCATCCGCAATCACGCCCCGCCGAATTAAATATTGTACTGGGTCCTGTGGTTGGGTGGTTGTGATAGTGTTGAGCGGGCAGCGGGAGAGCTGCAGCTCTGTGAGTATTGTGGACAGCAACCGTCAAAGCTTTAATAAAAAGCATCAAAATGCCACTGGGTCTGCCGTGTATGTTTACAGTGGTGCCGAAACCCAGGACGGGAGGCACGGCAGATCCAGGAGTGGGCCAGCAGAGGGAGGAGCTGGCGAGAATGGTGGCCGAGCTGGCGGCCACGCAGCAGGAGCAGGCGGCGGTGTGGCGCCGCAGGCGGGAAGAGCTGCAGGACCAGACTGAACGCCATCTGCAGAGAATGGAGAATCTGGCGGCGCTGATCCGGTCCTGCCCGACACCACCACCACCCCCACCGGCGCTTCCCAATGGCGCTGGAGTGGAGGAGATCCAGTCCGTGCAGGCGCCAGTGCCGGCCCCCAGGTTGCGACCAGCTAGCACGCAGCCTGCCACAGCGCCTGTCCCCACACCTCGCGTAGGAGCCGCTGGGGCTCTGCAGGGCCCGGTGCCCGTTCCTGCGCCCCGGAAGAAGGCGGCGGAGCCGGCAGCGGTGGAGGCGGCGCCCGAGGAGCCGCTCCAGCCGGGAGAGACAGCGGCGATGGCGGCGCCCGAGGAGCCGCTCCAGCCGGGAGAGACAGCGGCGATGGCGGCGCCCGAGGAGCCGCTCCAGCCGGTAGGGGCAGCGGCGATGGCGGCGCCCGAGGAGCCGCTCCAGCCGGTAGGGGCAGCGGCGATGGCGGCGCCCGAGGAGCCGCTCCAGCCGGTAGGGGCAGCGGCGATGGCGGCGCCCGAGGAGCCGCTCCAGCCGGTAGGGGCAGCGGCGATGGCGGCGCCCGAGGAGCCGCTCCAGCCGGTAGGGGCAGCGGCGATGGCGGCGCAGCGAGGGGAACGTGAGCTGCTCCCACCGGGAGGGGCGGAGAAGCCGCGGGATAAGTCGGTGGTGCCCGTGCTAAGGGAGTCCGCGCCACCGAAGCCCGAGGTTAGCAGGGTGAGCAGAGCGGCCTCACCTCCACCAGAGGCCGGTGCCTGCCGGACATCTGCCCAGCTGCCTGCGAGCCGGGGCGCACGACCGTACCGACCGCGCCGCGTCCACCTGCCACGCGGCCGACCTCCGGACCAGCTTCGCCGACGCTGCTGGGTTCGCAGGCGGCCACCTGAACTCACAACTCCCCGTCGCTTGGCCAGGGCCCGGGGGCGCCGACGGTCCGGGCTGATCCCCTCTCCCGCTCGCGGTGGGGGGAGTACGTTCGGCCGGATGGTTCCCCGGCCTCAGTCGGGCGATGGGGGTATGTGGCGGGGCGTGGCCTGCGGTGCCGTGCAGAGGAGGCGGACGCACCTGCACGGCATCCGCAATCACGCCCCGCCGAATTAAATATTGTACTGGGTCCTGTGGTTGGGTGGTTGTGATAGTGTTGAGCGGGCAGCGGGAGAGCTGCAGCTCTGTGAGTATTGTGGACAGCAACCGTCAAAGCTTTAATAAAAAGCATCAAAATGCCACTGGGTCTGCCGTGTATGTTTACAGTGTTTATAGCCATCCAACAGAACGGCAGATTAAAACCTGCAGGCACTTATCATGTTTGAGTTCAAACAGAGTGACATCCAGTGAACCAGATCCAATGCAGGCTGGTGTTTAGAGCCCTTTTGTTTGTTGACTGTATACAGAGTTGGCTGCAGAGAGAAATGTGTCCGTGTTGAGGCTTGAACGCGATGACTATCTAATCTGAAAGGCACCAGGCGCGTCCTGATAGCCGACTTTTAAAACCGTGTGGGTCGTTTTAGAGATGAAAAGGGCAAACGTTGGAATTCAAATTGCTCAAGATGCCCTTAATCTTCCCCCTGATCCGTTTGTTTGGTTTGTTGCTGTTCGGTTGAGGCCGGAGCCAGCAGCGGTGTTTTGTAAAGGTTACATCTAAAAAAAGCAGCTTAATATATGCTGAGCCCAGCGTGGCTTCAACCAGCCCCACCGTCGCAGAGGGATGGACTTGGTTTGTAACAGTAACCAAGTGCTGCCTTAGTACTGAGCGGCCCAAAGTGTTCAATCCCCCACATCATTACACCAGCAGGAGTTATTGATACAGGGATCCAGGTTTTCACATCGTTTACATCAAATCCTCAGCCCACCGAGAGCCAGCAGACCGGCAGCGAGTTTCCTCTCTTCTCCAATCTGGTACCGAGTTTCCTGTTGTTGGCTCAGCACTCGGTGGGCTCTGTGGCTGCTTCAGGATTCAGTGTGGTGTGTGTTCACAGATGCTCTTCTATATTCGTTGGTTGATTCCTTCCTATCAGCTTGATTGTTGTTTGGTCAGCAGCTTCTGAAATACTCTTATTAGCCTGTCGGGCAATAAAGTCTCTCTCTTTCCTATTTTGTGCTTGCTTTGAACTTCAGCAGGCGATGGAGAACTAGAGGTAAAAAGCATCAGTGGTCACGCCCAAATGTTCGTCTCGTTGAATGTCTAAACCTCTCGTTGTTTGGCTTTATGGGCAGCAGTTGTTCAGGTGCAGCGTTGCTGCTTCAGCTCCTGCACATGCTGAGCGTGTGCTTGACCCCCCGTGTTGCTGCTTTATGGCAGACGAGCACCTTGGATGCATTTGAGTTTGAGTGAGGAAGAAACACTGTACAAATGATTATTTTATGAGTTCAAAAATCGATGCCAAACATTTTAGGAAAGTAATCTGTTTCTTCGGGCAGATGCTTCAGAAGAACGGCTGCAGATTCTTTCCAGGTATAGCACGTCAGCTTATGGATAACAGAGAGCTGTCCATCTGTTTAATGCTGCAAACATGAAGATAAATTTATTGTCTGAATTCTACTGTAGTTTGCTCCAAAAATGCCCGTCACAAACTTTAAGTTCTTAATTCTGCTGACACGACTATTTCAATAACCCCTTTTTCTTTCTGTCTATGCTCTTTTTATTTCCAGTTGCAGCGGCCCGACAAGGCTGCAGAGGCGGCTCACACCTACTTCCAGGCCAATCCAGAGCATGTGGAGATGGGCCGGGACCTGGAGCAGTACAAAAACCTGCAGGGCGTCGAGGAAACTCACTTTGTGGACCGAGAAGCCCGGCCTCACCAGGCAAGACACAAAACCTTAATCTGTCAGACATTTCAGTTTATTTGGGTTTCATGTCCTGATGCATCTTCATAAACCACGTGTACTGAATTTACTACAAAAAGCATTTCTGCCCGAGGTTTCACTTTTCCTACTTTGCTTCTTTCCAAAAGTTGGAAACCATGGGAAGCGGCGCTTCCTGTTTGAAGGGGCTTTGTGTTAATGGTGCTTGCAGTTTAATGACTGGAAACATCTCAGTGGCAGCTGTGGTGAAGCTGCCTCTGAGTGTCTCACTGAGTGAAACTTGTGCTTCAGTTCAAAGTTTTAACTGTGGATGAGTCCCAAGTGTTTCTGCTGAAGCATGTGCTGCCCCGCCCTTCCTCAGCGGCAGAACGTGACGTTCACCAGCTGTCATCATTATGGGAATCATATTGCTCTGCGACTATATGGCTGAAATCGTTTTTGTCTTGGTTATCGCCTCCTGTCGCAGCGCTCCTTCACAGCGGCAGTGCAGTTGTACGATAAAGGCGACTACGAAGGAGCGACTGCTCTCTTTGAGGAGGCGTTGGTGGAATACTACAAGGCAGACGTGGACTGTCGGGCGCTGTGCCAAGGCCCGCAGAAGTTTGAGGGCCAAGATCACCTCCGATACCGCTACAGCCTCCATGAAGTCGTATCAGGTAAGAAATCAGGCGCTCTGTCGAGGAGGCGTCTGGGTTCCAGTCTGCCCTTTGACCTTTGCTTTGCTCTCCCGCTTTTCACTGCAGTAAGCAAACAAAAGAAAGCAGTTGAGATCCAGAACCGAGGTCACGTCTTCTCTCACGTGTCCCGCGCAAAGTCAAAAGCTATGGCACGTCTGTCTGCACCAGTCAGAGTCGAGTTTGAGCTGCATGTTTAAGAGTCCCAATAAATCCCAGTTTAGTTGAGTCTGTTCAGAATTATTAGCAGAGCTGTGCGGTTAGCTCTGGGAGGCAGTCGACATGCTTCATAACCATGTTTGGCAGAAACGGCCTGAACCCAGGCCAGCTCTCTCTCCCGTCACCTCATTCCACTGCTGCGATCGTTGTTCTTGGCGTCTTTGCTTAAAGGAGCATTAGTTACTACATGCCTGGGCTCATTAACTAAAATTGTAGTGACATCCATGCAATTATTGGATGTGTTTTGGTTTTTATTCATTCAGAATATGAAGGTTTCTGTAGCTGAGACTCGAGGTGTGACAGATAAAAGGAAACGTGTTGTGAAGCTGACTTTTAGGAGCTTTTATTCTTGTACCTGAACACACCACGAGATAAGCTTTTTTTAAACGGTTCAGTGTTTTTCCCGTCGACAGTTTTGGGGGATTTTAACCACAAAAATGAAAGTTAGTGTAATTTACACAACTTTATCTCCCTAATGGCGTCTCTCAGTTCAACTCCAAAGGTCACTGGCAGCCTGGCGTCCATCACACTGACAGCTGGCGAAAGGTTAACCGCATAGCTTCATCACAAAATATTGTTCAAACGTTTTTAATGAGCTGGATAAATAACAGGCATTTATCTCATGCTTCACATACTGCTGTCAGTTTGTGTTGTTTCTGTAGACCTTAATGATCTTGTTGAACCAGATCACAGTTATAATTTTAGTATTATTATATTACACTGTGACTGGGCAGGGTGTTATTATCATTATTATTATTGTAAGAGTTTTTGAGTTTGAGCAGTAGCTGCAGGTTAGTCGTATCCAGGATGCATAAACGCTGAGAGGCTTTGTTTTACTTACAGTTGGAGGCTCATTTTCCACAGCGCTGCCACGGCACAGGCTGCGATCGTCATAATGCGCAACATGACTCGCATATACGGGAGTTTTAAAGGATTACTTTCTCCTTCACTGACCCAGAAAGTCAAATCCCTTTGCATGATTCAGATCCGACCTTTGCTCCTGCGAGAGAGTAAGGAAAGCGCTGCTGCAGCTGCTCAGACATCGCCTCAGTATACTTGCACATAAACGATGAGCACACGTCCTCATAAAGCACGCTCATCGAGCTCTGCTGGCTCTCCTCTCAGGGATCAACATGAGGAAATCATGTGCTGAGCCTTGTTTTTTGAATTTCCATTAATGTTTCATTCTACAAAGATCTGCCAAGACTGGAAACTGCGAGAACCTTTTTCATTTATTCATCAACGTTTTTATCCAGTTATTTTCCAAATTTGGACTCGGAAAGTTCTCAGATGTTCTGTGTTTTAGATTAGACTTTACTGGGACTCGTCAGTGTTTTGATGCCCTGAGATGAGCTCGGGCTCTTTTCCATTAGACCAGCTGAAAGTCGGCCTTTAATGTGCGTAAATCCCAGATCTGGTCTCATACCATCTGTATGAGTTGCAGTAACTATAACATGAAGTTTGTTATGTGTGTATGTTGGAGTGCATTTATGGCGTGTCTGTGCACTTTGAACACAGGACATCCTGTAACAGGATCCCTCCTGCGGCTTCTTTCAGGCCTATTGTCAAACATCTTTTCAGTTTCTGGAACTATGAACATATAAAGCAACAACATGAGAGTTCGTTCTCTGCACGACCCCGTGGTTACCTGCCTGGAAGAGTCACGTCCTCGTCTCACAGCAGAAGGAATTTATGCTAAACTCAAATCAAAGACCAGCTCTGAGATCTTTCGTTGTTTGCAGATCACTTCACTCAGGTGCTGCACTGCGAGCACGAGTGTGTCAGAGACCTCGCCACTCGACCCGGCCGCCTCTCACCTATGGAGAACTACCTGCCTCTGCACTACGATTACCTTCAGTTTGCCTACTTCAAAGGTAGGTTGTTCTTTAGTGTAAAAAATGGTGACTGCACAATACTTTCAGACACTGTCTGTGTGAAGCTCAGTCTGACTGCACAATTATGAAGATGGATCCACCCATGAGTCCAACGCCCACACAAACACAGACATGTGTGTACACGAAGGCCCCACGACCACAAAGAGCTGCAGACGAGTGGATCGGCACGCCGGTCGAGTCTCACCTTGTATCACGAGCATCAACGGCGTGGCTGAACCTGATGCTGGTGCTCTGTGGTGCGCGCGAGTGTGAAAACATCTAAACGAGGGAGTGAAGAGTTCAGCACAGAAGTGTTGGCACGGCAACAACGCGTAGACGGGAAAAGATGGCGCTGAGGAGTTGTGACATCACTGATTATCGTGATGACCTGTAAACATGTGGCTCCAATAAGGAATCGTGGATCAGTGGGTCTGAGTGTGGGTGTGTCTCTTTCTTTGGCTGCTGTGTGATAATAATGGGAATGACTCAAAAATCAGACTTAAAAAGTTTGAACTTTTGTCCGACATTGTTTTCTCGATAAAAAGTTCATGCGCGGAGCGCTCGCGCTAACATCCTGTTAAAGGTTGGAAGTTTAAGGCAGGTGCTTGTTGCCTGCGAGGCAGGAACGTCGCTGCCTGTGACCTCCTGCTGTTTCACTCCTCAGCACCAGCAGGACTCATACCGTTGCAGCTTTTTCCTAAACACGTCAGTGGCATTTTCTCAAAGCTCCACACTCTGACGCCTGGGAGGAGATAATAAACTGCAGCAGAGGTAGGAGAGCTTTGGTTAACCTTCAGCCTCTCGTCAGGAGTGCGTTTGTGCTCGCAGACGTCTCAGGAAGCGCTCGGTGACGGGCGCTGGTCTCCTTCTGTTGTAGCAACCTGAGCCTGTGTGTGCGCCGTCTCCACTACGTCAACCTTTGGCTTTGTTTGTAATGAGAGTTTTGGAACGTCAGCTGTGACACATGGGTCTCATATACTCACATACTCCAGTCCTTTCACAAAACACTCGGTACACACTTTGCACATGTGTGACATGCATGATACAGTCTACTCCTGTGGAAACTCCAAGATAAAACTCCTTCATTTGCTTTGTGTGTCTCTCTGCAGCGGGCAGGCTGGAGGAGGCGCTGCAGTGCGCCCTCACCTACCTTTTGTTCCACGAGGGAGAGGAGTTCATGAAGGAAAACGCCGATTACTACAGAGAGGAGCTGGGACATGATGCTGAGCCACGAGAGGTAAGGAGCTGATGTGTTTGGACGTGAAGACACCAGATGAATTTAGTGAATGGGCCTCTAAATTAAACTTCATAAGAAGAGCAACGTGTCGAGTGTGTTTAGTGTCTGTGCCCGGCTACGTTACTGCTCGAGTATGCAGGATGTTGCATGAGAGAGCTGCGATCATTTGTTTTGGCCTCTGTTTGTTTGAGTTCGTATGTAAAGATGGAAGTTTTACCGATGAAAGTAAAAATGCAAATAAAACACCAACAAGTCATTTGAGAAGATTTCACTGAAGCGACTGGAAGGCAGGTGGCGTGGACACAAAGTTCGAGTCTCAGTGACCTCTGACCTCAAGGTCAGAGGTGATGTTTCCTGAAAATCTTGTGAATGCGATAACTGGGGAACAAGGTGACGTAGGATTTTGAAATTCATCCCATATGTGCATCACTAGGAGGCTGAGGGGTAGCACTGATCGCCGCCGGTACTTCTTAATTATCTGCAGACGTGATTCTGCTTGTTCTTTTCCCTCTTTTCAAAGACTCAAAGCTGGACGGTGTAATCAGGTTAATCGAGGCGCTCCGGGCTTTATGCGGTTTCTTTTAAGTTATGAGAACAAACTCTTTCAAACACCTTTCTGCGCTGAGAGGAATGAGGCTGAGGTAACTGGCAAGTGCGTCAAAGAAACAGTAAAGATTAAATAAAGGCTAAAGATTCCACTTGAGATGGATGTGCAGTAATGTAACAGGAGTGTTGGCGTGAGACGTCCGGGACTGGAGAGGAAAAGTGTGGATTTAAGGAAACCCGAGGAGACGAGAGGCAGCGGCCCTCCTGCTGTATGTCTTGGATGAAGCAGCTACTTGCCACTTGGCAGCTGCTGCCTCTTCAAGTTTGCTTTTCACTCGTGTACGTTTTCCATCCAGCTGGCAGCACTCGGCACATTTCACTCTATCGACATGCAATGTTTACGGCAACATAGTTTCCCCTGCCATCTTTTTTATTGTTATTCTGAGTAACTAAAGGCTAAATGTCTGCAAGCTAGTGAAAATGAAATCTGCAGAGGCTGACTACTGCTCATCAGCTACTTGTGCGCTGAGCGTTTGTTCTTCCTAAACTCTGATCAGCTGCTTTAAGAGGGAAACGCTGCCTCAGTCCAGCTCCAAGTAAACAGCTTTTCTCCTAAAGCCTGTTATTCATTAGAGACAGTGTGTGTGTGTGTGTGTGTGTGTACTGTCAAAGAAACAGTAAAGATTAAATAAAGGCTAAAGATTCCACTTGAGATGGATGTGCAGTAATGTAACAGGTGTGTGTGTGTGTGTGTGTGTGTGTGTGTATTGTCTTTCCATCCCCATCCGTTTACAGAAGAGTCACTGGGCCGCAGACTCTCTTCTTCTGCGTCCTCTCCCTCTTTTGGGGAGAGTTCGTTTACAGAGTCCGGGGTCCCGTGCCACGTCCGACCGCCTCCCCGCTGATGAGTCTGGCTTCTTAGGCACTCGGGAGGAGGAAAAAATCACAGAAGTGTGTGAGACACTGTGGGAGCTTTAGATCTTATACAATCCACCTCAATGCAGAGCAGCTCTCTGTGTTACTGCAATATTATTCTTTTTTTACCCTGAGGAGGGAAAGTTTCCCTCTGAGAAAATGAGCACATCACAACCATTAGCCCTGGCACTGAAGCGCAGAGAGCCAAAGGAAACACGGTCTCATTCTCATTTCCTTCATACGGACAAGAGGAATACCCTGTGACTTTTAGAGCTTGGAGAAATTATGGACAGACCTCTGAGTTATCTAGGACTCGTATTAAAATATGAATAATTTTGTCTGAAGGTGTTTTATGCACGAGAGATCAAAATAAAACCGTTATTTATTATTTATAACATAGAAATAAATCAAATGTTTAAAGTGAGACATGTTTACTGTTTGCTGCCATCTGATGCCGTTGTTGTGTCTCTGCAGTCAAGGGTTGGAAAAGTAAGTGGAACTAAAACAGAAACAATTTGCAACTAATTAGTTTGGTTGTTATCAGGTGAGTCGACAGCAGGGTTTTAACCTCAGAGAGGTGGAGTTTGTCAGAGAGCAGAAAAACAATGCAGATGACATTTTCCTTTACTCTGTTCACCATAAATCCTTTTTTGTTCAACAGAAAGCTGCATGGTACCTGAGGAGGCACAAACAGGAACTAAAGCTCCTTCTGATTGGCAGCAAAATCATGGGTGCAGAATTCACAGAAGGGGTAAGTTATGCTATTAAACCCTGGAGCAGCCTTTGAGCGCTTAATAACAAACCGACGTTCTTTAATTTTGTTTTCCCCCAAAAATGAAGGAGATTTAGTTTGTAATTTAACGAGCAGTTGTTGGTAAGTGAGTCCGTATGTTTGTGATGCAGAGCAGATCTCCTGCAGAGTGTGTAGCAGCCTTAATGCGCCCCTGCTGCTGCTGGCTCATTCAAAGCAGGGGTAACAGGTGTCTGGCATGGCTGCTGCACGTCTATCTGCTCAGCTAACAGCGCCACCTGCTGGCCATGCCGCCACACGTAACAATACATGCACATTTACAGTTTCTCTTTTTCTTTCAGAACTACTGGAGGAGCACAGGTGGAAGAGATGACTCAAACAGGTGAAACACTGTAAACAACGTGATGTGTATTCATCCTTTTGTTTATATTATATTTGTCTGGTAATGAAAAGACTGCCTTCAGTTCACAAATCCAAAGTTTCTAGATTAAAGGCATGTGCTGGTTCGCCCTCGCCACGCTCGCTCAGCTTTATAGACGGACGTTTTTAAATCTGTGTGTCAAACCTTCAAAGGGCACGCTGGTTTGTTCCAGCTCCAGGCAGGTGGAGATGTCTACGAAGCTAAACACAGTTCCAGTATTTGTGTTGTGAGCTTTAAATTCAGAAAATGTTCGTACTGCTGTTCCTGAGTGGGTATCTTCACACCAGGTTCTCTCCACATTCAGCGTTCCCTCAGGCACCGATGGCTGGATGGAGTATGTTCCCATCTCGCATAAGAAAAATGTCACCGTCACGTCTCCGCAGAGTCTCAAGGAAGGTAAAGTTTGGTGCTAACACAGCAGAATGAGGAGCTAAAAGGATGAAGACCACCACTGGCTGAGATAACAGTCTGCATTCTTCCCATGCTGTGATCTGGGCAGGGGGCCCCTTGTTGTACGAGGGCGTGCAGCTGGTGCAGAACTCGGCGGCTTTGAACGGGACCCAGCGGGTGCTGCTGGATCATGTTTTATCTGAGGAAGAGTGTGCAGAGCTCAGACAGCTGGCACATGTAAGGACAGTTTTACAGATCGTGCATTTGTTTCTGTCTCAGTGTGTGAAACTGTATTTAAAGTGGTTTTTGTATTCTTGTCCTAAAGACTGTCACGATGGCAGGAGACGGTTACAAAGGCAGGATGTCCCCTCACACTCCCAATGAGAAGTTCGAAGGAGCCAGTGTGCTTAAAACCCTGCAGGTAAACACTGGTCACTAAACAAACAAGTCTCTAATTTCCAGTCTGGTTATGAATGTTAGGACAAGCTTCATAAACTGTAAACAGGACTGTTAGGTTACCTTCACTCTGATGGCGTTTACAATTTCCCTCTCTCCTCCCAGCACGGCTTTGAGGGCAGAGTGCCAATGAGAAGTGCTCGCCTCTTCTACGAAACCAGCGAGCGGGCGAGACGAATCATCGAGTCGTATTTCGTGCTAAACTCCACGTTGCACTTCTCCTACACACACCTGGTGTGCCGGACAGCCATCAAAGGTCTTCAGCTGATGCCAAAACCAGTGTTTAGTAAAGGAAATAAAATGCTGCCTTTCACACCAATGATTTCAAATCCGGTCGTTAAGTGATGACGTGACGAATCCTAAAGTAGTCTGCGTTTAATATGGCTTTTGTGTTGTTAACATGTTTAATGTTTTGTATTTTCTTCTATTTAATCTCAAAAAGCTCCTAAAACAGTCAGTGATCCCTGTTGACCTCCCTCGGCTTTTATTACCGCTAATCATTTATTTAAGCTCAGTTTTTAAAACCTTAGGATGTAACTACAGCCCAGCCCATGCAGCAGTACATGAATGACTAACCTCGTATTGTGGATGGATTATCTCAGTTGTTCTCCTGGCTGAAGTTTGGTCCTTTTACAGCATCCTGCCATGCGATTACATTTGTTCCTGACCACCGAGAACACTCACGTTAACTTTTATCCAGTGGAAAAAAAGTTAGCTTGTTTATATTATGCTAACATAGCTGTGTCGCTAGCGGTCACGTAGCACATCATTATATACCAGCTAGCCCAACTTCAGTAACCCTACAAACGTCACTGCTGTTTAGTTTTCTGTCTTCATTTATGCTGGAAGTGATAGCAGAGCTGTACGTTTTAATTTGTTTCCAAAACCCCGCAGTCAGGACATGCTATATTGTATTTAGATAGAAGCTAGCGAGCTAACTCCCTGCTAACTTCTAACTCCGTTAAATGTCATAAATTCCGTTTTCATGGATGCCTGGATGTTAAACTCAATTGTTACACCTGGTAGAGCAGAACGCTGATCATTTTATTAAAGATGAAAGACTTTAGACAGTTTTTCAACTCTCAGTAATGCCATAGTGATCGTTTGATATATGGACCTGCAGCGGAGTTTAGGCCCAGACACGGCTAGTGACGTCAGACTTTACGACCGGATATCCAGGAAGATGGATGGTTGTTGCGTTTACCGTCACATGAAAAGCAGTGTTGTCATTTTTCCCTTAGGTCAGCAAGATCACAGGAATGACCTGAGCCATCCCATCCATGCTGACAACTGCTTGTTGGACCCTGATGCCAATGAGTGCTGGAAGGAACCTCCAGCTTACACATACAGAGACTACAGGTACGAGGTTTATCCAGACTAAAGTGTTTGTGAGGTTTGTTTTATACTGTGAGACGTTCCTGTTTCAATGTCCTTCTTTGTTTCAGTGCACTGTTATATCTAAATGCCGACTTTGAAGGAGGGGAGTTCATATTTACAGAAATGGATGCCAAAACCGTCACGGTGAGAAGTTTGCCCAGCAAAGATGATTTCATAGCTTTTATTTGTTTTGCTTCCAAACACGTTTACTTGTAAGTTCGTGTTAAATGTTCTTGAGCAGTAGTTGCTCAGGCTGCTTTATCACTAGTTTTCAGAGGAATGTTTTTTTGTTTAAGCTATTTAACACATTAATCATTCAAAGACAACCTGGCAAGGAACTCATTTTAAATTGAAACCAGCCAAAGGACACATTGTTGCCCTTTTTTTTTCAGCTGAGTCTAAAATGCTAACATAGTCTGACAAGCATGAGTATTTTTGCACCAACAAGGTGTTTCACAGAGTTGATGGCTGGAAAGCTGGAATATCCCAGCATGGTGTGCAGGATCTGGACCGTTGGAAACCCAAAAACTCATGAACATAATATTTACTTTAAAATCCTAATAATGTGTGAAGTTGATGATTTTTAAGTGTCACTGTTTATCTTCAGCTTTGTGCTCACATCACAAGATCATCGTAGCCTCACATCTGTCCTTCTGTCGTCCCCTTCAGGCATCAGTGAAACCAAAGTGTGGCAGAATGGTAGGTTTCTCATCAGGAGGGGAAAATCCACACGGCGTGAAGGCCGTTACGAGTGGACAGAGGTGTGCTGTGGCTCTCTGGTTCACCCTGAACCCACTCTACAGAGAACTGGTAAAACGTAGCTTCTTTGTCTACATCTGCTGGTGGAGTGTCTAGTTACCGTCTTTGCAGAATAAACTGAGAGAAGTAACTGGTTACACTGTAACAGTGTCACATTGTTACTCAGTTGGTAGAATAAAAACTACCTTAGTTTCTAATGGAGGACGCTGTCAGAGGATTCAGTGCTGGACACTTTGTTTCGTGCACTTTGTTGTCGTTCTATCAAGAAAAGGTTCAGGTGTTCTGTCGATATGTCAGGACCTCTTAAGAGGCAGGAGTCATGTGCCAGTGATCACTGTGTACTTAATTACATGCTGCTGTATTAAAGTCTCAACAGTAGAACAACTTATTATGAAAAGTAATCCTGTGTGATACTGGTTATACGGGTAGAAATCACTGGGACCGTTTGGAAAGGAAGAATGTTTTAACCAAAAATGTACAAACACAAAAAAATCTCACCGAATTTGTGCTGTTTAATAAATGTGTTGGACAAACTGTTTCCTGCTACAGGAGCGACTGCAGGCGGACGAGGTGGTCCGGGCCCTGGACACGCAGCATGTGTTCGGTCAAGGTCTCAACATCAACCCCAAAGATGAGTTGTAGAAACGTCAGAATGGCGCCACCTTCTTCAGTCAAACACTTGTATATGTTATTTATTGAATGACCTCTGGATCAGAACATTTCTATTTTTCTACTGTTTTGGAAGTGCAAGGTCAATGTCGTTTTGTGTTATTTTGATTTTTCCTCCTGCTTCTCGTTCAACCTTGAGTTTACATTTTGGTTCTTGGGCGTTCGATCCAATCACAGCCTCCGTGTGTTTGGAGCGACACGATGTCGTCAGCTTGTATCTGTAATCTCACTCAACTGTGAAGTTTCACTGCTTTGGTCAACAGACTTAAACACCAACATTTTCACTGTATGTTCATATATTAACTTGTGTCTTCACAAATGGTACAGGCAAGTATGATATTAAGCACATTATCCCTTTTTATTAGTTTGTATTTCTATGACTGTAATATATTTTTAAATATGCGGTGCACTGTTGTTTTCTCAGTCTAAAATGAGACTCATCTGAATAATTAGTGTCTTGTTGAATATTTAAGTGAAACGGGAAACATCTTTAGTCAGTTTAGTTCATTAGTTGTAATAAATCACTGCACAACACTGCCTAAGATGCTCACTGACACGAGGACAGAGTGTGTTTGGTTTTTCATTGTGTTTGTCTTGTAATGACAGCTGCTGGCTACATTTAATATAAGAAACTTTTTTTCATAAAAGATGCCAATTATTCCTGTTTCAAGGAATACGTGTTGAATAACGGTCTTTTATTACTTTGTGTGGTTGGTCCAGAACGGTCGAGTCGTGCACTGGAGATCAGGTGGAGAAGAAAAATAAATAAGAGTAACTTGGCTTTTCTACGTGGGTTCAAAATGTTTTACTGTTTAATTCTGAAATGCTGAAGAACACATGTATGTGTACATGCCTATAAAGTAAAAATATTTCACGTGTTTTGTGTCCCTATTGTTTTGTGTGTAATTACGTATAGCAACTAACAATACTATTTATCAGAAAACGTATTTATGTAACCAAACTCTCAGAGAAAAGACAGACGATAGGAAAAAGGTCATTTTTATTCAGGATTACATCGCAGCACTTTGTCAGGAGCTCCGCCCATACTCACAACTTGTGCAAGCATTTACTCAAACCATGCCACACCTGTATTTCCTGTTATTCAGTTATTTACAGAGGAGAGGTCACTGTGGTACTTTTACAAATGTACTCGAGCTCAAAAATGACGAACAAGAAACTCCACCAGGGCCCTGCTACAGAAACCAGGGTCAGTAAACTCTGAGCTTGTGCTTCCCGCTGATCAGAACTGATCATGATTCACCATAGCAGGGAATCCACCCATCCATCCATCCATCTACCCATCCATCCATCCAAACAGCCATCCACCCACCCACCCACCCACCAATCCATTCATCCACCCATCCCCCCATCCATCCATCCACCCACTCATCCATCCAGCCACCCACCCATCTACCCATCCATCCATCCATCCATCTTCCCAGCCATCCACCCACCCATCCATCCCTCCACCCACCCATCCACCCATCCATCCACCCACCCATCCATCCATCCATCCATCCATCCACCTACCCATCCAGTGGACTGAGTCATATTTATCGTAAAAAAGAAAAGAGGTGGACAGAAAAGTGTCACTGAGATATTTAGCAGACAGCTGCCTTACTGACCACAGAGTCAGCATGTTACAAACATGTAGCCAACAGATTTTGAGTTGTTAATAAATCTACAGTGTGTGCTGATCACATCCATGATCCAAGGCTGGTTGATTCTGAAAGCACTCGTGTTAAATGCACCACTAAACTAAACCTGGGGTTTCATGTGCATGTTAATGCATTCTGCTACACACTTTGATATTAACCCTATCAATGAGGAAATGAAACAGTGTGTCGGGCGGAGTCAGAGTTTCAGTTAACCCTCTTTCTGGAACAAATAACCTGGATTTCGCTCATCTCGTGTTTAACAAACTTGGGAGTTTATACCTGCTTTCTGTAACGAGCCCGAGTCCTTAGTTTGAGTTTGTGGGGACCCTGATTAAAGGTAACATGTGGCTTTGGTCGGCGTGCCGGGTTGGTTCGGCTCAGAAGCGGTAGGCCAGCTGTTCAGTGACTCTGAACGGTTTGCTTTCACTGGCGGTGCACATCAAGTCCCTCATGCGCCGCGCACGCCGCTCCTCTAACACCAGCCTGCGGGAGTGCTCTCGGGCCGCCTGCTGCTCCGCTCGCTTCTCCGTCCGCTTTCGCTTCAGCCACCTGAGGGAGGAAAAAGGTATCTGTCAGTCAGCTGATACTTCCAGCACGCTTTCAGAATATTTGCCCTTTGTAGCCAGATGAGGGCTGCATCATTAGCCTGCTTTTTATTATTAATATTGTCTAAATGTAACTTTACTCCTGACAGGATATAAATCAACGAACCAAAATTCAACCTGTAAATCTTTAACTTCACCTTAGAGCAGAAACAAGCGGTGACAGACGTGATTGTCTCTACTCTTACGTGTGCCAGGAAGTCATCATATGAAACTTTCTGCAGGTTACGAAGTTTAAAAGCAGACGTACAGTTTGAAAGCCTCGTCGCACTCCTCACGGCTGTGTAACAGGTACCCACTGTCCTCCTCCAGCCTCTTGAACTCCACCAGCTGCCTCTCCTTGTGCTGCTGCTCCTGCTTCCTCTGAAGCCATGACCTGAAGGCCTCCTCCGGGTCCGGGTTGGAGTCTCTCTAACGGGGGACGCAGAAGCAGCGTATTACCATCCTCAGTCGGGTCACTTTTACCAGACACTTTCTTTGTATTGCATCCAAGTTTAAGACACGGAAAGTGTTGGGGGGAAAAGTGGTCCTCGTGTAGCGACTGTGTTATGAGCTTACTGTGCCCCCGTGTGGCCATACTTGACAATTCATTCTCTCGATTTCCTGGGCTCTGTGGATCCTTCTCTCCTCCTGAAGCTGCTCTTTCTTCCTCATCAGCCAGGCTTTGAAGGCCAGCTCGTTCTCCTGCCTCTTCAGCTCTTCTTCCTCACGCCTCCTCTGTTCTGCCTGAGAAACATAATAACTGTGAAGAAATGTAGCAACCATAGCCAGACCTTTTTTTGAAATGACCTAATTCGCTGCATTTCCTACCTCTCTGGCCAGCCTCTGCTTCCTCTCCTGGATCTTCTGCAGCTGCTCTTTCTGCTGTGGGGTCAGGGTGTACGTGGCCTGGCTGGGTGTCTCCGTGGCAGACTGCACCCGCCTCTTGCTGCTTTTCCTCTGACTGCCTCTCTGACTCTGGCTGGCTGAGCTAGGCCTGCTCTTTGGTTGTGCTGGAGGTCTGGGGGCCCGAAGGTGATCTATTGCCTGTGGAAACAAGAAGGAGGCAGCCCGAAGGCGAGGAGAAGAGGAGGAACTGTGGATCTTAACAGAGTTTACATTTTGCTCCTGAACACGAGGCGAGGAGCGTGAACTGTCACTGAAGTTGTTCGCTAAAGGAGGGAAAAGGGCTTGACTCTCCACCTCTTTTAGGCTGACCAGGTCAAACTTCCCGTCCTTCTCCACAAGGACTCTGCCCTCCTTCATCCCCTGGCCTCCCTCGCTGCTCTCCCCAGCCCTGCCAGAACCTCCTTCAGAACTCCTGCTTTCATTGCGAGGTGAAATCTTTAGCTCGGACAGCTTTCCCGACACTTCAGTATCTGCCGGTGCATCCTCAGCTCTTTCCTTGCTCCCATTTTTCCCCTTTACTTCATCGCTGCTGCCATCTCTCTCAAACTGCAGCGGAGGCACCACCAGGTCCACCAATGTCTCTTTAAAATGCAACCGCCTCCGTCGTGTCATATCTGGCACTTCCTGATCCTGCAGCTCCCGGTTAGCCTGCTGGATCTTCTCGAGGATGTACTTCTTCTCCTCGTCTGTTTGGTCATCCATCCCTGGAGGAGGTGGGGCTGTAGGTGATGACTTACTGGGACTGTCCCTGTCTGAGTCATACTCCAATGGTTCCATGGGAGATGGCCACCTCTCTTCATCTTCTTCCAGTTGCTCTGTTTTGTTGTCTCGCTTTGTTTCCTTGTAGTTATTCTCCTTTCCTTTCATTCCCTGTCGTTTCTCACCCTCCTCCAGTTCTTTGTCAATGTCTGCCTCTATGTCCTCATAGTCAGAGCCCTGTGGGGGATAAGACAGACGTACTTTGCATGCATTAATTAAGTCTGCATATAAATGAAGGTGCAACATCAATACTGAGCAACAGATAACAGGTATGTTTTATTTTGCTCATCAATATTACATCCAGCAGTGGAACAGTGAAAGTATGCCGCTGCATTTCAGCAGCATAGGTTTCACATCCAAACTCGGTGTGCCAGGTCTGGTAACTCAACACTGCTCGCTGTCACACTTTCACAGAGCAGGCTCAGGTATACACACCTCATTCAGCCTGCAGCAAGTAGAGCAGCATTCAGATATATACTGCATGCTAAAAAGGAAAGAAAGATTAGAAAGACGAGATGCAGGAGATGTAATGTCAGACCTACCTGGTCCCCGCTCCGGCCTTCCTCACTGATCAGCCAGTCCAGATCTTTCTCAAAGTCGTCCTCGTACTCCTCCTGAGTCTTTGTGCAAACTGTTTCGCTCATCATCTACCACCGAACTGAAAGAGGGGACGGAAGGATGTGACATAATGCTTATAAAAGTTTTTCTCCCTGCACACACTCACACTGTAGCACCCAAAGAAAGTGAAGTCAAGCCTCAGACAGCACAGTGACGATGCGATCATCGCTGTAGACCGTGGAGATCACCTGTGCAGCCCAACCACACCTCAGGTTTAAAATCACTGATGATTATTTTCTGCTCACTGTTTTCTGTGAGAGGGTGACTTGGCTTCAAGAGAAAAGTAGCTGTTTTATATTATTCATTGAAGTCTAATAAGTACAGATCACAGTGCAGAAAACACCCTGCAGGATACATCTGGGATTACACGGTGAGCATCTTTCCTGTAGAGTAAAACGTGCATTGTTCTCAAACTTGAGGCTTAAATTTCCCTTGATTTAAATCTTAGTATCTGACCTGCTGTTTATGATGCTGCATTTGTGTGGATTGTGTTGTTATATTGTTTTTATCTGCTGGTTGTGTTCTCGGGTTTCTCTTGTAGTGTTTAATCACAGAGAGGCTGCCACCAACAGGTTGGATGATTTCTTGACTGGTGCTTAATACATGAGACAAAAAGTGCATAATCATAGTCTTCCTCATTAAATACATTATTTGTGGTGATCACACAGAAACCTGAATAAATCCAGTGTCCCTCTATAATATGTGCTGTTTATTTTATGCCGAAATATAACAGTAAAGGTCAGAAAACAAAGGAGGTACATATCAGCACAGATAACCTTATTTACCCAAGTGTAGGAACATGACATCCAGCCAATGATGGCTGATGTCCAACGACCTGGGCACCACTAACAGCTCGTTAACATTAAGTATAAAGAATAATGCAAAGATCAGCACATAGAGGCAGACCGGCGTTATTCACAGCGGGCCTGTGCTTTAAGAAAACTAACAACAGACAATCCAAAAGAAATATATTTCTGTGTTGCAGCGTTTGTGAGCACCTGTATTTGCCATGTTATGGTAAAAACTCCATCACAGCCACTTTTAAGTGGGTTCATTTATATGTTAGGTATAAATCTGTAGCAGGGCTTTGTGCCCATCTCATGTATTAGATCAAAGTTGAATAGCTGTCAAAATCTACAATTCTTTTTGGCTTTAATACCTATATAATATCCCTCACTTGCTAACATCTATAGATTTATACGCGCTTTTGATTCAGTGCATGTGTGTTTGGGTCACAGCCGCTTCCACCAGGCAGCTTAAAACACAGAAACAGAGTCGAGTCGTCTTTAGCTTTTACTTTATTTGTTTCAATCGCTTTATAGCGTATAGAGGGCAGGCTGAGAGCAGACTGGACCCAGTCGGATTACATCGATCGGTTTTAAAGCAGCAGTGTAAAATGTGACAACAGTGATGTTAAACTCACCAGCAGCAGCTCTTCCTGTTTCAGTAAAACAACAAATCGACCGTCTAACTGGCCTGCGTAGTCCCCGCCGGCCTGTGGAGCAACACCTGTGCACATAATCTGCTTCAAGCCTCTCCACGGCCCCTAAAAGGTTTAATAGACACGTCGTCATAGAGACCAGCAACACGCTTTACACATGCGCATGCGCACGCCACCTGCTAAACGCATTCACAAAAAAGAAAATCTCCATGAACACAGCGTAAACATGAGGGAAAAGCCAGGGGGTGTTAAAAGACCGTAAATATTTAATAAAGTAAAGTTATTAAATGAGTTATCTGTTCCTCCAGGCTGAGGTCGATTAAATTTAAAGCACTATAGATAAACTGGGTCCTTTTGTGCGAGTCTTTCCATTATTGCACATTTTTATGACTAAACAAAACTAAAGCGCACATTTGAGCCCGGATAGGCTGCACTTAGAAAATTGCCTCTTTATCTACGGTGAGAATAAAAAAACAAACCAATTCCAAAAATGTCAGGACGACGTGTAAAATGTAAACAAAACCAGAATACGAAGAGTTTAAACACTGATATGTTTTCTGTGTTATGTTCTGAATAAAACTTGGGTTTGTGAGATTCGCGAGTCTTTGCATTACGTTTTTATTTGCATTTTATACGTCGTGACATTTTTTTTATTTAAGTTTGGGTTTTATTAAAGAATAAAAAAGGCAGGCAAGTAAAACAAAATCAGGCAACAGATGAAAGATTAAAAAGTGTCAAGAGGGCAGAGAAAAGAGAAAATTTACAAGGAAGTCATTTATCTCCAACCACCTCTCTGATAAGAAGTATGTGTACAACACATCAGTGTAAATGGTTAGCACAGGTTAAAGTAAGTAACTCTAGACTTTCACCCCAAAGTAGTTTAAAAAACTTGGAAGTTATACTTTTGCATGCTCTCATTTGTTTATAACAAGCCTTGTGATTAAAGGGTGAACCTTTGCAAAGATGTTTCTCAAAAATGAAACAACTGAAAGGAGCCTTCAGCAGGAAGTGTTGTGGCAGCAATGCTGCAGATGCTGGTGAATGATTCAGGACTTTATAAAAACGAACACATTATATGATGTGTTTACTTTTCAAAAGTAAATTTCGTATTTCTTTATGTATGAGTCAATAAAAAAAACACTCGTGGATGATTAGAATCAGCAACAGTGCACACTACGTGGGTACAAGTTTCTGCCTCTTTGCAGCAAGAGAGCTCGATTTTATCAAGCTAGCAACTGGATATATATACTTAATAATAATGTCACAGTATTAAGCATTAGTAAGGTATTAGTAAGTGTTTAATTCATCATTTATACATCATTACCCAGTATGTCATTTATAAATACAGATATGTTTATCTCTCTGTTACTGTTACACCCTGTATGACTATATTTTAATCATAATCGTCGTCATCACCGTATTCCCACTTTGAATATGTATTTTATTTTATTTATTACCTTCCTTTATCTTCCCCATGCCTCTGCCTTGTCTCCACCCTTCCCCTAACATTTTTCCATCTACCCCAGCCTTCATCCATCCCATCTCTTTACCTCTTATCTGTCCACCTCCTCATAACCCCTGTTTTTTCTTTATTGCCCCCACCCTCTTTATTACCTTTCTACCTTTCCTGTGTCACTGTCAGACCCTTTCTTTTCCCGTTTACTCCCAACTGCCTCTTCTTTAAGTGCGGAGAAACACTGAAGCTCCACAGAACTGACCACCTCCAACAGTGCAGCTCAGTGTGTCAAAACCCTGAACACAAACTTTACACTAATCCGAAACTCTTTCGTTGTTACAGATAATGATAAAAATGTATAAGAAGGGAAGCCATAGAGCCTGGGGATTTTACATCCAGAAATGTTGTGTAAAACCAGACACGTTATAATTAAAAAATACTGAAGAAGAAGATATGATAGGGAGTCTGTACGCACAATGCCAGGACGATCAAACCAGTTTAGATGGATGAAAAAAATTTAATCATTACTTGTTATACTTTTTTCTTTTTCTTGATAAGAAAAGCGGGGATCCAGAGCAGAGATTTGTAATAGTTTTAAATCAGTTTGATCTTATGTTTGTAGGAGCAGTGAAACTTCTGTCAGTGTGAAAATGTTTAACAACACATTTATTCCTGCATTTATCCTAATATAAGAAAAAGAAGTGCTATTTGAACAATATGTCTTTTTTGCACACGATAAACAAATGATGCTATCAGCATGGCTCTCTGGGCTTAAATTGTAAGAAATTACTCAATTACAGAAAGTTCTGGTAGCTCATTGGCCAGGTGGTGCTGTAATTATTAAACACAAAGTTTTTGCTAATTTTCAGAAGCATCCACTTTTAAAATAAAGAAATAATTATAAATATATATAAATATTTCTATAGTAGATGGTCCAAAAATTTTTTTTTCCCCATCTTTTTCTTAATTACTTTGGTGTAGTTTGAATGGCCATGGTGGTGTTTGTCAGTAGAAAAAGCTGTTAAACTTATGAAAGTACAGTTAGAAGTCCAAACTGCCTCCCATCACATTTTCCAAAGACATCCAGTGGGCCATACTGGAGTTTGTGGTGGGCCTATTCTGGCCCTTGGGCCCTATGTTTGACACCCCAAGCTAGGGAATCAGCTTGTTTTATATTTCGACTCACTGATAAAGAGTAATGCCTGATTTACACTTCTGCTGCAATTCTAAGTCATAACTTATGAAGTAAGCACAAACTCCTTTTAACGCTCCCCGATAAACTTCCATGTAACCGGATGTGCACCTCCCAGGATATGTAACATGTAGCCCGCAATGACCTGAAAGCTGTAGGAGGTTGCAGCGTTAGGGTTAAATGGGGTTTCCGGTTACGTCGTCGAAGTTAAGACGAAGATTTCCCGCAGAAGTCTAAAAAATCAATCAATGTTATGAACAATCGTATGAGAAACAGAGGTCCTTAAATGCCTCCCCAAACAGAGAAGTCTTTGAAGTCTTTGAATGCAACGTTTGTGTGGCGCACTGAACTCTGGGTCTTGGAGTTTTGTGTAGGCATGCATCATTCTGAGCCCCGCACCGCGATAATGGAGAACGACATTTCCCATGTTGCGTTTATCTCCTTTGACAAACCACGCCCCTTCATCTAAGACATGCCTGATATCACGTAGGTGAAACTTCTGACACAGTTTTAAGTTGGTGGTGAGAACACAGTGACAGGCCGGACACACGGACAGAGAATCGTGTCTTGTCCACAGATGGCCACCATCGTCTTTTACTCGGTGAACAAAACGGCTCACAGCGCCGCGAGACGATGTTTAACTTCTCCGTTAAAGGGGCTCGCTAGTGCCGGAGAGTCCGTTTCGCGGCTAGCCTCCACTCACAGTCGGTCAGTGCCTTTGCTTCCGGGAACGAGATGGTTTTCGAGGGGTACCGGCGTGAGGTTCATGTCCCATGGGACCGCAGGCAGGTCCGGGAATACCAGGAGGGGAGCCCTGGCGCTCAGCGGAGCCGCAGCAGTAACAGCGGCGGCGGCCGTAGCGGGGTTTCTAGCTAACACTGACCACTTCCAGCGCGCAGAGATGGCAACGAGGGTCCCCCGAGCCGCAAAGGAGACGGGGGAAGAAGCGGACATTCTTCAGAGGTGCCGGGGCTTCATGTCTCCGCCGGTGACTGACATTAGTGTGCTGCAGGGGAACAAGGACGAGATGCGTACGAAGATGGAGATGCTGATCATGGAGACTCAGGCCGACTTCTGCAAAGCCCTGGAGAAAGTGGACGGTGGGACGTTCAGGGTTGACCGGTGGAAGAGGAAGGAAGGTGAGGCGCTTCTGCCTGACATAAAATATCCACGTACAGCGTAACAGAGTGTAACATGATTATATTTGCTTAAAGAAGAACCAAAAGTAAACAGACTGTGTCTGTGTCAGGTGGTGGAGGCATCAGCTGTGTGATGCAGGACGGAAAGGTGTTTGAGAAGGCGGGTGTTAATGTGTCGGTGGTGTTTGGGAACCTGACAGAGGAGGCGGCGAAGCAGATGAGGAGCAGAGGAAAGGTCCTCAAAGGGAAAGATGGTGAGTTTTGACTACTGCGATTTGTGTTCTTGAACACAGCGGTTTAAACTTTAATATTGGTATCTTTATTTTTCCCAGGTAAACTGCCATTTGTTGCCATGGGAGTAAGCTCCGTTATTCACCCCAAAAACCCCCATATTCCCACTGTGCACTTCAACTACAGATACTTTGAGATTGAGGAGGAAGATGGTAAGCATTAGGCCTTCATCACATCAGCAGTTGGCTCTCAGTGTCAGTGACACAGCTGAGTGTGGAGTGAATGATAACCCTTGTTTCCTTCTTCCTTGTTCTAGGCACTAAGCAGTGGTGGTTCGGTGGAGGCACAGACCTGACCCCGGTGTATATAGATAAGGAGGATGCCTTTCATTTCCACAAAACCCTGAAGGAGGCCTGTGACAAGCACCACCCACAGCACTACCCCGACTTTAAGAAATGGTACGGTTTGGTTAGCCCCACGCTCGTCCCCTGCACTTGCACGTGCGTCCTTCAGCACGTACGCTGTGTGTGGATTTGCACTGGGTGTATCCCCACTGTGGAGTTATGATAAGAGGAAGTCTTTGCCTAAAATCTGCAGTTGCAGAAAAACCGTTGAAGCAAGACGTTAGTCAGGGATTGACTTCAGTGGGAAATGATGGGTGTGGTTTATCTGATGTTTGCTGTATGAGGTTTTACATTTAAGGAATAATGTGATGTTTTCATAAATATGCCTTTCCTGTTACAGAGACGATTGGCACCCCTCTCATCCACTAAATGTAGCACAGTTTACTGTCTCTACAGACATGCTTTCAGTCGACTTGCTGTTAATTCATTTAGAGCCCATTTGGAGCTTTGATACCTATACTGACGTTTGATGATTTAAAAGTCTGATATATTGGCCGATATTCTTTTTCTCTCAGGAAAAATGGAACATAAACACAATTCATATTTATTTTTAATCCTCACTAAGATATTACTGCTGTTTTGTTGAATCTGCTGAGTTGGTGTGTTTGTGGTGGTCCAAGCAACAGAGAAGTTGCAGAGCTCCCTCTGGTGGACAAACTGGAACATCACTGCTCATAACGTGGTTGAGAGGACATTTTCTCTTTTTTTTAAACGTTTTATTTTACTTTCTAAATTTTCATTACTCGGTCATTATAAATACTGATATCAACATACAGGCAAATCTGTCTTTCAGACTTCATTTGTCGTATGTCATATATTTGGATATTTATTTGGCCCTGCTTCTGTCTCAGTATATGTTACTGCATGTTGCCCAGGTGTGACAGGTACTTCTACGTCCGCCACAGAGGAGAGACCCGCGGTATAGGAGGAATCTTCTTTGACGACCTGGACTCCCCGAATCAGGAGGAAGTGTTCAGCTTCGTCAAGAGCTGCGCCCGCACGGTGGTGCCCTGCTATCTGCCCATCGTGTACAAACATCTCAATGACTCTTTTTCTGATGAGGAGAAGGACTGGCAGCAGGTTCGACGAGGTCGGTGAGTAGCACCAAACGGTAAATAAGAGAGAACCCATCTGATCAGTTTGATTTTCAGATCTTTGTGGAAGTCTACAAACAAGACTTCTGAGGTCTTCAACAAAGAGCTGTTCATGCTCGTCTTGGATTTTGCACAAATAATAAAATTCACACATCAACACAGTGACCTTAAACACACAAGTCTTTGTATCATAGAGGAGTCGAAGAAGACTAAAGGGACCGTTTTGAAGTCAGAGTGAGCGTCCTGACACGCAGAAATGTTGCAGAAGAACCTGCAGTGAGCACGTCATGCAAGGAAACGCAGACGTCCCAGAGGTGATGCTGTGCTTTGCAGAGGAAGAAGCTACAGGTCGGATCGACACAAAGCTTTAGTTACAGTTACTGCTGCAGGAGGGATCCACACTAGACACCGAAACAAAGCTTCACTTATTTTTGCACCTTTGCTCATTTTCTACAACAAGTAAAACATCAAAGTTTGATATTATTTTTATTCAGATTTTCCTTTAAGAATATTTGAGCTCAAATAAACACAAAATTATAAAGGGTTCACAGACCAGCTGATCCAAGTCAGTCCGTCCTGTTTTTCAGGCCACACACTTGCAGTGACTGCCAGTCTCAGGTTTAGTCTTCCTTCACTTGTGTGATTGAGCTACTTAATGACTGCAGTGTGGTCTGAAGCTGGAGTGGATCCTGGCAGGGAGTCGCTAACAACACAGAGACTGACTTAAAGGGCGAGTTTGAGAGGGAAGTACATAGCAAGCTGGAAACCAGTAGAGTGATTAGACTGTTCAGATTAGCTCAGTGTGGTATGTGTTGGCACATACAGAAAGCACCTCACAAAACTTGTGACATGACGTAATTCAGCTCATAACTTTCGCACGTCGGGGCAGTATGCGTCACGTGACAGAGCGGCTGTGGCGTGCGAGGCCTGTCGGCAGTCTGGTTCAGCATTTGCTGCCTCGCTACCAACCCGGCATTTCATCTCCGAGGAAGTTATCCCAGAGAAGTAAAGCAAAGGGGCGGATCTAGCAAAGTTTAGCCAGGGGGGCCGATAGGGCATGAACAGGGAAAAGGGGGCACAAAGACATACTTTTCTTTCTTATTCTCATTTAAAATGTCGAGCTTTTAATAAAAAAATTATCTGAATCTTACACCCAAAGTTTTAATCTGATGTATAGAAGTCCATTACTGTATACACACTCAACAAAAATATAAACGCAACACTTTTGTTTTTGCTCCCATTCCCCATGGGATGGACGTAGAGACCTAAAATTCATTCCAGATACACAATATAACCATCCCTCCCAAACAGTGGTCACAAATCAGTCCAAATGTGTGGTAGTGGGCACATCTGCTATATTGAGATAATCCATCCCACCTCACCGGTGTGCCACATCAGGATGCTGATCTGACATCATGAGTAGTGCACAGGTGTACCTCAGACTGCCCACAACAAAAGGCCACCCTGGAATGTGCAGTTTTGTCTCACAGCAAAATGCCACAGATGCCACAAGCAATGAGGGAGCGTGCAATTGGCATGCTGACAGCAGGAATGTCAACCAGATCTGTCGCCCGTGCATTGAATGTTCATTTCTCAACCATAAGCCGTCTCCACAGGCGTTTCAGAGAATATGGCAGCACATCCAACCGGCCTCACAACCGCAGACCTCGTGTAACCACACCAGCCCAGGACCTCCACATCCAGCAGGTTCACCTCCAAGATCGTCTGAGACCAGCCACCCAGACAGCTGCTGGAACAATTGGTTTGCACAACCAAACAATTTCTGCACAAACTGTCAGAAACCGTCTCAGGGACGCTCAACTGCATGCCCGTCGTCCTCATCGGGGTCTTGACCTGACTCCAGCTCGTCGCCGTAACAGACTTGTGTGGGCAAATGCTCACATCCGATGGCGTCTGGCACGTTGGAGAGGTGTGCGCTTCACGGATGAATCATGGTTCACATTGTTCAGGGCAGATGGCAGCTGAGAATGTCCCAGTTCTTGCATGGCCAGCATACTCACCGGACATGTCACCCATTGAGCATGTTCGGGATGTGCTTGACCGGCGTATACGACAGCGTGTACCAGTTCCCACGAATATCCAACAACCTCGCACAGCCATTGAAGTGGAGTGGACCAACATTCCACAGGCCACAATTGACAATCTGATAGACTCCATGCGACGATGTGTTGCACTGCATGAGGCAAATGGTGGTCACACCAGATACTGACCGGTTCTGGGTCCCCAGACCCCCAATAGCGCAAAAAACTGCACATTCCAGGGTGGCCTTTTGTTGTGGGCAGTCTGAGGTACACCTGTGCACTACTCATGATGTCAGATCAGCATCCTGATGTGGCACACCTGTGAGGTGGGATGGATTATCTCAATATAGCAGATGTGCCCACTACCACACATTTGGACTGATTTGTGACCACTGTTTGGGAGGGATGGTTATATTGTGTATCTGGAATGAATTTTAGGTCTCTACGTCCATCCCATGGGGAATGGGAGCAGTAACAAAGGTGTTGCGTTTATATTTTTGTTGAGTGTAGTAACTGTTAAGTCTAATATACCCTAGTAAGCTATAGTACTTTTTCCTTTGGGAAGGTACCATCTGTGCAGTCTGCAAATCTGTTGAAGGAAGATGTTGAATCTGTTTAATATTTCTTGAAAAATAATTGATTTCTGTGAATTTTCTTTTACACACATGAAATGAAAGTTGATTACGTCGATTAAGCATCACGAAGCGGAGGGTGGGGGTGGTTCCCTAGTTATTTATTTTTTGTGGGGCGTTTTCAACCCTATTAGTCAGGTTGCTTAATATTTCTGCTAAGTACTCTTTAAAATACCAGAATAGGGAGGATGGAGCAGGTTTACGTTTATTAGATTGATCAGTGTTGCTGAACTATGAAATAGTTTTTACACACAGGTTCAACAGAACAGCTTTAGTGTTTGTTTTTTTAAACTTGAGTATGAACTTGTACAAAATGCAGCAAGATATTAATAAAACAGTCGTACTGATTAAAACACTATCGGATTCATGTCGGTATCGGCAGATATCCAAATTTATGATATCGGTATCGGACATTAAAAAGTGGTATCGTGCCATCTCTACCACAAACCTGTCACAGTAACAAAGAAAACAAAATGAATAAATACGCATTACAATATTATTCCTGTGAAAGTAAACCCAGAGCATGGGCTGCCTTGGTTTGTTCTTATGTGTTTTCATACAGCACCTGATCACCTTAAACAATGAACAGGAAGTTTTGAGCCTACAGTGAGGATGTGTTGCTCTGCAGGTATGTGGAGTTTAACCTGGTGTACGACAGGGGAGTGAAGTTTGGCCTGGCCACGCCCGGCTCAAGAATCGAGAGCATCCTCATGTCCCTCCCACTCACCGCAAGGTAAGCTGCTGCCTCTTCAAAGCACTGTTTGCACCTCGCTTGTGTCAACAGCAGGCTGCCCGCGTCGCGTGGTAACAGAATCACTCGTCATCCTCAGGTGGGAGTACATGCACGAGCCTGCCAAAGGCACCCGGGAGGCTGAGATGCTGGATGCGTTACGAAACCCCAAAGACTGGGTGTGACCGGAGCGCCCCCGGGTTTGGACGTCAGTATGGACAAAAACATCTATTTTATAAAGCTGGCTGATCGACCAGCTGGGCAACATTTAACCCTGCTTTTATAATATGGAGCTGCGCTGTAGATGTCTGAAGAGCTTTTTCATTTTGTCAAACGAGCCGTGGTAAAACGGACCCTGAATAATGTCAAACTCAGTTCATGAGCTTGGTGCCATTGCTTACTGCAAGACCAAATAATGTGACTTAATGGGCGACCTCCTTTTCAGGTCAGCTGCACTTCCGTTGTGCTCCTTTAAACGTGTGTGTTTTGTTCTATGACCAGCTAAATGTGGCTCGCTCTGCTCAAAGCTGTTAAAGCCGTCCTCTGCTCGCTTTCAACAAACACCTGAAAAGGACAAACTGAGCCACTGTGTCAGCTCTGCCATCTAATGTTAATAGAAGCTGGTTTCAATGTCCACAATGACTGTTTCTGCCACAAAATGAATAAATGGATATTCGCCACTCTCTGCTGAGGCCCATTCACTTTGTGCTGGTCTTTGATTTGTGGTTAATGAATCACTTTATGGTTTGTTTGAACAGCAGTAAACGATCTCTGACCCACAGAGGACGAATGTGAGTCACAGGCCAGGTGGAAACAACAATCTGTCTTTTTCTAGTTTCTTCTGTTCCTTTAAAATAAAGTGAAGCTCACACTGGATACATCTGTATCCTTGGTAAGAATCTCACTTTGTGAGCGCCTGGAAAACCACCAGGCGATGAATAATTTGTCCCTTTGTGAGTGATGATGGTAACAGTGCGGGGGGGCAACAAGTGCTCACCCAAACAAACTGAACATGTTCTCGAGACGCTGAAAGATTCATGCAGCGAGTTTTAAATATTTTATTACAAATTAATTCAAGCTTTTGCACAAGTGAAAGATTTATAACAAGCTCCTTCCTTTTAGTGTTATGTAACGTGTTTTTCCTCGATAAGGCTTTGTAAAAACAGGGTTCGGTTAAGTAACAGTACAACAAGTGGCCGAACCAAAATTGCTACCTCTACCAGCACGAGTCAGCTCAGTGTCGCAGCGAGTGCTGAGGCTCAAAGGTCACGCTGCAAACGTTCAGTGCTCTGCTGCGTGACAGTGATCAGCATTAGTGACGACATATTTGGCTTTAGAGTGTATGCAGCAGCAGCAGCGTTTCATATAGACCGAGCACTCTGAGGATTACAACGTCATTGTTACTGCTGAGTGACACAGCAAACGTGAAACAGACTGTCCTACTTTCCATGAAACAGCTCATTCTGAGCTTCGCCCCTTCATTATTCACAACCGACTGTACTACGGTTACATCAGCACCGGTGCAGTCACTGGCCTTTAAGCTTTAAAAAATGCCTCCCCGTAATGTTTGCACACAGATACACAGTTACATAGATACATTACTCATGCTAAACATAGACTTTATCCACGGTGACTGTAAATACAGAAGCTTCCCCTGACAACCCGTCTCTGCTGCTTTCTGCCCCACATTTATGTGCAAGTCAGTAACTGTAGCACAGCTGCAGCTTCACATCCAGGAGGTCCGTTTGGGAAGGAGGGCGTTCCACAGTTAAAGCAGCTGTCAGAGGCCCCACTGGTGTTCATGGGCCAGTGAGTCCTGACCATTAAATCAAATTAGACAGTACGGAGACACCTCTAACCTCACGAGGACAGCATGAACTACAGGCGTTACCGAAATATAAGCAGGTAATGACGCAGAACTGCCCTCCTTCCCTTAACCCTTTGTGTTTACTAAAGATGGACCAATGCTTTGGTTTGGCGTGTCACCTCATGGTTTAAAGGCATATTAACTGAGTCATTTCTGTAACTGGGAGACACCTGCTGCTGCCTATCTTGGCCAGGTTTCCCTTGAAAAAGAGGTTTTTAATCTCAGTGGGATCTTCCTGGTTAAATAAAAAAATATATATTATGCCTTGACATCTGTTTACTGTTTACAGGTAAAACCCTCATTGGAGCCACATGCAGGCTCCCGGCCCACCACGAGAGACCGGCTGGTGAATAATGTCCTTTCTCAAAAGTCTGCATTATGTTCACTTATGATCGAGTCACACACGGCAAATGTACAACCACAAACTTGTGGATGAAGTATTTTTGACAAGGACGTATTCAAAGATGAAAAACAAATGATGTGACGCCGCCCACTCGGGTCTCAAACTGGCATCAGTCGGTACCGAGCGCCACTAAAGCATTGGTCTCACACCTGTGATACAAACCCTGTTTGTGAATCTGTAGCTGTGACACAGCGTGAGGAGAAGCAGCAGCGTGGTATTGCACCATCACTCGTTCCTTCAACGGTTAGTGCAACTTCTGTTCCAGCACTGATGATTGCATTAGTCCACTGACCAAACAGTTATTAGTGTTTCTGTCGTGTGTGTTGGATTGCAGGGGGGGCTGGTGAAACCACAGCAGTAGCACTGCTAAACAATAAGTCTTAGTGTGTGTTAGGGCTTTTGTTAGGCTGCTGGTTAAAAACACGTTCACTTCCCTTGGCCCCCACTGACACTAACAGAACTGCTGTTGACTATGTCCTCATACTGTGGGGGCGGCTCAGTCTCTATTTGGACGTCCGTGTGGCCCACAGCCTCTTCGTAAGATGGCGGCGGGTCGCCGGCGCTTCCGCGCCCTGACGTAAACTCTGAGCCTGGATACGCTGGGCTGCTGTGGATGCTGAGTTCTGATTGGTCACCGTGGTATTCCCTCCCCCAGTGGTCCATAGAGACCACTGACAAGACGTTGTTGTGATGCGAGAGTCCCATGCTGGGGCTGCGCTGTGAGCGTTTGCGGGAGTGGCAGCGCCACACAGTGATTGCGACGCCGGCGATGATGACCACGACCAGCAGCAGCGGCACAATCAGGTAGAGCGAGTGGATCCCGCCCACCGCCGGCTCCAGGCCTCCAGGCGGACTGCTTTCACGCACATATTCTTCCCAGAACTGCCTCTGCACACAGAACATCCACACTGTCAATAAAACAGCCCAAACGTGCACCCCCCCCCACTGCAAGCGCTTTTTATCCACATTACTGCAACGCAAGGAAACCGACAACAGCACCCAAACAAACAAAAAGAGACCACGTGAGCGCACACATGACCTAGCTCCAGCCTCCACACAATGCTGCACTGGGCTGTTCTTCCTGCTGATCGCAATCACTTTCTGACAAACACCCTCGTTCCGCTCTCGGCACAGGATTTCACTGCTGGACACATGAACGCCACAAAATATCACTTGTAGTTAGAGCGGCTGGCGTGGGTTACTCTCCACCGGTGATGCTGACCTGTGGGATTTAGCTGCAGTGGAAGCCATGTTTTCATGTTTCAAGTTTCCCAAGTGCTTTTAAAAAGGGCGAGCAGTTTCAATTATCCAAACATCCTAGTTTTTTGGATGATCATGTTATTTTACTACCAGGGTCAAAATGATTAGCTCCCCAATGCTAACACGTGTCTTCTTCAGTGAATCTCCCAAGATCCTCCAGACTTGATCACCTTGGCCTAGATCTTCAGGCCCCCCCACAGACTGGCACTGGTGTCAGGGCTCCGTGCAGACCAGCTGTTCTTCACCAGGCATGTTTTGGGTTGTTGTTGTGTTGGAAGACATTAGGACCCAGATTTGCTGCTGGTTGCCTGAGGTTTTCTTTCTAAAGCTTCCTTTCAAGTTCAAGGGATAGCTCAGTAGGTAAAGTGGTCGCCCCATGATCGCCCCATGATCGGAAGGTCGGCGGTTCGAATCCACTTAACGGCTACCCTGAGGTACCCCTGAGCAAGGTACCGTCCCTACACACTGCTCCCCGGGCGCCTGCTTAGTGGGCTGCCCACTGCTTCACTGAGTGAATGGGTCAAATGCAGAGAAAAACAAGTAATTTCCCCATGGGGATCAATAAAGTATCCATTATTATTATTATTATTATTATTTCCTTCTTTCTTCGCGATTCCTTCCATCCTGAGACTCTCTGTTTAAAGTGGGCTGAAGCATTCCCACGGCATAATACTCCCACCCCCGTGTTTCACTGTGGAGCCAGCGCTCTTTGGTTGTACACCTCTCACTTCTCTCTCCAAACATAAGCATCGTCTCTGCTTTCTACTCTGGAAACTCTGTATGCTTTCTCAACTGATAGCTCAGACCCTCGCTGAAGTTTTTATACTGAGTGAAAATAGGAAAATAACCTTCAGTTTTATCCTGATTCTAGAAGCTCTGAGCATTACCAAGTTAAATCACATCATTTCCCAGCAGTGCTTTGTGCGGTGGCACGATAAAAAGGTCTATTTTTCCAGAAGGGCGAATAATACTGACCCCGGTCAAACTAATCTGAAACAGTTCTGTTATTGTGCACAAACATGCTCTGTTGAAGAAGCACCCGGGAAAGACTTTAAATTTCATAGGTGGGCTAATAATTTTGTCCTCATCTATAAGAATCAGGAAAACTTTAAGCTGTTTATTTCCAGCACTCCACAAATGTGCCCCAATGGGAAATGATTTCCTGTTAAAGAAAAACGACGCGTGGTTCATGTTGGAGTTCTGATGTGCACTGTGTGATGCGACACGCCTCCTCATCCTCTCACCGTCTTCTCTTCGTTCTCAAAAGCTTCCCGGGCCTCCTCATAGGTGCAGGTCTCCTCCCGACACTCCCTCTGGATGTTACCCTGCTTTATTTCCTCCAGAAAAAAGTTGGCCCTGCGCAGCCTCCGCAGGACCGAGTGGGCCGCTTCTGCTGGCAGGAACACTGAAACGAGTGGAGGAGGGAGGAAGCAAAGACAGGAGCGAGTAGGGGAAAGAAAAAAATGCATTAATCAACAAGCAGAGACAGGAAAGGAATGAAGATGACAGGAAAGTGAGGGCGAGTCAGCAAGCAGAACAGCATGGGGGAGGAATTTAGACGGCATTGAAAGGGCGGCAAAAAGGAAAGAGATGCTGGGAAAAGAATAATGAGGAAAATGGGGAGAGGAGCGAGGTGGGGACTGAAACAAAGGCAGCCGAGCCGAGCGCTGGTCAGTGCCCACATTTCTACATAAAGACAAAAGCTCCTTTGATTTAGGCATCCGTCCCTCTGCCAAATAAAAGAAACTGGAAGAACGGACTTGAAGAGACAAGGTGGCTCTCTGTTTCTCACACCCAGAATATAAACATAAACTCCCCCAAGGAAACAGTCAGATGCCACAACATGCCCAAATTAACAAGTAACGGCTGTCTGACTCATAACTTCGGGAATGGGACCAGCAAAAGGCTTAAAAGCAGAAAAAAGGACAAAGAGCAAAATCCAAACAGGAATTTCCCCCCGGACAGAATGGGAATTGTTACTGTGTCAACAAGGGGGGGGCACTGCAGTGGTTTAGTAGCATGGACAATGAGGAAAATCAACACAATGGAACAGGAAAAACAAGCGAGAGTAGGAAAAAGAGGAATCCGTGTTTCCGTCTCTGCTTGTGGGTAAACTTACCACTCCCCATGATTCCCGCGGGTCTGTTTGGGGGGGTTTATCTGCAGAAAAGCAAACAGGCATTAAGCTTCAGTTTGAACCTGCTGATGGAGTAAGATGACAGTTAACAAGAACTTCCACCTCAGCAGCTACACCCTTCCTTTGGTCCTACTTAAAGACGAGCAGCACGGTTTCCAAGCTCCTTCTCAGACACCACATCTCTGCTGTTCTCACACAGACCGACGTTTTCTAACAGGGACACGGTAAAGGGCGTCGTTACGCCATGACCACGAGACATCCGTGGCTGAAGTGACAGCGACCAATGGCGGCTGCCGTCCAGCGCTCCGCACGGATCCAAAAATAGATGACCATCAGCACAATCATCCATCACAAAGCGCCTCCGCCCCACACAGCCACCGGGGACACGGCGCTGTGCTAACGGTCTCTATCGGGTTAGGTTAGCTTCGGTGGTGTGTGGCTGAGCGGGTTAGTGTCCTGGCAGGTCGATTAGTGGGCTCACGGAGCCTTCACCTTTAAATTCAATCTGGCCATCAACACAGGATCCAAACAAAGACTTCCCGGGAGAGAGTCCCGCCAAACGCTACGGGCTTCACTGCTTCTCGAAACCGCGTGTTGCTGCAAACACAACGCCTATCGCTGCGACTTACCTTTTTTCGTCCCCAAATATGCGCATTAGCGACCGTTCGTCTCCTCCGCTGCCCGAAAGATTTGTTGTACAAACTGCGCAGGCGCACAAGGTCTGTTTGGTATCGCGGCTTCACGAACTGCCCCGAGTTAAAGAGACACACCGCCGTTAGCACGAAGAATAGCAGGTACATGTGGAAAAAATAACTAAAGATACATAAATGTAACCAATAATCTAATTATGCAAGTTAGTTCACAAATAGGCCACCCAATAAAAATCAAAGGTCATCGATGAAAGGCGGCAGTTCTTGCTTTCTCCATCCTCCGCAAGGTTAATTAAACGAAGCTAAAATCGTATGTGACAAAAAACATAAAGAATAATGAAAAATAATGAAACTATTTTGTGAACTTGGAAAACTAGCTCAAATAAAATAAAAGAGGAAATATTCGTAGTTTTAGGTAAAACATTTTAATCTTATATCTAACATTTTTCACGTTTCTGATAAGGCTTTGATTGACATGTTTATTGAGAGTTTGGACGTCTAAGACTGAGTCAGCTGCTTAGATCTTTCCGCACGACAATAAAAAGACTGAAACTAACGAAAACCAAACCTACATGCCTTCAAATCACAGACGCTAAAATGAAACTAAGCAGAACAAAAAGTGAAAGAAAATATTTAAATAGAATAAATCGAACCCTTGCTATTGTAACCGTGTGTTCTTGCGTGCCTGACAAAGAAAGGTAAAGGAAAGAAAGACGTCCAAGTCATTAACTTACTCGCTCCAGCTCCTGCAGCCAAATACAAACAGGGGGGGTTAGCTCAGCCCATCACAACTTCCAAGCTAGCCAGAATTATATATTCAGCGTTAACGGCGCCTACAACACATTTGTGGCACACACATACTACACATTTATCTAACAAAAACAGGCACAATGATGACAATAAATGAACTAAAATAACAACCAGAAACATCAGGGTGGCTAAATATACGTTATATGTGTGTTGTACAGTGTTAGGAAAGCAATGACGCCAACCGCTCCCACAGGAGAATTGTAGAGGCCAAAGGGGTACACTGTATTTCAAACCCAGTGGGAGTTTCCCCCCAAAGAGGGACAAAGGACCCCCTGATGGTCCTCTTTGGGGGGAAACTAACACTGGGTTTAAATCTGGGACTCTCCACCAGTTAGAACTGAAGAAGCTTCTCGGATGAGAGGTGAAACGTCTTCAAGCAACTTAAAGAAGTCCAGACGCTTTTCTTTCCAAGCTCCTTAGACTACGATGACCTGGATCACTGAGAACCTTCACAGAGATCTTCTGTTTGGTTTGAGATTTTGGGACGTTAATATTTGCCAAGCTGAGACAAATTTCACTTCAAATCTCAGATAGTGAGGATGATTCTAAAATGCAGATCCAGAAAACCATCCTCTTTCACACACCTAGTCAGTTTTGAAGATTAACAATGGCTAACACTGAGCAGTGCTGATTTTCTAACTCTGGAAAATAACTCAAAATGTTAGAAATATTCCAGTGTTAGAAAATCAGCACTGCTCAGTGTTAGTCTTTGTTAATCTTCAAAACTGACTAGGTTACTTTTAAACATATAACAGTGTGGACCCATATAGACACTCTCCAGTGTTAATTTAACACTGGAGATTTTGCTGTGCAGCGACGTTAGTATTAAAGAATATATTTATCTCTAGCGTTTGCCTGACATTTCATTTTTTGCTCACGTCACCACATTTTCCAATTCCTCGTGGCAGAGGAAGATACAGTTGTTCATTTCACTTTGTTTCCACATGGTTTCCCTCGTGCTCAGTGTTCTGTGTCAGTCATCAGTTCAATCTAAGCATTGATATTTTGTGCCTTAGACGTGCAATCAAATATGCAACTCCGAGCAGTATATTAACACTGATGAGTTATGATGTCGTGTGGTGTGTGTGTGTGTGTGTGTGTGTGTGTGTGTGTGTGTGTGTGTGTGTGTGTGTCTTACCAAAGTGTAGGTCAAATGTTCCTGCCGGCAAAGTCTTTCAACATCATTACTGATGAAAACAGATTGTAATCAGGAGAGGCTGGATGGGTAAATACACACACACACACACACGCACGCACACACACACACGCACGCACGCGCACGCACGCACGCACGCGCGCACACACACACACACACACAGTACAGTACAGACCTGCATATAATATCAATGTACTGGTTCATGAAACTTCAAACGTTGTGTTTTATTTTCAGTTTCCTTTCATGCTAACTGCGGTCTATAACCTAAAACTAACAAGGACTCCAACACAGATGCTGATGGTGCATTTCTAATTAAATGTAGCTATGAAGTTAATTTACTCGTCTACGTCTCTCTCAGGGTGCATTTGTGATCAATATGAATTAATTCCAAGATTCGTCCATGGGGACAAAAATCACTGAGTTCAATTAGAAAGAACACGAGCAGCCTTCTAACCGTAGCTCTGAGTCTGTGTGAGACAGAATAAAGGTTTGTCTCACAGAGTGTTTAAAGTGATACAGTCGGTGTCTGCGCTGTGATCCACAACCTCGCACTGCTCAAAGCACTCTTGATGATGTCATTGTGTGGAGACGTCCTTAAAGTAGTTTTATCAGCACAGCAGCTCCACCTACCAGCTTCTCTGTTTGGGAAGGGCAGCCAATCAGAACAAAGCTGGCCTAAAGGGAGGATGATCTTAAAGCCAAAGTGAATGAACAAAAGCCGAGCCCTCATCTTCCACTTCTGGTGACTGCAGAAGATTTGCTGTGGGGTTCACCGTAGCAGATCATCTGCCTCCATCTCACCCTGTCTCTAGTATCCTATACCGTCACACCAACCTTCTGCATGTCCTCCTTCACTACATCCACAAACCTTCTCTGAGGTCTTCCTCTTTTCCTCTTTCCTGGTAGCTTCATCTTCAACATATTTTGTCCAATATATCCACGACCCTTTCTCTACACATGTCCAAACCCTCTCTGCCTTACCTAAGTACACCTCTTCAGCTGCTTGTTAATGCAAATATCCAATGAATTAATCCCATGGGAGCAACACACAGGCATGTAGACATAGAAACGAAAACCTCCTAAAGTTCAAACTGAGCATAAGAATGAGGAAGAACAGAGGATTTAAGTGACTTTGAGCATGACATGGTTGTTGGTGCCAGACGGTCTGCTGGGATTTTTCCCACATAGCAATATCTGGCATTTACAGAGAATGGTCTGTACACGTCACACGGCTGCAACTGTGTGATGCTATCATGTATGAACCAAAAGCTGCGGGGAATATTTCCAGCATCTTGTTGAATCTATGCCACAAACAATTAAGACTGATTTGAAGGCAAAAAGGGGTCAAACCCAGTACCACCAAGGTGTACCTAATAAAGTGTCCAGTGAGTTTATATTGAATGGTTATATAATGCAATTTGAACAATGATTTCATATAACATAGAGATCACAGACAGCATCTCAGGAATATTCAGCTATGCTTTTTGGACTTCCTGTATCCTACAATAAAACACACCTACTGTCACACTCACACTATGACATGTATTTAGGCATCCAGTGAAAACTGATGATAAATTGTACACAATACTTTAAATTTGTAAAATAACACACAGTTAAAGAATAAAAATTAGTTAATTATTAGCTCAGATTCTTGCACTAACATGCTGCCTTATGGATGCATTGGGCATCCATTGTTGCAAGAATGTAAACTTTCAGAAATGACTTCTTGGCCTATAATCCGTCAAACATATGTCAAACATGCCTCTCGGGAATAACATCAATGCCTTTTGAGCCAGAAAGAACATTCCTATCACCAGGTAGAAGCTGCAGTCAGTTTTTGGAAAAGTGACTTAAGGGAGTGAAAAACTTAACAAAACAACATCGGAAGGCTGCGTCATTAAAAGGTTTTAAGTTGGGGCTTTTATTTGTAAGGTAAAGACCCTACAATGATAAAGAGAAAAGAGAGAAAACTGCACCCAATCAGATGAGCCCCTATGAGCACGCGCTTTGGTGACAGTGCGAAGGAAAAACTCCCTTTTAACCGGAAGAAACGTCCAGCACAAGCAGGCTCAGGGCTGTGACGGGTCCCTGGTGAGGGGAGGGAGACAGGACAAAAGACAAGGTGTCGAACAAAGCCAGGGATTAATAACAAAATACAGAGGGGTGTATAAACACACAGGGCGGGGAGAAAAAACACTCATAGCATCATGGGAAGCCTCCAGCAGCCTAGGCCTTCTGCAGAATAACTGAGGGAGAATTCAGGGTCACCTGATGCAGCCCTAAATATATGCTTCATGAAAAATGTTTTTTTTAAGCCTAAGAGGGTGTCTGGTGCCCAAATCCAAACTGAGCTAAAGCTTAAGTCTCCCATTCTACTTTTAAATATCCTGGAACCACAAGTAAGCCAACAGTCTGAGAACAAAGCGCTCTACTGGGGTGATAAAGCGCTATAAGGAGGTGTGTGTGGTGGACCCAGGTGCGAACACAGGTGAGGAGACGGGAGTGAACTTAAACTGAAAGCGAGCCTTTATTTGGGCTGATATAGAGGGGAGTAGACAAAACATAACAGGGACAGAGAGGCAACTAACCAGAAACCTAAACTGGAAAAACACTAACACGACTGAAAGGGAAAACTATGATCACTGTGAACAGAATGCTGTGCAGATGCATGGAAACTGTGAACCAAATGGCGTGACGAAACAGACATGAACATGACCTGCACGGAACCTCATCGTGCGGCTGCATGAAAAACAACATAAACCAAATGGCAAACACGAACTGCACAGAATCCTGAAAAACACTTAACTTGACCAGAGGGAAGGTACACAGACTAAATACCCACAGGGGTGATCAGGGGAACACATGAGGAAGAACAGCTGCCACACATGAACCTAATGACAGGACAGCAAGAACACCAGAGCCTTTCAAAATAAAACAGGAAATATGGAGACAGACATGACACGAACTTGACAACAAGGACCACACAGACATGAAACATGACAGGTAGACAGTACAGGGGGAGATGCCAGAAACAACTAAGACACAAAGGACTAAACTGCAACTTAGAAATTAACTAGATGAGCTAAACTAGAAACCAAATTAATACAAAAGATACATAAAAACTCAAACACTGGGTCACACGACCCAGTACCGTGACATTAAGGTCTGTAACATAAGTACACACAGATTTAACTGATCTCAAATCAAGAGCAGGACCACAACAGCTGGGAGCCCCCAAATATCTGAATATGGAAACATAAATCTGTCTGGTTATCAGTGAGAGCATTAGAACACACACACACACACACACACACACACACACACACACACACACACACACACACACACACACACCCTGGCACTAGGACCCAGCAGGTGCAGCCCCGTTATTTTAGAGCTCCGTGGCACGGTTCCGTCGGCAGAGCGCCGGATCCACAGCACACACCGCGGCAGCGTCCTCTAGGCTCAGGACGCAGAGTGAGCGGAGGCTCGCCACCACACTGTGCGCGTTCAAGAGGGAACAACCGCAAGTTATTACTGGTTCAAGGTTGGCGATTTCCCGCATTTGTTTCATTGTTTTTTGCTACTATTTGTTATTTAATGAGTAAGATACTTTAGACATGGCTTCATCCGTGAGCGGCACAGAGGAGGTGCGGGTGACGGCGTTGACGCCCCTGAAGTTGGTGGGACTTGTGTGCGTCTTTCTCGCTCTCTGCCTGGATGTCGGTGCCATGTTGAGCCCGGCGTGGGTCACCGCGGATGATCAGTACTCCCTGTCCTTGTGGGCGTCTTGCTGGAAGCCCGTCAGCTCCGAGGATTGGTCCTGCAACAGCACGCTGGCCACGGGTGAGAAAGACGCTCATGTGCCCGCACAGACACGCTTAACACTGGCGGCTGCTGGCGTGACGTGCCACCATGTTGGCTGAAAGTTTTAAACCAGTTGGGTGTTGTAGTTTTAAGGGATGCTTCACCTTCGAAATCGCAGGGTTGTGGGCGCAGACAGACACCTACATTCATATTCAAATGAAGTGCGATGCACAGCTCTCAGGGATAACAAAGGGTCCCCGCGGAGAGTGCGCTGCTGAACCAATCTGTTCTGTGGGTGAGAATTATAAAACATCACCCCAGAGAGTGCTAGATGTTAATTACTTTATAATTAGCTATTGCCTGTTTAATTTAAAGTGCCGACATTTTCTGCATGAAATAGGATCTAGAACGGTGTGTTGCGCACTGCTGTCCAATTGGGAAATAATCGAGTACAGGAAAAAGTGAAGTCTCACAAGTCTGATGAATAAGACGCGTTGGTTTCTTTCTAGGCCGTTTGACTCTTTTTTGCTTAAAGCGTTTGCTCAGTGCGCCACAGAATGATGTGGGAATGTTGCCTCGCCAGGAGCGGTCCAGCTGGGGTTTCATTTGGCCTTTTGTTGCGATCAAAATGAGCCTTTGTGTGGGTTTCTTCACCGGCCAAGGAGCAGGGGCAGCTCAGAGCAGAGAACTCCCCCGAGATCCAGATGCCTGCAGATTAGTAACCAGGGAAACAAGCTGAAACACTCCAGAAATTTTCTCTATTAGGGAAAAAAATTATTTATGGAGTCCCCTCACTTAGCTTTTTTTTCTAGAAGCATTTCATATTTCCATCATAGCTACTAATCCACCGAGAGAAAGGAAGAGAGAAGCTGGCTGAACTCTCAGAAAATTGATCCTATCGCTAGTTGAGTGTTTGTAGCGCTGTGCAAAATATCTACTGCATATGTAAAGCAGTGCAACAGCCCTTTATGACATTTCTAACGCACTGGCAGGCTTTCAAGCCACAGTTTGTAGATGACGATCCATCTTGCAACACAATAAAAGCAAAAAAATGTCGAAACTGATCGCACAGAGAAGGTTTGTCATTTTAATTTTCTTGTAAATGTGCCTAAAGCTTACACGGGTTTATCCTGCTGTATCCCTGAGCAGACTGTCTAACATTTCCTGTCTGTGTTTCTGCTGTCTCTGAGCGGCTCCTGCGTGCTGACTGGTGAATTGCATTTTTGTTAGACTGACAAAATGTTTTCTTTCTGTCTGAGATGAGTAACTGCGGGCCACTCTGGCCCCATTCCTCCTCTGTCAGCGCAGACAAAGTGCACTTTGGTGCCATATAAAGACACGTAGTCTCCGTGTCAGCTCCCAGCAGCAGCAGCATACCACAGTAAATGCACACAGTGAACTTCCCATTTCCTCAGGCTCGTGCTTGGCTAGGGCTTATTGATTTGAATCCCAGTAATCAGTTTCTAACCACCCCCTCCCCTCATCAACCCGCGATATTTCCTTGGTGTCATGCTTCGGGCATTAAATAGATCCTGTTAGTCTGAAACAGCAGCTCAGATGTTTTGAACTTGTTCTGCACAAAGTTCTCTTTAAACCGTAATAATGTGCTGTAAGGTAGACATCAAGTATGGCCTCATTACGTGCTCTAGTGTTTGTGCAGATGCATATAGGTTATCCTGTCTGCGTGTTTCTCTCTCAGACAGACACGCACACACATGTAGTCAGGAGCTGCCGGTGGTCAAGTATAAACGCTACAGACTCCACATAGAGCCAGGAATGCAGCAGCAGCAGTGTGTTCATGCCAGGGTGGTGCGAGATCAGGATATCAATGTGGAGCCAGAGTGTGAGCACGTCCAGCTCAGTGAGATGCAGTGATGGCAAATAATGTAATATGTTAGCTATCCCATTCTGGGGGCCTGCTTCCTCTTTACGGGAGGTCACAGAACTGTGCAGGCCACATACCGGCTCTGTGGGACAGAGCCTCAGCTCAGCGACACAGAGGACACGAACCTGGAGCCTCCGATTGAAGATGGTGCTTCTTCAAACAGGCCTTCATCCTGCTGCCTTGAGAGAGTGAGGCTGAGATTGTGTGACAGTGCGAGAGAGAGAGACACTCGAGGCACTTCTGTGACACAGATCTTCCACAGTTGTCTGAGACAAAGCAACTGAATCGGGGGCCTTGAAGGATTTATTTGCTTAACACTTCAGCAGTTCCTGACATCCGTACAGAGGACCATAATTAATGCTCAGATTGGATCTTGTGTACTGTATCTCCTTTTCCATCTGTTATCGTGCGGGGCTCAGATTAATAGTTTGGCACTTCCTGCTCGTCAAAGCCTTTAAGCACCCTAACTCTGGCTGTGTCTCTCGCACAGCGAACAGGATCCGTTCCAATTCTGAGATGAGATGACTTTCTGCATCCTGCTGTTTTCATGATAAAGTTGCGCGCTGGCTGGGCTGCGGGCACCAAAATGACCCAGGAAAGATACAGTATCTCAACAGTGATGGGTCTGTGACAGCTGCGGGTCAAGTCAGTGTAACCCTCCCTCTTTGCTGAGAGGCAGCAGCAGCGAGGGGGTCGCTGTGGTTGTGAAAGCAGGGAGGCTGAAGGAAAAGTGGTGCTCTGCTTTTTGTGGGCTCGCTCCAGCATCCTGTGGTGACAGGACCCATTTTTTAAACTCTAAATCCTGAGCCATATTTGGTCAGAAGTGGTTGATGTTTGTTTATATTTGAGCGGCTTGGCCCCTCCAATAAAATTTCCCTCCAACAAGAGTGGGAACTGTATTTTAAGCAGCTTATGTTCCGTCACTTTCTTCTGCTGTTTTAATGATTTTCTGCCTCAGCAGAGAGGAAGTATTCTCAGCCATGCTTAATCTTTTTTTATTTCCCAGACTCCGTAATAAACAATACCTCGTACACGTACTAAAAACAGACTAAATAAACTTTAGTCAGTCACTGTAAACTTTTCCACACTCTGTAATACTGAGCCGCGTATACAGAGCCCAATCCCCTTTATGCTTTGATGTTTACCTTTTTCCACCCACCGTACTTTAAATGATTTCCTCCTGTGTAATCAAATGCTTCATCATAATATCCTCCTCCTGTTTACATGCAGACCTCCTGTTTCCGCAAGTAAACAGTAAAGCAATGAAAGAGACCCCTAATCTCTAAACAATAACGTATATTGTCTCTCAACAGTCAGTTGGTGTCCCGTGGCTAATTTAGACTAAGAAAAACTGTTTTCTCAAGAAAAAGGCAAGGCATCTAAAAAAGAAGAAGAAGCCTACGATCGTATTTTTCTGCCTTTCACAGCTGCGTCTGTTTGGGGCAGACAGCTATTTCCACTCAAGTGTGGATGGGATGCTGAGGATGCTGCTGAGCAGTCATCAGCCGACAGGGATATACTCATTGTCAGAGTCACCTTTCTGCTCCATTGGGATCCATTACTGGACTGTTGGAAATGTGCACGTGTAACCAGGCGCGTGTTCGTGCCAGAAAAAGGGCTGTGCTCAGTTTGAGGGTTTGCATTCCTCATCTGCACCCCGCCAACGGGTCCCCGGTGGCTCAGAAATGTTCCGAGCCATCGCCGCCATCGCTCAGCCTCCGAACCACAAATAGTTTGTGTTTACACTGTGGCAATTCACCACCAGTGTTATTTACTTTTGAGGGACTGAGTATTGCACTGTTACTGTGGCTAACCACTGCAGCCTGTGACCTATTCTGCTGCCTCTGTCTTCTTCCCTTTATCCGTCCTCATCTTGTCTCTCCGCTTCCCCCCTCCTGTCAGCAGCGCCGACACGGCTCTCCAGAGTAACCTTTTTTTAGCTACCTGTGTCACTCTCTGTTTCAGTGTGATTTCACGGTTTTCCTCCCTCCCCCTCTCCCTCCTCTCTGCCCCTGTGTTTGTGCTCGTCTCAGACTGGCAGATCGCCACCCTGGCTCTGCTGTTGGGGGGAGCAGCCCTCACGCTGCTCGCCTTCCTCGTGGCGCTGTTCTCCCTGTGCTTTGGCTCCAGGAGTCGCTGCTACAAGCCTGTGGCCGTCATGCTTTTCTCTGCAGGTATGTAAAGAAAATACATTTTCATCGAATGTGCACAGGAAGACCCCAACTTTAATGATGCATCTTGCGTCTGAACTGTCTGTTTTTCTTGCAGTTGTGCTCCAAGTGTGCAGCTTGGTTCTCTTCCCCATCAAGTTCATAGAGACGGTCAGTCTGAGGATCTACCATGAATTTAACTGGGGCTACGGCCTGGCATGGGGATCCACCATCTTCTCTTTCGGAGGCGCCCTCCTCTACTGCCTCAACCCCAAAAACTATGAAGACTACTACTGAAAAGACAAGAGGAGAAACCTGGGACCTCACCCAGCTAGTGTCCACATTAGTAATAGCACCTCTGTTACACATCGCACAACCAGACCAGAAATAGGAAAAAAAATGCTCATTAAAAATTTCAGGACTGGAAAGGAGCTCTTGTATTTGATACTGTGAACTTGTCTGAAATGCTGTCCTTGCTCATTGGACTGAAGCCCAGAGGTCTCTTAGGAGGGTTGGCAGCGAACCCAGTCATATAAAGAAGCGAGGCACTTTCATTTGGGAGCGAATGCCACCGGTCAGATAATCCTGCGTCCCCTTTAAGTGTAACTCCAGTAGGTCTTAGTTCTGGACACAAGGTGTGTTGTGAACAGATGGATTCGCTGGCCCCATACCCGGAGGAATTGATGGACTAATTAGCCAATCAGAGAAGAGAAGGAGATGTAGAGAGGAAGACATTCTTTTGAAGTGATATCCTGAGGATGACAAACTGAGGAGGCACACCTAAAGAATGCAACATGCCACATTTCCCCAGAGACGCAACAATAACTGGAGGCTGGCCAAGCTTTCTTCTGCTGCCAGCAGACTTTAATATATCGGAGAAAGCATGTCACGGAGCTCCCTGGACTCACTGCATTTGTCCTGTCCTGCTTGTGTCTATTATAACTGGGTCAATAAACAAACAGAAGCTACCTAAGACAGCTAACACCTTCCAAACGGGTGGAAGTAACACAATCCTAGTTAATGACTCACTCACGAGTGTCTTCTACACAAAACCTGATTTACAAGATGCGATCAAGAAGTTCTGAGAACAAAACTATAAAAAAAATCCAAAGCATTGCCTGAATTTAATTTGGTCATCTAACGTTCAAAGTTACCTTTTACCCGCGACACGCCCACAAAGCTTCCAGCACAGCTGTTATTTTTAGATCGCTCCCTGGAATTCCAAGTATCCATGACCACAGACTGCAAACATTAGCTTCTGTTTTCTTCCTGTTAAAAGGGAGTTTTTCCTTCCCACTGTTGCCAAAGTGCTGCTCATAGGGGGTCATATGATTGTTGGGTTTTTCTCTGTATCTATGAAGCGCCTTGAGGCGACTTATGTTGTGATTTGGCGCTATATAAATAAAATTGAATTGAATTGTTTGAACCTGAGCCCTCCGTAGGGAGGACAGTCGCTGGTTTAAGATGTCCAGCTACAGGAGTCGCGCTGAAGAGGTTCCTCAGCATTTCCCAGGATAAACTGGAGGAGGTGGCTGGGCTGTGGAGGTCTGGGCATCCTTGCTTAGGCTGCTGCCCGGCCCCGGATCATAGCTTTTACACTATGGAAGATCCAGCATCAGTGTCAGAGGGCGATCTAAAAGTAGCGGCCGATCGTGAGATCACCTGAAGTCTTGGCTTTAGTAAACCTGCTGTGAGAACCTTTCAAATACCCCCAGTCATACCTTCTTTTTCAGGAAACTGCATCATAAATAAAATAATAAAGCTTGTTAGTTACAAGCACAGCAGTAGGAAGGTAGAGGGCAAATGACCACGTCTGCTGAGCCAGTGTGCATGATCATACCACCCAGCATGTGCTCACAGACCTACCCGTGTGATGCCTCCTTATCTTCCCTCTCAGTAGGAAATGAAACGCTCTCAACAGGCACCATTAAAAATACATCTGCTTCCCTAGACTGTAGCTGAAAAAGGCAACAGACTCGGTTTTAGCGTCTGAGCGAAGGTGCACGCCAGAGTGAGACGTGCTGTGTACGAGTGAAACGAGGACCGCGAGGTAGACGACCTACGGCGGCGTGCTGTGGTAACGGGCGTCTTCCTAAAGCTCCTTTATAGCGTTCATGAACTCCCTCCTGCAACATCAAAGTAAATGAATGTGTGCATGCATTTACAATTCCCACTGGTCTGATAAACACAATAAACATGTAGTAGAAAATAAATCAATCGTGCGTGTTTCATTTGGGAAGGAGAGAAACTCTGCACCTGCGCAGGATCAAGTCACATAGAATCAGCTCTTTTATTAAGTACAGCAAGTTGAGGCATTTGCACAGGAAATCAACATCTGTTGAACACATAATACAGGGTGGTAATAATATGCATAAAAGTACCAGGAACATACTCGTATGCAAGTGTCTTTAGTGTTCTTTCAGTGAGCTCTCATACAGAGCCAGATACAGTGTAAAGTCTACATTTCGCATTAGTCACAACTTATATACTCATTGCTTTCATTGTTCCACTGTCAGAATGGGGGAGCTGGAGGTCCTGGATAAAACAAGTGTCTCCATTTGTACTTCGGGAATGGGCACAGTGTAAACAGGGCAGTCATTAGTTCTGCATGGAATGGTCGCCAGGTAAACCACAGCTCCTCCTCCTCAATCCTTAAAGCGCTCTGACATCTCTGAAGCCTGCTGCGCCCGCCGTCTGAGCCGCAGTATGCTCTTACATGTCTGCCGCCGGAAGCTCCAGCCCTCCGTGGTCATTATCCATCAAAGAAAACAAAGGTCAAAGTGCACAGGAGTAGGGGACCAGAGCAGGACGAGAGGGATAAGTGGCTCTTCCTCAGCAGGTAGGAGGGGACGTATACTGATTGATGGGATGAGACCTCTACACAGATTCTGCAGACTGTAGAGGGGCGGGGCTTATAGTATCCAGGGATTTGCAAGGGATGAGGCAGGAGTGGAGATACAGCACAGTGCGTAAGCTCAGGTGTAGCGTGGCATCTCGCACTGTTCACAGCGGTTTAGTGCAGGGTGGTTGAGGAAGGTGCAGCTTTCACAGTTCCACTGGGCGCCTTCAAAGTCCTCGTCCGTCTGGGGCACCCGCTTCGAGGCCTGTGTCCCTTCTGACAAAAAGAAAGAAGCTCATTCACGTGGTAAAACATGCGCATCAGTAATGAAAGGCTGCAACTCAGAGCTGCATTAAAACGAATGCAGGTAATCATTCAAATGGTAAAAATGGTAAATGGCCTGTATTTATATAGCGCTTTTCTAGTCCCTAAGGACCCCAAAGCGCTTTACATATCCAGTCATCCACCCATTCACACACACATTCACACACTGGTGATGGCAGCTACATCGTAGCCACAGCCACCCTGGGGCGCACTGACAGAGGCGAGGCTGCCGGACACTGGCGCCACCGGGCCCTCTGACCACCACCAGTAGGCAACGGGTGAAGTGTCTCGCCCAAGGACACAACGACCGAGACTGTCCAAGCCGGGGCTCGAACCGGCAACCTTCCGATTACAAGGCGAACTCCCAACTCTTGAGCCACGATCGCCCAAGGGTGAAACCTGACAGAAACATGCATTTACTAAACCGCAGAGCGAATCTTACATCTCTGTCCGAGGTCCTGCTACACTCAGCAGCTGAGCAACAGGTGCATCGTCTGGCCCTGAAGGTTTTTCTCTACATCAGATATTATGATGCTAGATGAACTGCTTCTCATACAGCACCTTCCTACTCTACTCCTTTTGTCTACGCTAAACTATCATTTTATCGAATGTGAGTGAAGCAGCTCTGGGATCAGTATCTGCTATCAAACTGGAGAAGCTAAGAAACCACCAACTTTCCAATTAGTGGATGTCCTGCACTACAGCCAGTTCTACTTTTGGGTGGGTAGTGTGGGAAGTGCCGCATGTTTGTTTTGGCCAACTTTAACTCCAGATGCTCGAAAGGGTTTCAGTGAGGCGATCGTGTAAGCTGCGGGGCCACCACAGCACCTTAGAAAAGCTACACAGCATTTTAATTTCACAACAGTGAAATCAGATTTTTATCCACTAAAGTTCAGTTGAGTCTGATATAATGTCGACACGTTGCCTAGCAACTAAGTAACCTAAACTGACCTGATTTTAACGTTTATCTTCCTAAAATCCTTTTTTATAAAAGACTTGTTTTAATCTTAAGGCAACAAAAACTCGTTTATAGTTGAATTACACACCTATCGCATCACGATGCTGCCGAGCAACCACATGTTTAAACAGACACATTTTTATGCATCTGCAGCACTTTATAAAAAGCTCTGTGTCATTTAATTTCACAGCTGTCAGCATGAACAGACCAAACAGTAAGAATTAAGACCAAAGTGAGACAAAGATCTGAATGAAGCCTCAAATCTGCACCTTGGTAAAATATTAAAATGTCTCTGACTTCTGCAGAAGTGCTTACCTTTCTTTCCAGATGTGGGTGGCACCACAGGACCAGGCTGAATATTGTCATAAAAGTTGTTCATTGCTTTGGGGTCAAACTTCCCTGCAGAGATCAGACAGAAAGCTTTAGTTTGTTTTAAAGAGAGCCTGTTTCAGCCAGAACTGTCCCAACAGGCAACGACAGACAGAGGCAGCTGTCACAAAGACTCAGTTTACTCAACAACTTGTCGGCCAATCAAACACCTGGAAGAAGACGAGCATCGTGCAGGCCTACTTGAAACGTCTTATCCTACTTTGGGAGCATCAAGTAATTGTTGCTTTAACTGTTTGATGACAAATAATTAAGTGTTTTATCATCTATAGGAAAATATTTTTTCTCAAAGATTTTTATATTAAATTGAAGCAAAGAAAAACAGACACACACAGAATCGTTAAACAACAAACAAGCAGGCTTCACAACGATTGTTTGAACTGAAATAATAGATTACAGATTAATGACACATTCACACATGTTGTGATTGCTTTTATCAGGCTGGTGAGACGTTTACTTAAATAACTGTTGGATTTTCTCTGTAAGCAAAGTCCTCGAGTTTGCAGAAGAAAGTTGTAAACAAGTTTTATGTAAAATGTTTGCGTGTTGTCAAATTAATTTTACCTTTAACAGCTACCATTTCAGGACAACAAGAATCTCACGATGTGACATGAATAACATGAGGCCACATCTCACAGGCACACGAGCTTATCTTGAATTAACGGCACTGATAATCTTGTCTTTGTTAGAAAATTAGGTATCAGACTCCTAACGGTGCTGGCACAGGTGAACACGAGCACTGTGATTTGCTGCCATCCTGTTGAACGAAACGTCTGATCGCACAGGCCAACATTTATGTCACATCCACAGACACACAATGTGCCATGGAGTGTGTTGTGGCAGCATCGAGTTGTGGGGCTGCTCTCTGCAGCACATCTTGCAAAGCAGAGGGTCAGACGAACACAGCCAAATGAATCCTGAAGGAAACGGTCCCTGAGAGTGTGCTGCTTCCATCATCATCATCACTCCTGCTAAACAGATAAAGGATTGGAACTAATGTCCACACGCTGTGTTGTAGGCCAAGTGTTTCAACTGCAGAATCAACAAGAATCATGTGCCAGCGAAATACTACGCAGGGCCCAGAGTGGAGGTCGAGCACAGATCAGCCCGAGGCCTGCAACGCACCGGCCAGTCATTTCACAAGCCTGCATCTGCATGCGCTGCAGCGGATACTCGTCCATCATTCTGGACCCGACACCGTCTGCTTCAGGCCTCGGCTCTTTCAAGATCAGTGCTTTCAAATAAATCAGAGACACTTCAAAGCTTTGTGTGGGAATGCATTTGTGTGCGAGTGATGCGTACATACCTCTAGACTGCAGTAGATCTGTTTCCTTCAGTGTACAGTCAATATCAATTTGAAGCTGTCGGTTCTGACTGCGTAGTCGGGTCATCTCCTCAGGCTGCAGACAGTAAGCACACGAGCCGGTCTGATTAGCCCACTCCCACACTCGCACTCCACTTTCATATGTATTAGCAGTGAAATCAAACCAGTCTTAACACCAGCTTGACCGTCTCAGTGATTTTCTAATACTCCTTAAATATGGTGTTTTTACAGGCAACATATCACCACAAAGTGGTGGCAATATACCTTAACACCACAAAAAGCCATTCACTGCAGGTGTTGGACCGGTGAGGCGTGTGCAGCGGGTGAGATTAGATAATACTGCACAAACAGGACAAACATGCACAGACAAGTCCTTCAGCACATCAACGAAAATGAAGTCAAGTGAAAACTCTGCAAGGTAAGCAGCAGCCACGAAGGTCTTGGGAGAATAATCAAGCAGTTCCCAGTGAATAAAATAATAATCAATAAAATCAGTGATCATTTCACAGCTTGCCTTTATAGCTTTGGTCAGTGAAGCAGCACACAAAGACTGACATGTAAGACAAGCACACGTTCAGGCCTTACTCGGGGGATAAGACTGGTGGAGTTGACTCGTCGGAAGCGTCTTTGAAGGGCATCGTATTCCATGTTGTTGACGTCACCCTTCAGCTGCTCGAGTTTCTGCTGCTCCAGCCGCAGCTCCTTCATCAGACGCTCCATCCTCGCCCGCTGGTGGAGCAGGAGAGCTGAAGGGAAACGCACCAAACACAAAAAGGCTTTTTTTAAAAAGAAAAGAAAAGCTGCAATGCTCTGCTGCGACTCCAATCTGCTATAAGCCTGAAAGTGGTGCAGGTAGAGGGCGTGGGGAAGACTACAATCACATGAAAGCAGTGTCATGTGTACTTAACACGTGCAAAAGACCAACATGCAGCCTTAAATTAAAAAAAAGAAAAGAAAAAGGCTGACAATCACCTTTTCTCATCACAACACGCAGACAACCAAACATACTTAAAGATGACAATCAAGCACAAAGCAGTAAAAAAATATCACAAGGCTGAAGGTGCAGCTGCAACCACACTGTCCAAACAATGAGCAGCAGAAGTTGTCACGCTGCTTAATAAACCCATGACAGGCGAGATCTTAAGTATTGCAAAGCATAACATATATAAAATGATATGAATATTGAAATATAAGATTTTGATGGACAAACCAAAACAAGAAGCCCTTACCTTGCGTGTAGGCATAGTCATCAGAGCCCGAGCTGGAACGTCTGGGCATTGGCTGAAACTGACTGGTGATAGTCCCCGGTAGAGCGGAGATGGGCAGGATGGGTGCAGGGGCGGCGTTGTGCGCCCCTTGGTCTACTATGTTGAGAATAGGCTCGGCTTCAGTGACGGGTGGTGAGCTCGGGGGCCTCTGAGCCTGGCCTCCTGGGGACACTTTGATTTTGAACGTATAGGCTGACTGCCCCGGTTGAGGGGACGAGGCAGGCCGAGGTCTTCCCTGCATGTACACCCCAGGGTGGTACGACTGCGGACCTGCACTCATTGCAATGCCCCTCGAAGGGGAGCTGGGCGAAGAACTGGTAGACATGTAAAGTTGTCCCTGGGGGTGAGGAGTGTGCACAGGTGAATTGCTGCGAGGCCGCGGACCCTCCAGAGTAATCTCTATCTGGTTCTTAAGGAGGTTCTTTGTTTGGTACGGCCTGTAAACAGGAGGCTGTTGCTGGGGCGGCTGCTGGTGATGGTAGGGCATGCTGGGAAGAGTTGGGGAGCTAATAGGGAGGAAGACATACTGCTGGTGCTGGGGCTGCAGCTGGGGTTGCAGCTGGGGTTGCGGTTGGGGCTGCGCCTGGACCTGATGCTGTGGGGAGCTGTAAGGTGAGCCGTATGTGGGAGTGCTGTAAGGGGACTGCTGATGTTGATAGACAGGTGCACCTGAGGAGGACCAGGGTGCTGGCTGCGGGCTTTGAGATGGCGAGGGTCGAATGTACAGGCTTGGGTTGGTGTTGTTTGCGTAGTGTCCAGGAGGGATCTGCAGAGCTTGTGGGACGTTGGGTATGCTTTGCGAAAGAGTGACTGTTATAGGGTTCATGGTGTAATGTGAAACAGAAGAGTATGTGGGAGACATGCCTGGCATTGTGGGTGGAGGGGTGGGAGTACTGGCCGAGCGGCTCTGATCATTCATGAAAAAAGGATTGTATCCAGGGGAAGGAGCCATGGCGGCAGGGGCTGACAGCGGTTCGGGGTAGTTGGGTCGCTGCGGATCGATGTGACTGTCACTGGTGCTGTGCACTAGGGAGCGCCCTACTCCTCCTGCTCCTCCATTTGATTTGCTTGCATCTGAACCTGGGTAGCCCAAGCTAATGTGTAGCATGTGATTTCGGTTCAGCCGCCCCTCCTCTGGACTGGGATGGAAATCACCATACAGGTATCTGTTACTCTCCTGAGCCAGCAGATGGCAGCAGAGATCCAGGTTATTGTTGTTCTGAGGCAGAAAGGAGTGTGATTAATAGGTATCATGTTCTGATCATAAATATCTTCTGCAATGTTTTTACGATGCAAGAATTAGTGCAAACACATGATGCACTAATACATATATTATAACAAGTCTCAATCCAAATAGCAGCTTTCAATATGTACCTGCAGAAGGCACTGTGACACTACCCCCTCTGGGATCTCTGGGAAACGCTGCTTGAGGTCCTGCAGGATGTGGTAGTCGAGCTGAGAGCCTCCCTGCGCCATCCTGAGCCAAAACAGAGAGTCAACGAGCCCAGAGCTGCAAATGTCGAAATAACCGATCTCGTCTCATCCCCTGATGACAAACAAAGCAAACAAATAATTGAACGTGGAAATTCCTGCAATGATCCCATCAGGACTGTCGGCCTGCCAAATGACAGTCACACACCCTATGTGTCAGCAGTAATCTTAACGCACGTATCAATTAAACAGTCACTGTGCGGCATGTCATGTTGCTTATTTAACCGAATACAGTTAATCCGTGAATGGAAGACACAGACGAAACGAAAACATGGATTATTGTGCCATTTATTCCCATTAGCACACGCGTGCTAAGTAAGGAGGTGGCTGTCAGTCTGTTGTTTGTTTGCCATACTGTTGCACCAAGCAACGACGACATACCAATGCTAGCTAGCAGGCTAGTTATCAGCATCAATTAGCCTCCGTACATCACTCACATAAACAACCGCACCTGTGCACCCTAAAAGACAATCCTGCCACTCCTGGAAGACGCTCCGATGTCACCTGTCACTAACGCAGCGTCATAAACCCCTAAACCAACAATGCGTTTAAACCAGGCTAACTTAATTCAACAGCCTGTCAGCTAAATATGCTAATGCTAACCCTAGCTCGGTCCGGCTGGCTGGTCAGCTGCTGTCACAAGCCCGGGTGTTGATGGATTAGCTAGCTAACTATGCTAAAGCCAGCCAACGTTAGCCACTAAAACGGCTCCATGGCTCTTACCACACGTTAAGAGTCCCCTTCATGTCTCGGGCTGTAGCGGAGTCCCGAGGGATAGCTGTGATACTTCTGAAAAGGTGCGCCGACGTTTCCCGGTTCTTTGTTTGGGCTAAATAACTTATGCTTTTGCATTCCAGCGTCAGGCCCGTGCCGCTGAAGTGCAGAAGTACTAACAGATCAGCCCGTCTATCGCGATAATGTCAGATTTTCCCGGACCAGGAAGTTGTTTATTCGACGTGATGGGCGCTGTCAATAGTGCGCATGTGTGGAGCGTGCGCGCTAAACTGCTTTCAGTATTTTGTCTCGGCACAGGGGCACAAATGCTTGTGAATAACAATGTATTTCCTGTAAATACTGAGCCAGTCCCCCCCGACACACACACACACACACACACACACACACACACACACACACACACACACACACACACACAGATATATAAATAGATTCTATCTTTTTATTTTTATTTTTTGCATATTTGTCACACTCAGGCAAATAACAATAGACAGTTTAAATTATTACGGGAAAAAAAGCCATCCAAACCTACCTGGCCCTGTGTCAAAAAGCTTTCCACACAGGGCTAAAACAATGTCTAAGAACTGCAGGCCTCACCTGTTAAGTTATTGTTAGTGTTGATGATTCAACAATAAGGAAGACAGAGTGGGCAAAAACGGAAAGAGCCACTATTAACCAAAAAGAAGACAAAGGCTCGTCTCACATTTTCCAAAAAAAAACATCTTGATGATCCCCAAGACTCTTGGAAAAATAATCTGCGGACTGACGAGACAAAAACTGAGCTTTTTGGAAGGTTTTTCATAAACAGACCATCGTAGCTAGTCTGTTAGTATGATGGTCTGAGCTGCTTTGCTGCTTCAGGACCTGGACGACTGCACACTGTAATTGATGGAATCGTGACTTCTGCTCTCTATTAGAATATCCAGCCATCAGCTCATGCCCAGAAGGTTTAGTGAGACCTTCTATGATGTATAGTTCAGAGATGGCAGCACTGACAACAAGACAGAAGAAGGAGCTGGAGGTGGCAGAGTTAAAGATTTTTGGCCTGAGGGACCAGAACGGACAAGATTAGAAATGAGTACATCAGAGTGGAAGCTCAGGATGACCAGCTTGGAGACAAAATGAGAAAGGAAAAGCTGAGATGGTCTGGACATGTGGAGGGACAGAGGAGGGACAATGGATACGTTGGAGAAAGGATCTTGAATATGGAGCTGCCAGGCAGCAGGAAAAGAGAAAGACCACAGAGAAGATTCATGGATGTACTGAAGCAGAGCAGGCAGAGGGTTGATGTGTTGGAACCCAAAAGAAGAAGATACTTTAACTCTGGAAGCTGAAAACATGTCAGATGTCACATTTTAGTGAAATAAAGGTAGGTGGGGTATAAGAAAATTGTACTTTTTTCTACAAAAATCACACACACGCACACACACAAACATATATTTGTCATCATTTTATGACAACAAACATCACATTCATTTAACTTATTTTCAATCGATATTTCCACTAGTCCACACCCACACGTCCACTGGCTCTGTGCCCAGCAGCGCCCAGCCCACAGTCTGAAATCCACTGTTTATGATTAATGTTTGACTTTCTTACAGCACTACCAATAAAGCATAAACACACCTGTAGACACATGTTTCACAACATCATGGAAATAAAAGAAACAAGGGTGTTAGTATTCAAAGCTCAAATAAAGTAACAAAAAAACCCAAAATTCAGCAACAGTCAAAGAAAATCTTAATGTTCTCTCCATAAAATCACTTAATTTCACATTTCAGTGAGACTGAAAGGCTCTGATTCTAAAGTGAAGTAACGTGTTTTGTTACTTAATAACTGGTTCAGCCACAGTGACACAAACCGACGACATCAATGCAAACACATACACACAGGCTTTTAATGAAGGGGCTTCAGGTCAACACATCATAATGAGTTTCTTAGTTTGCTCAGGTCGTTGAACAACCTTTAAACTGAAGCATAAAGACATCAAGTGCAGAATAATGAATATTTATAATTAGTCACCAGCTCACATGATATATTTCTTGCCTTTCATTTTACGGTCAGGACTGTTACAGGTATTTTCCCTTTGTTTCCACTAGGGGGCAGTGAGAGACGCTCATATTCTGCATCCACGCTGACAGGAAGGCGCCTCGATGAAGGTCCGGAAAAGAAAAATGTACACAAGGTTTAATTTGTTTAACAGCACAGGAGGATAAACCAGCTTTCCTCATGATTTCAGGTAATAAATGTACACAAGCCCCGGGCCATGAGACCAGCTGCTGACTGATGCACGATTACATATAAATCTGCCCTTGTTAATATTGTGTCCAGTCATGGGTAGTACCATAATAACCGTCCCTCGGAGGGCTGTCACCAAGCCAGTGGTGCAGAGTGGAAGCCAGTGCCTGTTATCAGATAACTGGAATATTTTAACTTTGGGCTGTTTTGAATCATTATTACGGAAATGTTCTAAGTCCCTACTTTAACACAGAAGAGCCAAATAAAACCACATTGATCTCATGTTTGTATGTAACATTAACCCAAATTAGTTATAATGTAGTTCAAGAGAGAAACTGTTAAAAACAACAACAACAAAACAAACACGGATGCTAACAAGCATTCATTCTGATTATTTTGATTTAGACACACGGGGGCACGAGCTGAACAACAGTCTGCTTGTTCTTCTGAAAACAGCACAAACATCTGTTCATGTCTCAGCTGATGAAGGGTTGTTCTGTTCTTTCCGGATCACCTAATTTGATTACATTTAACTATGTAGGCTGGAGAAAAGGCAGAGGCATCACAGAGTTCATGTCCTACAGTGCATTGCCAAGTCTGGCCAGAACACAGCAATTTCTTCTAAAAATGCAATCATCCAGCTCAACCTGCAGATTAGTACTGCTCTGGGCCCGAGCAGGCTGTTGCTCATGATCACACTTTGTTACTTTCCATTTGCCTTTTAACTGTTTCCAAAGCACAACTTTGTATCATGATTGCATGCCACTGGACTGGCCTGTCTGCTCAGGAGGAAGGATTGCTTCACAGTCCGACATGGCTGAGCTTCATCATGACCAAGTGTCAGGAATATATTTTATATGAGGCGTGGATGGAAGAATCAGAGGGTCGCTGAAATGTGTTTTAACTGGTCCAAGTCCTGCTTGTGTGAATCAGCCTGTTTATAAGTGACTTAAATGAAAAGAGACATAAAAGATTTGATGAGTTTTTTTCCTTTTGCTGAGCTCATGAGCGTGTCACGTAGCGCCGGCCTTTTCTATTGACTGCTTGGTTATGTGGTTTGAAATTTGCTCATAAGTTATGTGTACCTTTGCTAGAGGTGTGGACAGGTGTGTCCATTCAGCAGCACATGGCGCAGTTTTGACCCGGTGAGCCACTTTACAGGGGTTTCAGCGTGGGGGCGCGGGCTGTACCACCATGAAATATCCACAGGGGAGTCTGAGTTGTTGTGCTGCAGCAGCTGATGCTAAGGCCCAGTCTGACTCAGGTTAGCTGTCCTTGCAGTGCTGATTAGTTTCCACAGCTGTGGTGCTATTTAAAGCAGTCCCCTTGTTGTCCCTAATACCCCACCGGACTCGGAAACAGAGGAGGACCACGACCCCAGTGCCCCGAGAGCTCACTGAACAGTACCCCTGACCAGCTAATGCTTTAATCTGGGCAGGAAGTTCATGTGATCATTCAAATGCAAACATCAGTCAAAGTCGAGACGCAGATACAACAATCCAAAGTTCGATGCCTGCTTGAAGACGTGTAGTGACCTTGGCAAACTCTCTGTGTTTATTATCTACACTGTGCACTTTTGATGAATTGTGTGCACCGAACGAGTTAACACAACAGCTTAGTCTTAATGTTGTTTCCTCAAAGGACTCCTCGAGCTTTCTTTCTTTTCCAGAGGCACTGTGACTCTCATGTTTCACTTAGAAGTGCAACACTAGCCCGAGTTTTAGCTCTTCAGTTTGGGAGGGGGGGGTCCAAAATATCAACACCTCTCACATAGTCACAGTGTAATTGCTAGAATCATGAAGCTTTCCTACATTTTTGGCATGTCCAAAAAGTAGATATGACCAAAGCTTTGACAAATGAGCAGCATGATCAGCAGAGCCTTTTGTGCGCAGCCTCTCAAAAACTGTCTGCAACATTCCTGGGCCCGTATCCCTAAAGAATCTTTGTGCAAAAAGTGGCTCCTAGCGGCCAAATTCTAAGAAAATTCTCAGAGTCATGACGTTTTCTTAGAATTTCCCCTAAAAGTGACACGACAATCCCAGTTAATATAAAAGCTATTCCTCAAGATTCCTAACGCTTAAAAGGGCTCCTAAGGCAAGATCTGCTAAGAGCAGGGAAGAGGACTTTTAGTGGCTTAGGAGTTCCCCTAAGCAGCTGCACAAAATGGCCAACAGAAGAGGCAGGAGAGATGTCCTGCAAACACTGGATGACAGGGAATTATTGAGACGCTACAGATTGGATCGTGCAGGAATCATGTTTGTGGTGGATCTCCTTAGAGATGCAATTACTTCACCAACTCGACGCTACAACGCTATTACACCGGAGACGAAAGTAATCACAACCCCGAGGTATTTGGCAACCGGGAAAATGCAACAATGCAGCAGTGATGACTTGGGTCTGCAATCACAGACATTGCTAAAAGCTGAGCCGTGTTACCCTCGTTAAGACCACACTGGACTTGTAACGTTGTGATTTCTACTTCATTAAGGACAGCCTCTTGAGATAGGCCATCTTGTTTTCAACGGGGTCCATATGGGAGTGAAAGTACAAAATATGTCAGCTAGGATATTAATATGAGCAAATAAGACACGAATCATTATTTGAACAGGGTGTAATGAGTTTAAGTTTTCACATATTTTAGATTCTAATGGCTATAACCCCTACAGCTTACTATTCATTTTCCAGATATTTTCTTGAATGTGAAATATTATTTACAATTACAGTCAGCATAAGATTAGAGTGTATAATTATGTTTATTGATTTGAGGGTACATCCTTTGCTCATTATCACCAAAAGCTCATTTCCATCAAACTTGTAGGATCAACCAATCACGGCTTTTGAAATGATGACTCATACCTAGCAACGGGGTCAACCACACCTCCTCACTAAGATAGGATTTTCCATCCATTCCTTGCTCAGAGTTCACTGAAAATGTTCTGGAATCACTTCTAAGCTAAAACTCCTGGCAAGGAATTTTTAGGTTAAGTTAGGAGCTCTCTGAGAGGATTCTCAGAATCCTTAGGGATACGGGCCCTGGAGTGCTTGAATGGGGACTTAACTTTGTGCACTTTCTGCCGGATGCCTGTGTGGTCAGTGAGTCAGCAGCTGTGCATGGGGGCATTAGAGCGGGCTGTCTGCAGCCAGGTTTCTATTTACATCCATCTACAGTGAGAGAAACACTTTGTCACCTCAGTTTAAAGAAGAAGGCTTATCAGCACTACCGTGGAGCTGTTATTCAGTTATTTGACTTAAGATAAGTTAAACAGATGCCTGGTTCCTGAGCGCATGTGACACACTGAACAACTGGATTTGTGTTGGCACAACAATGTCAGCACCAACTGTCACTGCATAGCATACTGACAGCAACATCTAGGTCATTTTAGAAAAAAGGAAAGGGCAAGCTGCTGTCCCTCTGAACTGATAAGTCCTGAATCTGCGCTGAACTGGATAACGAGCAGATAATTATAATCTGTCTGCATTTAGACTCCAGTTCTACCAAACAGTCCAAACGAGCTGCTCTTATCTCAGCAGTGCGTCCTTGGTTAACAACAACAACGATGATGATGATGATGATGATGATGATGATGATGATGATGATGATGATGATGCTCATTTTGTTCATTCTAAAAACAAAACAAAAACGTTAATCAGACAAATTAATAAAAACCAAAAATGATAACCTATCCATCTGTTGTCATTGGTATAAAATCAGCAATAATTAGCTCGCTAATTACACTTTTGTAACGATCTTTTCATAAATACATAAATAATAATCTGACAAAAGTAACGCTGAGTCTGCAGCCAGAAATCCTCCAAAACAATTACTGTATTTATTTTATTAAAAACAAAGGCTTCGAGCTGTGAATAAATGACCGGGATAGGGCCGTGCGCCGGTGCGCGTGCATGTGTGTGGGAGCGCGTGCGGGGCTGAACAGCTGAACCTGCAGCAGGCGCGCGCGGAATGCAGTGTCCGGTAGAAAGTAACGGTACTTTTAAGGAAACTGCTCACCAACAGGCAACCAGCAACCAGAAGCCAGTCGAGTGGGTGGAAGCGGTCGCTCCTCGCATTGTTCCGCTTGGTCTCACTTTAGGTTTTGTGGCTTCCCAGAGGAATAAGAAAGAAAATCAATCAAAGCAGGAGGACGAAAGCACTGAAGAGGTAAAGTCTGGTTTCATAATTCTGTAGCACGAGGGGGATTGGAAAAGACCAAAGTGTGTGGTTTTAGATTATTTACCTACACCCTGAATTAGGATTAACCAGCTCTTTGGTTACTGCGGGTTTAGCCATGCTCATTGGTGTCGCTCTAGCTTCACTGCTTAATAATAGTTTTAAACGTGACTGAGGTTAGAATCAGGCTTTTATGGCATGATTTTGCCAGCTGTGCACAGAAATCACACTAGCGTTTGTTTAAATATTGAGAGTATTTATTACAAAGCAGGTTCTTTTTATTTATCAGCAGCAATAGAGTTATAATGGATTTCTTTCAAAATCCCTCTAAATTGGAATTTAAACAGTCAGAATATGGCGTGAAGATCCACAAAGGGCAACAAACACTGTCACTGTCTGACTTTGGCATTCACCTCTTAAAACGAGGGTGGAAAATCAAATCAGCCGTCCCTAAATCAAGCTACAACCTACCCTGGCTCCAGCAGTGTGTTGTAGGCCTAAAATTGATAACTATAATTGCTTCAATTAGCCACTCTCTGCTATAATGTAAAAGTGCTTCGAATACTTCTGAAGTCGGGCTGAACCCACCTGTGAGGCCTACAGTGATCCGCCTCAGTGCGTCGACTGTTGGTTCAATGGCAGAGCTTCTGATTAGCTGTGCCGGGTCACAGTGAGATCTTCATATCTGAGTCTGAAAGGTATTTGGGGACGCTGATACACAGCAACAGTTTTAGTGTGGGGTGACTAACAGTCCAAACAGCTCTCATTCATCCAGTTGTCCTGCTCTCAGTTTGGCCATTTTGTCGAGGGTCTGTGGGGCGACATGTGGGTGCCAGCTCGAGCTGTGTCCAACTGCCTATCAGTCATCAGAAATAGTCACGATCACATGCCCTAGAGCCACAAGTGGGCTATAAATAGGGGCCGGCAAGCTTCCATTGCACTCTTTCTCCAGATACTGAGTAACAGCTCTGTTTGCAGTGGTAAAAATGTGACAGTGCAGACAGACAGTAACTGTGAAATGTAGCAAAACGACAGTAAAGTGCTACGCTGATATTCAGCTAAAGGATGGAAAATCAAATTAGGCAAAGATAGAAATGGCATTAAAATGATTGATTCAAAACACAGATTAATAAAAAAAAAACTTTAAAATTAGGATTTTAATCATGTAAAATTAATGTAGTCTGCCATGTTGTCGGCCAAAGGGAGCACTTATGTGCGGCACTACATGGCAAAGGTTAACAAACTCAGCATGTATCTGTCAGTTTAGTTTTAAGCTTTTATTCTGCTGTGATGAGTGAGTTGTGTCTTTGTGTGTTTAACAGCAGATTCTTAAAAACACGTTTGGTGGAATAAAAAAGCAAGGTTGGCTGGTCATCAGTGTTTGAACCGTGACTTGTGTGCTTTGCAGGTGAAGAACTTTAAACAGAGTGTGTTTGTCGGCCTGTCACTGTGGTACAAACATGACTGAGGTGGCAGCTGTAGATGCCCACGACGTGGAAGATAAAGAAAGCGATGTGACAGCCAATGACGTCGAGGGTAGAGGTGAGAGAGCATCCACAGAAGATCAGAAACCTCGTGGCAGGAATGAAACGGCGAGCAATGAGACCGACAAGACACACGTGAACGGCTTGGAGCACAAAGAAAAGAAAGGGCGAAACGAGAGCTCGGGAGATGTTAATGGTGTTTCACAGAAGGAGGAGGACGAGGAGGAGGAAGAGCCTGAAACAAATGAAGACCAGAACATTTCTGATGTGGCATTCAAAAAAGAGGTGAGATGGAAAACACTGGCCGCATCTTTACATTTCTGGTACCATTTTTTCCCACAGTTACATCAACGAACTCATCATTTTTTCGACTGTTAAACCACAGAAACTCCTCAGATCCAGAAAGCTGGTGGCAAGAAGCTACGTGCCAAAGCTCAACAAAGACAAGGAGAACGTGACGAGCAAATTTGAGTCCATGCAGAAGGCCAGGGAGGAGCGCAGCAGGCAGAGGAACAGGGAGGAGCAGCAGAAGAGGAAGGAGCAATACATCAAGGAGAGAGAGTGGCATCGCAGGAAGCAGCAGGTCAAAGGCTGATAACCCCACTAACCTCCCACTGTGATCTGCATGGCATGATGAGGCATGGCGCCGTGACAGAGACTGCGGTTTGTGAGAGAACTCGATTTTTACACTGCACCGACACATCTGTCACATCTGTCACATCTCATGTATTAACCTGCTAAACGTTGTAGATATGAGCCCATGTTCAGTCAAACTGGCCTGTGCTTGTTGTTAAAGTGACCTTTTGTAAAAAGCCATCTTTAACCATATTAATATGCACTGAACAACTTTCTCACCACTACTTTAAATTCAGAATTCACCATATGTCAAATATCCAGCGGGTCACGTGATAGTGAAGCAGCATGAACGATGCCCGAAACGTCTGAATCCAGTGATCAACTAATCAGATTAGTCCACGATGGTAAATTGCTTTAAATTGATTTAATATATCACCAAAACGTCATTAATCCATTAGAAAAAAGCAGACATCAGTCCCACTGAGAAGGTCAGAGATCAAGAATTCCAGGGTTCAGCTTTTCTTCCTACTCGACTGCAGTGAAATACAGGCAGTGATACGGTGTTGTGTGATTATCAGGCACTCAGACAAAACGCCCTTCCTGTGTACTGCTGTGCCGTAGCTGGCCAGGCTCGGACACCTGCACTCATCCCCTATCTGTTCAACAACACGACGGGCCAATCAGAGGCCTGCTGCAAGCCACATGACCCTGCTATTAGCAGGGATTAGGCTCGTGTTCTTGCTGGGACCAGCATGGCTCCTGAGTGGCAAAGGAGATGATCCCAGCTAAACCGTAACCTCACCTCGTCACACTTTCTATCTGCTCGATCACAGATAAAAGAACTGCTTGCTTCCAGTGATGAGGAAGAGGAGGTGAAGCCAGCGAAGGTGGAAAAATCTTACGTCCCCAAAATCAAAGGTAAGGGATGGTAATGAGCGATGACTATCCAGGAGGAAGACGAGGCTTAAGGCTTGTGTCTCGCTTTGTGAAATCCTCAGGTAGCGTGAAGGGGAAGTTTGCAGAAATGGAAAAACAAAGACAGGAGGAGGAGAGGAAGAGGATGGAGGAAGAGAGGAAGAAGAGGGAGGCCCAGGATAAGCTGGAGAAAGCCAAAATCCAGAAAGAACTGGCTCAAAAAGCCGCTGAGGTCAGTGAACCTGGGCTCAAGCAAAAACAAAGTGTGTTTTGGTGTTTGAGAGGCTGCGATGAACCAGTGTGGTTACCACTGTAATGGTTAATCCTCAGCTGCCTCTCGGATGAGTTGTAATGGGCATTTGAGGTCCAAAGAGTTGGCACAGACTGGATGTAGGTCTGAATCCACCAGTAGCATTGCTAACATGACCAGTCTGTGAACTGCTGGCACACATTTAACCTCACTATGCAGGAAAACGATTCAAGCTAAATCAGACGGAGATTTCCAATTAGTCCACTTTCAGGCTTCTTATACATTGAGACGGTGCAGTTCTTGGAAATGGTTACGTCAGTGATCTCGTGCCAAATAGGCAATTACAAGCAGCAGTGCACTACTTCTTTGACCTGATTCTGCTGCTGTAGCAAAGCAATAAGGTTCACAATGCTGTCTGAAAATGGGACTTTTCTATGGATCCTGTTCAGTGTGAAACTTTGAATGTGGCTGCAAAGCTCTGCCTTAGTCATCACTAATAACACTGAGCCTGAAAGAGCAGGAGCGTAACACTGTTGCTTTCACTGAAACACAATCGGAAAAAAACAAACCCAAAAGATGTTTTCTCCTCAAACTTGAAACAATAACTTTTGCTTATTCAAATATCTCGCTGAATCTGTACCAGTGAACAGATTCCATTGTACTTTGTACGTTACGTTACACAATTACGTGTATCTGGGACCCTGATTATGGTAAAGATCAGATCATGAAGTCAAATCAGTTTCTTCAAAGCGTGTCTAAAAAGCTACTCTGACCCCTGACTGCTGCTTTAACCGTTTCCTTTGTGCCTCGTTGACCACATAAGACAATGACGCTTCAGATCACACCATTAAAAAGAGCCTGTTCACATATAGGAATGCACTGATCTGGAAACAGCTGGAACAGAGCTGCCAGGTGTAGACAGCAGATGACTGGCAGCTGTTTCCCACACCTCCCACAGACAGAATTAGCTCGAGCCTTCCCTGCTGCGACTGCTGCTATCTTAGACTGACACCCGTACACTGACCTACTGCGAACTGCAGAGTCGCTCCCTACCCACACACAGTCCCAGTGAACGTGGGAGGTTTGCTCTCTCAGTGCTGCAGACAACACACATAATAGTAATAATAATATCATATCTGACTCGTCACATTTGCTTTAATATAAACTGTGATGATATTGTTGTTGTGAATTCTCTAGACCGTGATTATCGGCTGTTTTAACTTTTTAGGAAGGAGATGACACAATCCTGGTGCGTGTGGTCCCGGCGAAGCCGTCACGACCTCCCGGCAAAATCAAAGTGAATTTTGAAGACATGGAGAAGAATCGAGAGGAGGAGCTAAAAAGGAAGGCAGAAGAGGAGAAAAAAAGACGCTACGACGAAAACAAGCGCTCCTTCCGGGAAGTGAAGAGACGCTCAGTTAATCAACAGGTAAATGAAGATGTCAATGTGAACGCAGTGTTAACAGGAGATATTGTGTTTTACAGCCACAGGTCTGCTTTCTTGCTTTCTTTTGCTTTAGGATGAAGAGGAGAAAGCTTCCGATAAGGTTCAAGTCACTCCTGGAAAGCTGAAACTGACCTTTGAGGAGCTGGAGAAAGAAAGGCAGGAGCAGAGGAGGAAGCAAGCGGAGGAGGAAGCCAAACGCCGCCTGCTAGAGGAGAAGAAAGCTTTTGAGGAGGCCAGGCTGGGAATGGTACACATGACTGCAAAACAGCAAGCATAGCTTTTGTACATGTGCGATTCACTGGCAGATCTCATGAAGGCAACAAGTGCGCTTCAGCAGCTTTAGCATTCCCATAGTTGCTGTACATCTGCATGTCGCTTTGCAACCCTCCTCTGGTACCGCCCTCAAGCTTAGGGCGTTACCAGAGAAACCACACATACATATCTACAGACGGATATAACAACCTTCCTTCTGACTGCCAGCATCTTCCAGTGTACAGTTACTTCAAGCAAGATATAAATCACGAGCCATGTGAAAATATTTCAGAAGTCCTCCTGGGATTAACATCTCATAAAAACAACTTTAGGGGATTTGTGTTTGCGCTTCCAAATCACTTTTGTGTTGTGAAGATGGCCTAATCACGTTTGCGATATGTTTGTGTCCCATCAGGAAGAAGACGAGGAAAGCACAGGACAGGAAGACAAGGAGGAGTTTCGCCCAGGAAAACTGAGACTGAGCTTTGAAGAGCTGGAGAGACAAAGGGTAGAGGAAGAGCGCAAGAAAGCAGAGGAAGAGGCCAAGAGACGGATGGAGGAGGAGAGAAGAGCTTTTGCTGAAGCCAGGAAAAGCATGGTCAATATTAAATCTGCATTTAATACAAAACCTTTCTCTCAGAGTGGATACATATCTGTTGATCATATCAATGAATTTGTTTGCCTTAAAAGTGTAGATTGAACTTTTGTGCGTGAGGAAGCGATCATCTGCCAACTGAACGTTACACTCTAGTCAGCAGCTGGTTGGCCTGGTTAGTGAAACAAACTAGTCTGGATAATTATCGAGCTTTCTGTGCAGAGCTGCCTTTACTGTGTGTACAGGCGGTGAGATCAACTGCTTTTTAAAACCAGGCAGACATTAATGTGGTCTTTGCACCGTTGGGTTTTCACTCAGCTTGTAGACGAGGATGACGAGGTGCTGATGGCCTTGCTGAACCTGGAGGGCAGCGAGCCTGGGAAGATATGTGTCAGCTTTGAGGAGCTGGAACGCCAGAGGAGAGAGGAAGAGCAGAAAAGGGCAGAGGAGGAGGCTAAGAGGAGACTGGAGGAGGAAAAGAGGCTGTTTGCTGAGGCCCGCAAGAGCATGGTAAACGTCCATCACTTGGTGACAAAAGCGTTGCACAGTCTGCATGTATTGGACTGATCACTAATGTGTTACTGCTTTTTTGTGCTGTTAAAGCCTCAAGTTGATTTGCTGCTGCTTTGCTGCTCAGCTCTCTTGTTACAGAGCAGGAAAACATGCATGAAAAGCAGTTTTACGATATTTGTAAAACAATCAAACACAGTTTCATTCAGCATCAGTGGATTAAGCCAACACCTTCTTTAAGTGACCCTGCAGAAGTGTTGCCTGTAATAGATTCATGCTGCACATCAGTAATGATGGGCTACAACTGCACTGCTGTTTCCTTGTCTCAATTATTTCTTCAAGAGCCCTGGTCTGGATCAGGAAAAGTCTGCATTTGGAGATGAAACAGTAAGAGATTTTCAGTTTCAGATATAGTATAAATTATTTTTACTCCAAGAGTCTTATTATCAATGTGTTCCCTACACATACAAGGACACAGTGGCCTCCAGACGATGCATCTTGTTTTTTTTGCATGCAGCTGTTTATCTAATGTTTGTAATGCTTTAGATTTGCACTTGCTTTTGCAAATTGAAGATGTTACTGCTGCAGGATTTCATTAAACATTAAAATACTGAAACACTTTTGTGGGTGCTTGTGTGTTTAGGTACTAGATGAGGACGAAGGGATGGTAAAGAGCGAGTCTCAGGAAGCCCTGCACCCCAGGAAACTGGAGATCAACTTTGAAGAGCTGCTGAAAGAGAAGGAGGAAGCTGAGAGGAGACGCAAGGCAGAGGAGCGCAAAAAGAAAATGGAGCAAGAGAAGCAGGAATTCGAACAACTCAGACAAGAGATGGGCGAGGTCAGTCTCGAACAGCTGAAAATATCAGACAGCAGCCAGTCGAGTCGACAGCGTGTTTTACAGAAAAATGTGACTAAATGTTTAAAGTTGTGTTCCACATATCGTTACAGGAAGAAATAAATGAAAGCTCGGATGTTGTAAGCAAAGAGTACGAAGAGCTCACTAAGCTCAAGAGAACCGGCTCCATTCAGGCCAAAAGCCTCAAGTCCAAGTTTGAGAAGATCAAGCAGCTGACTGAGGAGGAGATTCAGAAGAAGATCGAGACGGAGAGAGCCAAGAGGAAGGCCATCGATGATGAAATTAAGGAGAGAGAAGCTGAGCGGTTCCAGGAGGTAAGAGCACTTTATAGCACATGTGGTTTTTTTTCATATCAATGGAAGATGATCTCGGCAGCATGTATTACAAGTTTTTGTTTTTTCCGGAGGATGAGGACCAGGAAACGACTCCAGCGAGGGCCGAAGAGTCACCGTTCAAACAGAAAGTGGACATGCGAGCCCGCTTTGAGCAGATGGCCAAAGCAAGAGAGGAGGAGGAACGGAGGAGGATAGAGGAGCAGAAACTGCAGAGGATGCAGTTTGAGCAGCAGGAGATTGATGCCGCGCTCCAAAAAGTAAATCTTCCATTTTCATGACAAACTGCACCGAGATAACAAACGAACAACTTTTTGTGATTGTTTTGTCCTCTGTTTGCAGAAGGATGACGACGTGGAGGACGAGGGCAGCATCATTAACGGCTCTGCGGCTTACGAAGATGAGGAGGATCACGCCAGGTCAGGGGCCCCGTGGTTTAAAAAGCCCCTCAAAAACCAGTCGGTGGTAGATTCTGAGCCAGTTCGGTTCACCGTAAAGATCACCGGGGAACCAAAGCCAGAGGTGACCTGGTGGTTTGAGGGAGAGGTGCTTCAAGATTGTGAGGACTATCAGTACATAGAGAGAGGAGAGACATACTGCCTCTACCTGCCGGAGACCTTCCCCGAGGACGAGGGAGAGTACATGTGCAAGGCCGTGAACAGCAGAGGCACGGCAGCAAGTACCTGCATCCTCACAATAGAAAGTAAGACCACCTTGGTGTGATTGCATGCCCGTCTGGATATGAACCTCTCTTCACGAAGTGGATCGCATGCTCCTCTTCCTCGTAGACTCTGCCAGACGGCGAGTTGGATAACCGTCCTTCTGTTTCTTTCTTGCAGCTTACGACTACTGATGCCGCCTCGTGATCTAGAGAGTTTCCCTCTGTCTCTCACTCCTTTTGTAAAACGTCGTCCCTCCTGGCATTGTCAAACAGAGGGAAGGAAATAGCAGTATGCTTGGCATTCCTAAGGGAGGGACACATAACACACATATGCAAAAAACAAAGACAAGATGTTGTTTACGTATTGCTCAAATGTAAAGCTGCACTCCCCTCTAGGATGGAAGATGATACCTGTGCCAAAAACACGTGGTTCTTGTTCCCACGACAAGGGCTGCACCAAAACTTCAAAACGATCTCTCCTGCGCGGCCCTGACAATACTCGTCATACCAGCACATTTCCTGCATTGCTCTGGTACTGTTCTGTAAATATCACACGTTTTGGTCCATAAATGGCAAATGTTAAGCTTGAGGTATTGAAATGTTAAATGTAAGATGTGCATTCACTTAAAGAACAGCAGTTATATCGACGATTTAGAGGCAGCCACATGTTGCAGGAACAAAACAGCTGCATCCCTGAGTTTTACTTGCAGCCTCTACAGATGAATTTTTCATGCACCAACCATTTTTGTGTTAAATGTACTACACTTAAAGTTGTCGAGGATTGATAATGAATATAAAAGTAGACATGTCCGATTATTTGTCGTATATTATAAATAGAAAAAAAACCTTTTAATAAAATGAACACAAAGAACTGCATTGTTGATTTCTTTCACTGTTACAACCTTTGCAGCAACAAACTGCAACCTGTTGCCTGAAAGGACGGACTGTCCCGTCACGAATGAGTAACCACAAGCTACACCTGAGGAAACCCATCATCACTCCACAAACACTAGCATCCCAGTGTAGCATGCATCCATAGTACAGCACAATGAATGGAGCTGTATGCCATGGAAATGCAGTGGGTGGTAATTTATCAAAATGAAAAGTTCCCCATAAAAACCATGAAAATGTTCGAATACTCAGAATGATCCGTTAAGACATGGACAGCGCACCATGGCTCCAAACCGTCTGAGGTGGACATCTTTTTGTCCAACACAGAGCTGTGCAGAGAAAACATACAACAATAAAGACATGCACATAATAAAAGAACATTATACATGTTCATAAGAAAAGACTGTGGGAAGGAAACTGCAAATACATAAATGTAACCTTTCTAGAATGAAATGCCAGAATAGGTTCATTGCTTTTTTCTATAAGTTTTATTTTAAGGCAGCAAAGTATTTAAAATGTCTTGTGACCTGACATTGTAAGTATTGTGTTCAAATGCAATCAAAGGGCCTTGTAACTACAGGATAACACTGCTGAGTAAACTGCAACACGCTGTGAACACAGGATGAAGCAGTTTCAAGAAGGAGGCCGCACAAAGTTTTCCTCCCTTACAAAGACATGTTTGGATCCCATCCTTGGTTGACTACACATTAGAGCAGGGGTGTCAAACTCAAACACACAGTGGGCCAAAATTCAAAACTGGAACAAAGTCGCGGGCTAACGTTAATATTTATTGAAATATATTTATTCCTCCAGATATAAGAATGAATCTTTTCTTATGGACACGTTTTGCTGAAAAACTGAATATGGAACAAGCCGAGCTTAATACTAAACAATATATATATTAGCTGTATAATATCAGTGGGCCAGCTCTAATAGTAATTTGGTATGGCTTCGCGGGCCAAATGTAATTAGGCTGCGGGCCAAATTTGGCCCGCGGGCCAGAGTTTGACACCTATGCCTTAGACAAAGCAGGCAACTGCCCTCGAACCGCATCGTCGCACTGCCCGTTCATCAGCTGCACTTGATGAGAACTGCACCTCTTTAGTTGTTGTTCTGTCACAAAACGTAGGTATTAGTTTTGTTATTTTTCTTTATCTGCATCTCTACATTTGTATTCAGAACACGTTCAGCTGAAACGTGATTTCAATACAGTTTGTGTTCAGACTTGAGGAGTTACACAGCAGGAACAGGGCCTGTGGTCATAATGTTCAACCAAGGAGCAAGTTCCTCAAAAAGAGGTTTATAGTCTTAGCAATTTACACACTGTCAGTTTAAAAACATGCATTTGATGTATTTTCTTTTTTAATCATTCCACATATTTGGAGGGTCTACGCCTGTGGTTTGGCGGCCCTTCTAGCCCTCCTTGCTCTGGGCGAGGTTGTGCTAGCATAAGCTTAGGCTAATACTTCTGTATACAGTGCTGCTGCTCATTGCATCCTGCACTTTGCAGGAGGAACTACGTCACTGTCAGACTGATGGAAAAGCTTTTTGTTAATTCTTGCAAGAACACTCTCACTCTTATAATCTGAGAGGAAGATGAGAGCCAGGCCCCTCAGCTTTTCCTCATAGTACTTTCAGACACATGGTTTAGGCAAGGCAAGGCAAGGCAAATTTATTTGTATAGCACAATTCAACAACAAGGTGATTCAAAGTGCTTTACAGAGACATTAGAAACAAAAACAAATAAAAAGCATGATTTAAAATTGATTAAAACAAACAAACAAATTAACTAAACACACACATTTCACACCTGTTCGCGCGATCTGAACCCTTATCGTAAGGGGAGCTACCAGTCCTTCTGTGGACGAGCTACTTTCTATTTTAAATTCCCTGAATTTAAAATACTCTCTAGACCCAGTCTAGACCCAGCTGGGGAGCTACCCAGAGCTCTAAACCCACTTAACAAACAAACAAACAAACAAAACAGTATATAAAATCAAAACAGATAAAATCAGAACAGTAGATAAAATCAGTAGTTAATGTAAGTTTTGAAATTTAAGCTTAACAAACAAACAAAACAGTATATAAAATCAAAACAGATAAAATCAGAAATAGATAAGATCAGTAGTTAGTGTAAGTTTTGAAATTTAAGCTTAAAAGTGTGGATTTGGTGCTTTATTCAAATGCAGCTGAGAATAGGTGAGTCTTCAACCTGGATTTAAATAAACTGAGTGTTTCAGCTGATCTGAGGCTTTCTGGGAGTTTGTTCCAGATATAAGGAGCATAAAAGCTGAATGCAGCTTCTCCGTGTCTGTTTAGATACAGGGTTACATGCAAGTCAACAATATTTCTCTGCACAGCAATTATTTCATGGTCAGTCTGTTCCTTTGTCGTCTCTCATGTCCTAGAACACATTGTTCCTCGTGCACAGCAGGAGGTGAAACAGACGCACTTAAACGAGCGTTTATAAGCACACACATTTCTCAGAACTTCATTAACTTTCCTTCTGTTTATAATTTAGCTACATATTAATGAAAAAGCTTAAACAGTAGTATATAGAAAATATAACAAAGACCGCCTTTTATCATTTGAGGAACATCGCCAAAATCAGACAAGTTTTGTCAAGCGACACTGCAGAGGTTCTTGTCCATGCATTTGTGTCCTCACGTATTGATTATTGTAGCGCTCTTCTTTCTGGGCTACCAAAGAAAAGATTCAGAGGTCTACAGATGTTGCAAAATGCAGCTGCTTGCATTTTAACAAGAACTGGGAAATTTGAGCACATTACCCTGTTCTGAGATCACTGGCTACCTCGTCAGGTTCGAGCAGATTTTAAGGTCCTGCTGCTCACCTACGCGGCTCTAAATGGATCGGCACCTTCATACCTCTCCGACCTTTTACACCTTTATGTTCCATCTCGTGCGCTCCGATCTCAGGACTCTGGCCTTCTAAAGGTTCCTAGAGCCAGAAAAAAGACAGTTGGAGAGCTTTTACCTTTCGTGCCCAGTTTCTGTGGAACAGCCTCCCTCAAGATATTAGGCAGACCTGCACTGTGGAGGTTTTTAAAACTAAGTCGAAGACATGTTTGTTCACCCTATCCTACAGGTCTTAATTCTTTGCCTTTTAGTTTTTAAATTCTTACTGTTTTTACTTGTACTGCTATTTATCTCTTTTATTTATTCATCTTCTTACTGTCAAATAGCTGTACAGCACTTTGTTTGAAGGCACTTTATAAATAAAGTTATTATTATTATTATTATCTAAACAATATCAAGAAGATCAAAATACATGAGTATAAAGGGTAATAATACCTCACATGGAAAGCCATGAACTATGGAGGAAACGTAGAACACACAGCGTGAGGACACGTATGACAACAATGTGAGAAAGAACAGAGGAAGACTGAAGACGTAAACACACACATGAGGTAAGAGCAGAGTGGAAACATCTGGGGAACACAGCTGAACAGAACCCACAAAAGAACCAAAGCTAGCAAAGCAGAACATCACACACGAGACGAAGGACCATCGACGGCTGGGAAAAAGGATCACAAAGGGAATCAACTTAATATGACTGAACTCGGAAGATTAACCAGAACCCAAACAGACTGCAAATAAAATATAATAAACGCAAAAGAAAAGCTACAACCAAGTTCATATGTAAAGGAGCTAAACCAAACACAAAGCTATAGATCGCCAAAACTTGGTGTCATCATGGCCACCATCTGCCCATCATGGGTACCTCTGTATACAAAATTATATCATCTATGCAATCTACCTTAATCAGTGCTGTAATAATAATTCTCTGAATCAGTCCTTGAAGACACGGCACACAGCAACAACCAGTAATGGTCAGCTGCTGCACATCACTTAGTTGGAGCTTGGCCCAGTCTGGTTGGAGCAGGGTGATTTTTCACTCTTTGGTTCCAATGCAGTTGAAAGGTTGGAAGGGCAGAGCACATCGTACACCCTTGCTGTCTTCCTCAGCATCACATAGAAATCTTTCTAACCTTGTACCAGCCCTCCTGTTTGTTTAGGCATAGCATGGCCCATGGCTCAATAAGGCTCTCTACAGTTAAATGTGGCTATGTTATCTCAAAGTAGTTCCCAGTGCATCAGACGTCATCTCTTTGTGTGTGGCTTGCTTCCCATTTTGATCTGTTGATCATTTAAATCAGGTCGGGTATCTGTGTTTATAATATAAGGTACAATGTAGTTCTGATAGTTGTTGCTAAGTTGTCTTAAATGGCATAATTATGTCTTGGTTTTTCTGCAAAGATCAGAAGTTATTGAGGATCGGGTTGCAGAAGTTCCCTGCACTTCAATGACTTAACAAGCAAGCTTCTCGTTCACTAACCTGATGGCTCGCTTTCCCTTTGCACTTGGAATTACACTTAAGTCTGATTTTATCATCAAACATTTTCCTGGTAAATTTATTGGATAAGATTCAGATAACACAAATGTTGTCGGACAGGTCTTTTGAATTTGTGGTCAGTGGGAGTAATAAGGTATCCAGCAATGGTCCCAAGGCCTCCCACAATTTGCAGGTTCCTTATTTTTGGCAAAGGGCTGGGATGTAGGATCTGACTTGAAGGAGCGGAATGTCAGATAAATCCAAAGGTGACACCACTTTAATAAAAACCAAGGCAATGGAGACCCCGATCGATGTGCTGAAAGAGCTTTTTCTTTTATTCTTGCAAGAAGAAGCAAAATTGTGATAGTCTGAGAGGACGTTGAAGAGCAGTCCTGTCAGCTTGTTTGAACCGTGGGTTTCCCAGCATAGTTTCATAGCACTTTCAGACACATGGATTAGATACAAGGTCACATAAAGCTCTAAGATATTTTTCTGCAAACACGATTATTTCATGGTCAGTCTGTTCCTTTGTCGTCTCTCATGTCCTAGAACACATTGTTCCTCGTGCACAGCAGGAGGTGAAACAGACGCACTTAAACGAGCGTTTATAAGCACACACATTTCTCAGAACTTCATTAACTTTCCTTCTGTTTATAATTTAGCTACATATTAATGAAAAAGCTTAAACAGTAGTATATAGAAAATATAACAAAGACCGCCTTTTATCATTTGAGGAACATCGCCAAAATCAGACAAGTTTTGTCAAGCGACACTGCAGAGGTTCTTGTCCATGCATTTGTGTCCTCACGTATTGATTATTGTAGCGCTCTTCTTTCTGGGCTACCAAAGAAAAGATTCAGAGGTCTACAGATGTTGCAAAATGCAGCTGCTTGCATTTTAACAAGAACTGGGAAATTTGAGCACATTACCCTGTTCTGAGATCACTGGCTACCTCGTCAGGTTCGAGCAGATTTTAAGGTCCTGCTGCTCACCTACGCGGCTCTAAATGGATCGGCACCTTCATACCTCTCCGACCTTTTACACCTTTATGTTCCATCTCGTGCGCTCCGATCTCAGGACTCTGGCCTTCTAAAGGTTCCTAGAGCCAGAAAAAAGACAGTTGGAGAGCTTTTACCTTTCGTGCCCAGTTTCTGTGGAACAGCCTCCCTCAAGATATTAGGCAGACCTGCACTGTGGAGGTTTTTAAAACTAAGTCGAAGACTTTATTAAATACTTTAAAAAGGAATGGACTTCATATTTAGACTTTAATGACACTCCCGGAATATCTGCTTCTGTTCTATGGGAAGCAGGGAAAGCTGTGATGAGAGGTAAAATAATTTCTTTCTCATCACACAAAAAGAAAGAAAACAAAAATATTCAGGAATTAGAAAAAAACATCAAATCACTAGAAGAAGCCTACGCGTGCGACCAAGATCAGGAAACATTGAACAAAATATGCAAAACAAAACTAGAATTAAATGAAACTATTAATAAAAAAACACAATTCCTTATACAAAGACTTCGCTTGCAGAATTTTGAACACAGTAACAAATCAGGTCGATTTCTAGCTAACCAGCTAAAAATAAATAAAGAAAAAATAACTATATGTGCTGCTAAAGATTTATCGGGGAACACAATATATGATCCTGGAAGAATAAACAACATTTTTAGGGACTTCTATGAAACTTTATACTCACCACAAATAAACCCATCTAAAAATGAAATTGATCTGTTTCTTGACAACGTAACTCTTCCAAAATTACTAGATAGTCAAGCAATGGAACTGGATTCGCCACTGACGCCAAGTGAACTCCAGGAAGCCCTGATAAGTATGCCCAATAATAAGGCTCCAGGTCCAGACGGCTTCCCTGCAGAATTCTACAAAGAATTCTGGACAATTTTGGCACCAGTATTCCACAGCATGTTGCAGGAAATCGAGGAAAAGGGCAGACTACCACCAAATATGAATTCTGCCAACATTAGTCTCCTGCTAAAACCAGGCAAAGACCCTTTATTTCCCTCAAGCTATCGTCCAATTTCTCTTTTAAATGTAGACCTTCTCTCATCTCCAAGCACACATTGTTCCTCTTTGTTGGCAGGGTGGTGTGGTAATTGAAATAGTGTGATTGTAAACTGTCACTGATTTCTCCAAACTTAACAGTCACGGAGGGGAAATGATCATGAACCAAATATTTAAAAAATCACAGTGGTGATGTATTTAAATGAAGGATGAAACATCATTTCAGCAGCAGCTCCTGAGCTGTTTGTTGTCCGTAACAATTTATTATCTGTGGTGCATCTCTGTGGTATTTAGATATGAAATCATCCCAGACTGGTTTCTTGAACATGAGTGACTTCACTGTACTCACATGGTTTCCACAGTAACCACATCTCAATCTATAGAGCCGCTTTGGGATGTGGTGCAACAGGAGATTTGCATCATGTGTAGTGAACAAATCACTACACAAATTGAACGAACGTAATTCAAAAAAAAAAAAAAGGGGGGGTCGAATCCAGTGCTACCGAGCTGTACCGGATAGAAGCTGTACCCACAAACCTGAGAGAAGGGCACCAAGGCTAAAGTAGCCCAGGGCATCAAAAAAGCTCGAAGCGTCCGTGAACGACTAGCTTTGCCATGGTAACGCAGCCGTACAGGGTCAGGAAGGGCCGCAGTTTCACGGAGCTGTAGCCCCCGCGAGGACACCCCACGACACCGAGTGGAGATTGCATGTTTTTCACCCTGTTTGAACCTAAACTGTACCCAGCTATGATTTATTAAGACCTTAACAATAAGCAGCTAACTCAGCTCTTCAGTGCTGTCGGCGCAGCATCCCGCTGCTGTTTGCTAACACCATGGCCGCTTCTCGTTGATCATGTATGCTAACACGGACAGACTCGTCCTCGGCATGGTCCCTTCAGTCGAAGAGGTGTCTTCGTCCCTTGTACGGGAGTATTTGAGTCGTAAGGTGAGTCGGCTAACGTGTGGTAATTCAGACTGATAGCCCATCACAGCGTTTCTGTGCAAACCGCTAACACTGCTAGCTAGCCAGCTGCAGCTCCGCTGCGAGCTTGTGTCGATGCGATTCTGGTCCAGCGAGCGTGTCTGTAAGCAGCCCTGCTTTATTTAAAATAAGAAAACGTGCATGTAGTCGTAGCAGCAGTGCACGAGGGAGAGCATGCGACCAAGATGCAAGCTTTCGCAATATGAGGGGAAATAAATAGACTAATTCCCAGTTTGTTTGTTTTTTGTTGGAAATGTTGTTCAGGGGCTGAAGAGGACTATTGCCTGCATGGATGAGGAGCATCCACGCACAGAGGCCAGTATCAACAACAGGTCGGAGCTGAGGCAGATTCTCAGCATTGAGGATCTCTACAGGAAGAACAAGGTAAGCGTTAAAGCTGCAAGGTGACTGCTGTGGTGCGCAACAGGTAACGTGTGTAGCTGATCTCTCTGTCACTGCAGCTTCAAAATAACCCTCTGAAAACATTACTGGAGGTTATTGTAAAGCATCTCATTGAACAAGTAAAGAATGAGAAACCAGTGAGCAGTGAGGTTTCCCCACGGAGAGCCCAAACTAGTTCGATGGATAATGGAGGAGAGGAGGACCGCAGCCCGGCTTCTGTTCCAAGCAAACAGACCAGATCGAGGTATTTTACAGGCAGCGTTTGTGATTATTTTCTACTGATTTTACTTTCTTTTTTGTAATAATGTGCTTAAATGAATATGCTGTTGTCTTTCACAGGCTTGATATAACAGCAACATTCCCTTCTCAAGCTACAAATGCTTCACTGATGCCAGCAAACGATAGAAAGTCCAGTAATAATCAGACAGGTTTCCGGGGTCCTGACTTAGGAGTTCAACAAGACCATCCAGCGATGGATTCCCTCCAAGACAAGAAGAGCTTAATCCAAAAAGAACCAGAAAAAACCACCTCTGAGACCACCCAAAGGAGCAGAACTAATCGCATTAGGAGAGGCATATTGGTTGGACCGGTACCCCAGGTACTAAAGCTTTTATGCCTAAAAACACATGTGATCGCGTGCTCATCTGCTGTTAATCCTCCACTTTCTCCTTTCAGGAATCAAACAGAAAACGTAACAGTCGAAAGGTGTCCCAGCCGCTACTCAGAGGAGAAGAGGAAACCAGACCCACTCAGGATGGACGTTTGGTGACTGGAAGTTTACAAGGCAGCAGAAGTGAAATCGGCTCAGCTGACCGTGTACGAGCGGGGCGCGAGGCGCTGAGCGTTTCACAGAGAACACCGAGTGAAAACAGCTTTGAGCGAGTGAGACTGAGCATGGTGACGACAGCAAAGTAAAATAGCTTTAAGTTGTTTGACTCCACATAATAAGTAATGGCCTCATGCTCACTGCTTTCCCAGGCTTTGTTCTCAATATTTACACGTTGTTTTCTTTTTTAGAGCAAAGACCAGGCCAAGTGTGGCTGATCTGGATGCGTCTGCGATGGTCTTGGGTAAGTGCTGTGCAGTACAGGGCTGTTAAAAAGTGCTTGTCCCTTTCTGATTATTGATTTCTTGATTTCTTTTGCATATTTGTCACACCTAAGCATTCAGAAAACCAAACAAATTTTAACCTTAGAGCGTGATAACCCAAGTAAATGCAAAGCGCAGATTTTAAAAGTTATCCAAACCTTCTTTATTCATAAATTACCCGTGGTTAATTCATTTTCGGGAAAGCTGAGGTGGATGTCAGCAGCCACACCCTGACTCTCCCTGATGAGTTAGTAGCATTAGTTAGATGGCTGCCTCGCTGCTTTAAGACCCGAATGACTTGCTGTAATTGATGGAACCACAAATTCTGCTCTCTGCTATAAAATCCAGAAGGAGAAGGTTTAATCATACGTTTGTTTGTGAAGCTCAAGTGCACAAAGCCCTGAAGCACACCGGCAGCAAAACAAACAATCATACTTTTGGAATGACCTTAAACAAAAAGGGGCTTGCAAAAAAAAGCCCCCATTGTGACTGGATCAAAGCAATTCTGCCAAAAAACGGGTCCAAAATTCCTGTTGGTGGCACAAGCAGTTATTAGTTTAAGGTTTGGATAATCTTTTCCCATTAAAAGTGAACTCATCGTTTAAAAACGGCGTTGGGCTGTCTTCATCTAGTATTAAAGTTTATTTTAGGGCAAATACTTTCTGTATGTGCGGTCCGGGGCTTCACTGATTGTTTCTCGCCCTTTGAAAACAAATCGGTGCCTAACTTTTGATTTTCAAGGATATATTTGTGTTAATTATTTAGATGACATCGAGGATTATGATGACGATCTGCGAGAACTCTGCGACGCCCCTCTGCGGGGAACCTTACCCGAACACAGCCTCGCCGGTCGCCCGATGGACCAGGGCACTGCCACGGTGGGTTTCTCTCAAGCTGCTGCGCAGACTTTCTGCAGTTGCCTTTGATTATGTCTTTGTTTTCCGTTTATTCCCTCTAGGAATTAAAAACACTTCTTCTTGGATCCAGCCTAAATTGTTTCAATATTGAGTGGAGGAATCAGGGTTTCACATTCTCAGACACGCATGACCTCCGATATGGGATTGTGCAGAGAAAGGTGATTTCAATCAAGCCGGATGCTTAAATTGTTTTTATTTTCACAGGCTTTATTTAATTGTGGCTTTGAATTTTTTAAGGGAGGTCCTTGTGGAGTTCTGGCGTCTGTTCAAGCCTTTGTTCTTAAGAAACTGCTGTTTGAAAGCACTGAGAGCTGTACCACGGGCCTGCAGTAAGTCACCCTTTAGTTCATGGCATGAACCTGCGAGCACTTTATTCCAGTCACTTTCTAAAGCTGTTACTTCACACGGGGGAATGATGTTCAGCAAGTGACTTCTGTATTTCAGTTTCAACCGTACTATCACCAGAGAGCTTCTCGCTCAGATGAGATTTTTTTCCCCCTTCAGGAGATTAAGACCGTCCAACAGCATCAGGAGAAAGTGTCTCGTTTTGGCTCTGGCTGAGATCTTGTGGAGGGCTGGCGAGGAAAAGCAAGCCACAGTTGCAATGTGAGATCTCCAGTTTTACTGAAGCACACAGCCGTTTTATTGGTGTTGTATCTGCAGATATTGTGCAGATGTTAGGAACTGCGTTGGTGTGAGTCTGCTCTCGTGTCGCTACGTTTATGAAGGTGTTGCTGTGGTTTTGTTGTTTGGAAACAGAAATTCAGGGAGAAATCAGTTCACCCCAGCTCGACCCTACAGATCTGAGGGGGTGCTTGAAAAGGTACACATTTTTATATTTGCACTGAAGCTAATCAGAATGAATGTAAGATAACTGGTGAGGTTCATGAAATGATATTTGTCAAACTTACGTAAGATTCAGAGCCGTAACCGTAACTTTGTTCTGTTGACGTTTTACGACTTGTCTTTGTTCTAGATCACCTGTTTGACTGTGGAGAACCTCAAAGATCTGGAGTTGATCCTTGAGCAGCATGTTGAGCAAGTGAGAGAAGCACATTTCTTCTCCTTTTCCCTCTCGAGGGCACAAACGTTTATCCTCCACTTTCCTTTTTATCTGTTTTTTCCCCACAGTTTGAACCTGGGATGTTGGGCTGCGTGCTGCTGACTGTGTCTGCTGTTCTCTCGCGGTCCATTCAAAAGTACTTTTTTAAAAACATCTTTTATGCAGAACAAAGTAGCTGGAACCAGACTGTGAAACAACTATGATGTGGTTCTTCTTTCTTTAGAGTACAGGAAGATATGGATGTGCCCACCACCACGCTGATTGGAGCCCATGGGTACTGCACACAGGTATTGTGCTAGTTGGATATAAGAAGATTCATTAGCTTCAGCTTCTAAGCTGCTTGTAAAGCTGTCACAGTGTTGTTGTGTTTCTGGGCTGTGAATCTGCAGTGATGGTGCGACATCAGGTGTCTTTGAAGTGTAGCTTGGAAGATTCGCCTCTAGGTGTCACTAAATCCTAAACAATACTCTTTAACTGAACAGTGAAAAAGCAATGAACCCCTCGGCCGAGGCCGCTCGCTCTCTGCGCCGTTTGCTGTCAGAGGAACATTTCTTCATTTTGTCTTTGTTGTTTTTAAACATACGTGTTGACAGTACGCGCCACGCTGTCTAAGCTTTACAGGAGGTAACAGAAACACGACGCAGTAATAACTGTGTGTTTTCTCACCAGGAGCTGGTCAACCTGTTGCTGTGTGGCAGAGCAGTTTCCAATGTGTTCGATGATGACGTGGAGCTGGACTCGGGCAACGGCAACATGACTCTGCTCAAAGGAATCAAAGGTCACTGCGACGTCGGCCTGCTGTCCTTGTTTGAACATTATAACATCTGTAAGGTGAGAAACACCGAGCCTCTAACAGACCACATCCCAGTTTGATTCATGTTACACCGACAAGCCCTGACTTCAGGCCCATTGTTCACTCTGATGATGGGAGCATCGCCACAAGTATATTCTTAAACTATTATAGAATCTATATGATATTCAAGTAAACGTATGTGCCGCAGCATTTGGAAACCAGTACTCAAAAATCTTCATTTTTAACTGGATTTTTCGTAATAACTGGTAGCGTGTTGGTAAATGAGTGAACTCCTGACCAGTTGGTCCCCGTCCACGCAGACGGGAAGGCCACCAGCATTATTCTGGGGCTGAATTTCACAGACTGTCTGGTCAGGTCACACCCTGAGGTGAGCAGGGTTTTCCTCTCATAGTTGAAAAGTTTGAATAAGGGGGATATGGGTTTGCGTCACGGCTCAGCTGTTTTTGTGCACACCCGGGACACCAAAAGCTCCAGAAACACCCAAATCCTTCAAAGCTGTTGTAGTTGTTTCTTTGGCCGGTGCAGAGCTTCCAAACTCATGAAGTCTTGGAGCACCATCTGTGTCTGACTTCACTCCTCTGCTGCTCTGCTCGGCGACCTGTTACGTCGACTCTGTCGTAGTTCGCTTCGTTGGCGTCTTACACACGAGACGTCTTTACATCAGGTCGTCGGGAATAAATGGTTAAGATGGGTTTGGCTTACGTACAGAGCAGTAATGTCTGCGCTGCTTTCAGTACACGTATTGCATCACTCAGTGATTCTGTATGGCTGATGTGATCAAAGACAATTGGTTTTCTCCTTCTAAGGTAGGAGCTTACCTGAAGACGCCACGCTACCCCATCTGGGTGGTGTGCAGTGAAAGCCACTTCAGCGTGCTGTTTGGCCTGCAGAGGGAGCTGTTGACCCACGAGGGCGGCGGCACGGAGTTCGACCTCTACTATTTCGATGGACTGGCCAACCAGCAGGAGGAGATCCGCCTCACTGTTTGTACGTAGCATCGTTTATCTGATTGTCTTTGTCTGCAGCCCCGTGTGTCCAGTCTGTCTTCTTACAACCCCCGGGCCTCGGACCGGTACCGGTCCGTGAGTCGTTTGGTACCGTGCCGCGAGAGTAGAGGCTCGGGTGTGAAATGTCTGGTTTTCAGGGTTTTATCGGTTTTCAGCGTTATTTTGTCATCGTTTTTATCGTGTACTCGGTTTTCCTGGGTCTTTCCACGTGTGTTATGAATAAATCTTCTTTTTTTCGGTACCGGTACTGGTTTTATTTTGTTGTATTTATCCGCGACACCTTAAAGGCCGGTCCGTGAAAATATTGTCGGGCATAAACCGGTCCGTGGCGCAAAAAAGGTTGGAGACCGCTGCCTTACATGACGTCTAAAATGTGTTGGGTTAATCGTGACCTGTTTTCAGTCAGATTTTTCAAGTCGTTGCTTCTGAGTGTTCCTAAAGCTGCGAAATAAAAATGTTTTTACTTTTAGCGGTCGGCAGATTGTCCCAGAGCAGTCAGGAGGTGGATACTGACCTCACTCCTCCTCTGGAGCTCTGCATCCGAACAAGGTGAGAGCCGTCATACAGACAGATCCCTGAAACAACCATAAAATGTTTCGACATGTTTTGCTTTTCCTTTTAATCCTGTAACGAGTTCTGAAGCTGTAATAGACGAGTCTGCTCTTCTTGCAGGTGGAAGGATGCATGTGTCAGCTGGAATGACACGGAGCCTATTCTCTGAGCGATCATCTGTTTTCAGTTTGCTTTTGTTATTCTTCTGGTTTATTTCACGTCGGTTTTATTACGTACGAACTTGACAGTGGATACAGAAAAGTGTGATCGAAAGGTTCAGAGCCTGAGCCCGTAAGAAAGTGAAAACTGTGACCCGTTTAAATTTGGCCGCCGTCCTTTTCCAAGTAGTTGCTTTGTTCCTCTTCTCCTGCCATGCCTGACACATTCCCTGGAAGTCAGCTTTTTAATGGATGTATATTTATTTATTTTGAATGCCCAAAGTGCTGCTTCTGAGGTCTGCAGTTAAACTTTTAGAGGCACATCTGGCGCTGGTCACAAAAATACGTGCACTCCTGATGTTGGTTGTGCAACATGTCTCTGAATAATGACTCCGCGTGTTTTTATCATTTACTTTTTCATTTGTTTTCATTCAACAGGGATGAGTTACAGACTACTGCCAGTAAATGCCCTTTAGTAAAATGAAGCCGGGGCGGTCCACGAAGAGCCGCAGAGCTCGCCATAATTTGCAGGTTTTGTCCTCAGTTGGCTTTGAAGGTCACAAAGTCACAGAAACATAAAAACGGAGCCGAGAACAGGGAAAGGAAACACTTTGATGTTGACACATTTTGTTCAGGCCAAAACGTTTCCTAATAATAAAGACGTTCTTAACATGACGTTTTTATTTCTGATGGCAGCGTGTGAGCTGATGCACACGACCACGACGTGCTCCATCCACACGTAACGGGAACACTCCCAGAACCTTTCGATTGCACTTGCGTTGCTGTTTTGTCCGTCTGAGACGAAGCGTTGTGCAGACACATGGAAAGCTGTCGGCCGCCATCGTGTCGTCTGTCACAGCCTGATTCTGCTGCCCGCACATTTACCATATTTTGGGGAATAGTTGGTCTTCTAAAGTTTGGCAATAAGAACATGTGCATGTGAATATTTTAGATGTGTTGCTGCAGGACAGTGTTCACCACAGTGGCCTTCTGCTGTCAGCTGGTCCTTTTAACATAAAAGCATCGTATCCACATTTTACACTAAATTAATTTGATTTCTCTGCTGATAAATATTTGGTAAATGGACTCAAAGCGCTCTATACAAAATATATGTAACATGTTATTATTTTAAGGACTTGTGACACATATAATCTAGATGAACTTTTAGTGAGTGTGACATTCCTCATCATTGCCTTGATGCTTGTTCACGTTGGACAAACCACCTGTGTGGACAATAAAATAATTGAATACCTCAGCTGTCTCCATGCTTGATGTTTTCTACACTAAGCACTGTGCCCTCCTGCTGCCTGCCATCCTGATGGAAACTGCAGAACACCGAGTATGTACTGAATACTGCAGTGCAGTAACTTTGTTATGTAAGCTGCTCTTTGTTGTCTGTATCTTGGTAATCAGAAAAGACCATGAACATGGCCTTAAGGATCAGACTGGGACAGGAAAATCCACGGATACTTCACCACACATACAAAGACAACAGCTTTAATGGAACTACTGGGTTGATGCTCTGTTTCAAGAGCAAGTCTGTAATAGCAGGTCACCGCTGTGAGAGCATGTACTTATTGTTTTTAAAGAGAAATAAAGGAGCAGTCCTGAACACAAAGCCACTTCAGTCAGTGTTAGCTGCTGACTGCTCGACAGGCAGCCGAAGCTAAAACTATACCGAGCTTCATCTTTACATTTATCCATCAAATGCATCCAGAAACGTTTTGGACCCAACTCATAGGAATGCTCTTCAGCATGTAAATGAGACTCATCACCTCTTAGAGCAAATGATAAAAATTCAACCACTCAGGAACAAAGGGCTAAATCGTGTTTTTTACACGCCTGTTTAACTGTTGTTTTGTTTTAGGTAATGATTAAATGTATTTTGGGTTCATTGTTTATTAAATAAATGGTTTTTTGTACCGTTTTAGAGCACCTTCATTCAGACATACAACCCAGAGAGCTCACAGGACAATATTATAAAAGTATAATAATAATAATTAGAAAGGCTTCATGCACCGTTCACCACAAAGTGAATTCCGATTTAAAGGTTATACAGCAAATATTCTTTACATTTATCAAACATTTCGTTAAAAGTTTTGTTTAAAGCTGTTAAACAAACCAAGGAATCCTTAGTTATGATACAGGCAGCCAGGCTGCTGGGATTCCCATGATGCACTGTGTTTCTTCGCATGTTTATACACCACTTTAATTCAGTTATTAGTTCTTCTCTGGCTCTCTTCTCAACGCTGCTTCGTCCCTGTTCTATTTTAAATATGAATAGATTTATCCAGACATTCACGTCATTTTCATGGATAGTAGCTATAAATGACTAGTGGGCAATAAATTAAAATAATCCAGTTCTATGAGGAAACTCTACGGTCTGGAAGCCCATAAAGAAACACTTGCATTCCTGTCAATTGAGTCGCTTGTCATGAGGCCTCTTGCAGAGCTATGGGAACTGCCTGCAGGAATTAAAGTGGATGGACCGGGCACCTTTCTTTTCCATAACGGGGTGCTCAAAAATAAATAAAATGTAGATGAAAAACAGGCTGCACAAGCAAACCTCAGAGGGACATGACCACAAGGATTTCTGCTAGTGCTCTGTTCATCGGGGGGATTCTCATTTAAAAGAGATGGACATGTGCACCCACAGTTTATGGTTGTAAGGTAGCCTGTGGCTATTGCCATGTTGTTTTCTGTTGTCTGAAATAACAGTCTTTGGATGAGAGGACAGCTGGAAAGCTGGAGCCAATAGACAAACCAGTGACAAAATGCATGTCCACAATTAATGCCAGACTGACCAGATCTATGGGGCGCCGTTTGTAAACGGAAACATGCCGAAATTAACAGCAACATTTTTCCACATTTAGCTCTAAATCTTACAAAAACATGTTTTTTCGATGAAATGATGATGTCATTACCAATTAAGCAGATAAAAGGCCTGGAATTGATTTGAGATGTAGTGTTTGCATTTTGAAAATTTTACTGTGAACAGACAACATGCGGTCAAAGAGAACATAACAGAAAAAAGAAAATTAAGAAATTAATACAGCCACTACAGTGACCATCAAAACGATGAAAAATATTGACGTAAAATTTATTTTGCGACACCACAGAACAAATGATAGCGTATAATATGAAATGATAGATGTTTTCATATCGTCATATCGAACAGCCCTAATACAGAGGGTTCACTGCAAGGTGCAAGCCACTCATAAGCCTCAAGAATAGAAAGGCTAGAATGGACTTAACAAAAAAAAAACAAAAAAAAAAAAACCATCTAGTAAAAGCCAGCTAAATTTTGGAAAAACATTCTTTGGACAGATAAAACCAAGATCAACCTCTACCAGAATGATGGCAAGAAAAAAGTATGGAGAAGGGTGGAACGACTCATGATCCAAAGCATACCACATCATCTGTAAAACATGGCAGAGGCAGTGTGATGGTTTGGGCGTGCATGGCTGCCAGTGGCACTGGTAGTGTTTACTGAATATGTGACACAGGACTGAAGCAGCTGAATGTGTTCAGATACATACTTGTCTGCTTAAGTCCAGCTAAAAGTAGTCACATTGATTGGGCAGCATTTAATAATAAAGATGGAAGATGACCCAAAACATACAGTCCAAGCACCCCATGACTTTAATAAAGTAAAGAAATAGAATATTCTTGAATGGCCAAGTCAGTCACTGGATTTTAACCCAATTGAGCATACATTTCAGTTGTTGAAGACTAAATTTAGGACAGAAAGGCCCACAAACAAACAGCAACTGAAAGCCAATGCAGTAAAGGCCTGGCAGAGCCTTAGTAAGGAGGAATGCCAGCATCTGGTGGTGTCCATGACTTCAAGACTTCAGGCTGTCATTGCCAACAAAGGGTTTTGAATAAAGTAATAGAAATTATCATTTTATTTTCAGTTATTTAATTTGTCTAATTACTTTAGAGCCTCTGAAATGATAGGATTGTGTTTACAAATTAATTTTTCCCTCTCACATTTTTATGCATTCATTTAGTCCAACCCACTGAATTAAAACTTAAAGTCTGCACTTCAACTGCATTGGAGTAGTTTCATTTTTAATTCATTCTGGTAATGTACAGAAGCAACATTAGAAAATGTGTCTGTATCCAACTACTTATGAACCTGACTGTATATCAAAACCAGTCAGCTAAGATAAGATAACATACCTTTATTAGTCCCACAAGGGGAAATTTCATGATAAATGAATTAAATGATATGTATAAGAAGGCCTACCGAGCAGTATGGTATCCCAGTGGAGACGGCAGGTCTACTTGGTCCAGGTGCATTGCTGGATTCCTAAGGAAACATTTACATCAAGAACGACTGTTACCTACCTACCAAATAAATAAATAGAGTTGTATGATGTTCGATCTCTGTCTGCTGCCTACCAAATGAAATAATTGAGGACTAGCTAAGTAATTTAGCTTTGCTAGTTTTGCTAACACTGCTATCAACCCGTCCAAAATGCTATACAATAAACTTACCAAGTGCTGCGGCGTTTGTGAGGTCGAGGGTGCATTACCGCTGAATCGTTGGATGGCCGACAAAACGGCTCTTCCAATGTTTTCAGCTAAATCGCTGGACATGCTGGTAGGGAATAGTCGAAGCAGCTCATGGCAGTCAAAAGTGACCGTGATAGGAGCGCAAACACAGAACCTGACCACGACCGGCACACTTTAGCGCGGGAGGTTTTCTTGAAGCTTTTATTTTGGTATTTCCGTTGACCCGTACAATAATTTGCATATTAGCTAAATATTTAGTTTCCCGTAACATTTAGATTTAACATTTAACATTTAGATTTATATATAACATTTAGATTTAACATTTAACATTTAGATTTAACATTTAACATTTAGATTTAACATTTAACATTTAGATTTATATATAACATTTAGATTTAACATTTAACATTTAGATTTATATATAACATTTAGATTTAACATTTAACATTTAGATTTAACATTTAACATTTAGATTTATATATAATATTTAGATTTAACATTTAACATTTAGATTTATATATAACATTTAGATTTAACATTTAACATTTAGATTTATATATAATATTTACATTTAACATTTAACATTTACATTTAAATATAATATTTACATTTAACATTTACATTTAAATATAATATTTACATTTAGCATTTAGATTTAACATTTAGATTTAACATTTAACATTTAGATTTATATATAACATTTAGATTTAACATTTAACATTTAGAATTTATATATAACATTTAGATTTAACATTTAACATTTAGATTTAACATTTAACATTTAGATTTAACATTTAACATTTAGATTTATATATAACATTTAGATTTAACATTTAACATTTAGATTTATATATAACATTTAGATTTAACATTTAACATTTAGATTTAACATTTAACATTTAGATTTAACATTTAACATTTAGATTTATATATAATATTTAGATTTAACATTTAACATTTAGATTTATATATAACATTTAGATTTAACATTTAACATTTAGATTTATATATAACATTTAGATTTAACATTTAACATTTAGATTTAACATTTAACATTTAGATTTAACATTTAACATTTAGATTTATATATAATATTTAGATTTAACATTTAACATTTAGATTTATATATAACATTTAGATTTAACATTTAACATTTAGATTTATATATAATATTTACATTTAACATTTAACATTTACATTTAAATATAATATTTACATTTAACATTTAACATTTACATTTAAATATAATATTTACATTTAACATTTAGCATTTACATTTAACATTTAACATTTAGATTTAACATTTAGCATTTAGATTTAACATTTAAAATCCTGTTTTAAATATGAAAAGTTACAAATATTTTACTAAATGTTGTAAAAAATGACTCGAAAAAACATGTTTTTGTAAGATTTAGAGCTAAATGTGGAAAAATGTTGCTGTTAATTTCGGCATGTTTCAGTTTACAAACGGCGCCCCATAAGATCTGCCTCCTGGATACTCTTTGCAAAGTTGTTGCCAGCAAAGTTAGCGTCCATGGGCAGGTTAGCTTTGTTAGAAATCACTGAACTCTCACATCCAGATGCAAAGTCTTTTAGACTCAAGTAGTTCAGGCAGTTCTCAGGTAGCCAGACCAATAAACCCGCTGAGTCTGTTAAAAACAAACAAAAGAAAGTATCTGAGTACATTTACAATTGAAACGTGTCTGTGCGTCTGTGTGCAACAGCTCATAAACATGTCCTGCGCAGTACTGGAGGCAAAGAGTCGTGACTTATGAGATGAATCGTTATCAGTTTTTAAAGTCACATTTTATTGACCATTAAATCAGTGTGATTTTCACTTTTCTCAATAATCAGTTAACACAGCAGAGCTCTCTAAGATCGTGCTTTTCTCTGTCTGCCTCTAAAACTGTGTTTGAAGCCCCGTCTCGGATGAAAACAGCGATCAGGACTCGATCGTTTCGAAATGACTTGCAACACAATGTTCCCTGGAATAAAAAAGCTTCCCTCACCCTCTCACATGTTCCCAAAGTCATCCAGCTGGCTGGGCCGGACTCGGCACGGCTATAAAACTTCAAACCCGCATGGAGCCGTTATTGTTTCCATGCACAGGTTGAGAAGAGTTTGTAATTATATGATAGATTAATTGCTAAATAAATGAAAGCATCTTGTGGAAAATGACGTGTTTATCGTCGGTTGTCTGTGGCTCTGGCATGAATTCAAAACACAGTAAAATCCCCAGAAACATTACTCTAAACGATATTCCACGTGCACAAATCACTTTCATTGATGTCGCTGATGTTCTGTGATGTGAAGCATTTATTTTTAACGATCATGAAAAAGGACGGTTTATGTAATTTCTCCACATAATGGGAACAAACTGACCGTAAATTAACTCTTAACTATATGTCACGTCTGGGTGAAAAAAAAGATGCCTTGAAGTTAATCGGTGCGTTCAGACCTAACCGTGGCAGCACACTCAGTGTGGGGCATGCAGAGGGGGTGGCAGGAAGACAGCTCCAACACCTCCAGGATACGCGATCAAAGAGGCTGGCGCACAGACAGCTGCGGCGGCGCACTTCTCATCAAATCACACGGCACGGCACGGACCGGCCCAGGCTGCGCAGGGGTCACAGAATCCCCAAACAATCTTTTTATAAACACACAAAAGAACAACAGGTGTTTTCTTCACATCACTCAAACCCACAACGGCTCTTTCAGCACGATGGAAAAAGCCACGAAGGAACTGGACTGTGATGATGAAGATGACAATGCAGTCGTCTTTCAGCTGTCAGATTCCCGATGAAGGATGTATTATCTGAATTGACATTATTGGTGACTCATGTAGGATTTGTGCATTTCGCAAAAGACATGAGAAGAGAGATGAATTAATCATGAGACATGAAGTGAATCAATGAACCCTCGACAGCAATTTTACAGTCATCAAGACGACTGCAATCACTATAAATAAGGCGGTTTGACTGAATGAAGCCTTGGGGTCCAAGCATTTGGATCAAAGTGTTCTTCTGTGGATGGGGCAGGGCTTTGATATTTACGTCATAAGAGCCCATATTTAGGTTTTAGCATGAAATATGTTAGTAAGTGCCAAATGGCTAACAAAACTGCAGGAATGGGAGCATTGCATCCACTTGGTGAGCTGGTATCACATCCGAACAAGGCCCGAAGTTTACAGCAACGTGTCCTCCAGCCTCCATCTAAACATGGCTCCATGAACACGTTTCTCCTCACTGGTCTTGAGCTCTGATGGAGCTCGGTACCGCCTGACAGGAAGGAAATGGCATGGCTTTGGTCTCTATTTGCTATTTATTACAGCAGCATTTCTCAGAGGCACCAGAGGAAGGATTTGGTGCTTGTGTGTAATTGTATTAACGCCCTCCCACATACTGTCCCCTGTGCATCTTCTGTCTCCTCTCCTAATCTGTGCTGTTTGTCTCCAGATAAGTGATATCCTCCTCAGATTAGGATCCGGTGTCCCTGCTCTGCCTGCCCGAAGGGAAAGGGATCCCCAGTGTATCCCGTGGGGTGCGAGCAGTATTTTTAGCTTCCTAATCCTTTTATAGTTTGGGCTGAAAACATCACCCTTTTGCCTAATTGGTCCAGTTCATTACCGCACAGTACGCCACAGAGGAAGTGCTTCATCTGGATCCTTTCGGCTATTTGGTTTTGCAATATGCTGGTTTTTGGTGGGGCATAAATTTCTGAGCCGGATTCGTCTGTTCCTAAGCAACTTTGATTTGTGGAAGGGAGGCTATCACCGATTTTATTGCCCTGCAGCACAAGGACATCTCCTATCATGCTGGAAACATTGCACTGATAGGATCTGTACATCATCAGCACTAAAAAACAACCCAACCCGCCCCCCACCCACATATTTTCAACGGAGTTTAAGTTCACAACCCTTTGAACTGATGTCCGCTGCAGATGATTTTTTAACGATCCCACAACAGGCCAAACTTTGTTGAATAATGCATGATCCCTTGTAAGAAACACTTTCCTGCTAAGTCTGCAGAGACATACTGACGTGAGAACAGAGCTGTTGTAATCTTTGGCTTAGGGTATGTTTTCTTAGCTTATCAGCATCCTCACGTGTACGTGGGTCATTTATTTCACTCCCCAAATAAAAACAGCAATCACTGTCACTGTTCTCAGAGCACAAATGTACGACATGAAAAAGAGAAATAGATTTCTGACCTTTTTATTTTGTCAGCAGTTTAAAGCGCTCTGTACTGTAACCACAGCCAAGTTGACCCCTGTCCCCGAAATTCACAGTGAATTCAATTAAAAGAAAACACGAGAGAACCTCTGGAAGAAAAAAACACACATTTCTTTCTTTCCTGGCACAAAGTCAGACGAGTTGGAGACTACGCTCAGTTTAGCCTGTTAACTGATACAGCAGGTGGCCTGAGGCTTGAACACAAAGCACATTTCAATCAGTGAATTTTGATGATCGTGAACAAACTTTCTTCAAACGGTTTTCTTTCCCTGCTTGATTGCACTTGTAAATTGCAAGAAACTTTCGCCAGAGCCAATTTGTCAAGTCTTCCGCACGGTACACAGATGTTTTCAAAGCCCACCATCAGCCATCGTGCAGCTAATTTAGATTCTCCCTATCAACAGCTACAACTCTGAAAAATGCCTTTCACGTGTGACTACTTGAGGAGTTCATCAAACCTTTGCTGAGCTTATCCAAAGCTGGTTCTTTGGAGCTCGGGTTGCTCAACATCCCGTCGAGTCCAAGATATCTGACAGCTAAGATTGAGTGTGTGATTGCCAGAGACAAGCAGAGGAATCTGCCAGAAATTTTGCAACAAGCTCCAGTTAGAGGAGAGAGTTTAGTAATGGTGGTCCCTGTTCAGAGAGCGTCAGAAAGGTGCTGAAAACTGAAAGAAGAAGAAATACTCGGGCCAGAAGGAGCATAAAGACCCACTGGCTGTGGCTTTCCCACAGCATAACAGCTGTAATGAAACGCAGTCTCGTTCAGGACACCGAACGGTGTTTCCTCTGCAAACTGGAGAGGCTGGCTTAATCCTGAGCTCATCACACTGCTCTCCACCAGCTTCCCCTCATCTTCAATGATGGCGACATGCTGTGCTTCAGTATTCTTTATTGTTCAGTACTGCAGTGCATTATCACCATTGCTCTTATTCCATATATTCTCAATGTCAGCCACATCCTTTAGTTCACTCCAGTGCCAAATAAAATGTAATGAAGTCAATGACAGAGCGTAACATCAGTATAACAGTGGGAGTCTTATATATGGATGAGAAAAGAAGCTTCTTCCTCATCCATAACTGTAATAACCAAAAAAGAATCAAATTTTGAATGACTGTGAAATTATTATATACATTCCTTCTCAATAAATAGGTGCATTTAATATTAAATTAATATTTCTTTACAGATACATGGTATATACAGGTACATCCATTCAAAAACAACCAACGGCGTCCGGCGATGACAGCGAGAACAACAGAAAGTAGAAACACTAGAAACACAACCACGTTCTCATGACTGCTGTGGGTTTGAAGGCACTTCCTTGGCACCACGTCGATCCTTCTTCTGTTATTCTGGGACCTGCAATCAAAAGAAAATACAAAACCTCGATGAGGATGAACCGTCACTCCTTCCTGCATCCTTTCAGACTGCATGTTTGCTTGTGGCTCCCAGAGTTTGTAGAATGGGAGGCAGAGCGTCTTCTGTGGAAGCAGCTCCCACTGTGGATCCAGGAGATAGACACCCCCAGCGTACATGCAAGTTCAGGCTTTTCCTTACAGTTAGGATCAGGTGACCCTGAGGCATCCTTTAGTTCAGCTGGAACAGGCTCCTTTTCACTCCCCACGTGTTTGTGCACCACTGCTGCACGCCATTACACTGCTTCTTCTTCTTCCTGTCTCCCACGCTCTATTTCTTTTCTATTTGCAAACGTGATGGTTTTCAGAAGCTCCTCTGCTAACAGTTAACGACTGCTAGGCTAGCTACAGTAGATTTGTTCATTACTAAAATTTTGCAAATCAGATTTTCCCTGCAAGGCAAACAGAAGAAGGCTAAGACGCCCCCGCAAAGCAGGAACTGTATTTAGAAAACTAAAACTAGAAAACTAATTATACTTCCACGTTCACCTCCAACACCTCCATGCAAATTTTTGTTGTTTTCCACTCAACGATGTAATTCTGCTAACATCTCTATTAAGAAATGACCAGAATGACGACATAACGAATCCTTTAATATTCCCTCTGATTGTTACATTTGTCAGATTTCGCCGACAGGATCTTATTATCTGATTCACTTGAGAAACTGAATACCTGGGATGTGTCAGCCTCTTCAAATTTATAATCACCAACTCCACTACAGAAAAATCCAATGAACCAAGATGACCGCTTGTAGAGATGAACTGTAAGAGCAATCACTCTCCAGCTAATTTCCTGTACTGAATGTGTGCGTTTACGCTGCAGCATTTAGACAGCAGTGAACCCTTCAGACCTGCTGTCACAGAAGATCAATTTTAAAAAGGCCTGACAACGACAGCGTCGTAAATTACTCCACTGATGTCCGTGCTCTGTCCTGAGAGCGGTCGTATTAATAGATTTAGTGTGAGGAAGTACACGAGTGGCGTTTCTCCCACGAACGTCGGGAAGCAGTGACGTTCATGGAAAAAGACTATATACACACACACACACACACACACACACACACACACACACACACACACACACACACATATATATATATATATATATATATATATATATATATATATATATGTATGTATTTTTACTTTAACCCCTCTGTTGTTGTGGATGCAGGAGACCACGGGTGAAGTCTTATTATCTCTGTGTGCCATTTCCTCACATGTGCTTGACAACATGAATTACATGCTCTAATGTGCATGTTTGGCATAAAGAGAACTGAATGTATAAAATCTGCATCTCTGTTCTTTCTGACTCTCACTCCACTACAGACCTAAATTTAAACCCTGTTCTGACAGGCTAGCATGTCATCAAAGCATACAGTCTTCTTACGTAAAGAAATGTTGAATTTAACATTTCTACTTACGTGAAAAATCCCCCCCCCCCCCCCCCCAGCTCTGTATCACACATTCAATTAAACTGACCAAAAGCAACAAAGACCTCTGAATTAATATTTCTGTCTTCTTTAACCTCGTTTATTGTCTATTCAGAGGATGATGACAACAAATGATGACAGTCAGGAAAGCAGGAAAAACTTACATGCAATATCTAGGACTGCATGCAGAGTGGACTCATCGCTAATCGTGTTAGCAATCTCGCACATCGTTTGTAATCTGGGGAGAAAAACATGATGTTAATATAACGCCTCCCTGGTAACCATATCAGTAAAAAACAAACATGAAACGTTTTGATTTGTGGTAAAAATAGTAACGTAGACATGAGGTCTCAGGTTCACAGTGAAATACTTGTTAAACCATGTTCTGCTGTGGCATCTATAGTAAAGTATACTTAACTTACTGGTAAAAGATAAAAAGCCAATTATATGTATGTATGTCTGTGTATATATATACATACACATACATATATAAAAAGAAATAGACCTAAGAGAAGGTTCTGAGCGCTGCTGCCACATGATAACTCCTGAAATACAAACAGAGTCCCGTTTTCTGACCCTGACATCTGTAATATCTGCGTGACATGAACTGCGTCCCACAATCCTCTGGGCCAACCCAGCATCCTGTATGTGATCCATTGGCCAGCATTGTCTCACTATTGTCAGGCTTTAAATAAACTTCCTTAACCTCGGGACAATCCTGATTATGTGATGTAGTTTGATGCCTGTTTGACTCGGTCACATGTGTGAAAGACATCAGGAAGAGGAGGAGCTTCTCGCTCTAATTTATTGTGTGACAAACGCACCCAGCATTACCGTCTGCACTCACTGATGTCTGTGGACGGTTTCCTCATAATTCCCATATCATTAATATCCCAGAAGGAAGACCGGGATTTTCATAATACATCACCAAATTGTCTTAACAACAGAATCAAATAATAAAACATCGTGTTTGAGCTTTGAAATCCCTGCAGCGCGTTAGCTCTGTTTACTTTTACTAGAAACCCTCGGCGTTATCGTGTACAGCTCAAGTGTCAAACTCGTTTTATTTCAATGCTGCGTGTGCGCAGGTTTGATCTCAGAAGTAAGAACGATTGCATGAGAACTTAAAAACACACTCACAGTTTTTTTACATAACGTGAACGATTCATTTCCAGTGTAGCTGCGATTTCTGCAGTCAGTCTTGTAAATCACACAGTTTAGTGTGGTACTGCAGGCCGTGGGTCACATCGCTGTCACAGAGAAGGCTGACAGTGATTCAGGCTTCTGTTTGGACGGCCGCTCTGATATGATCCCCTATTCATTAGGGGTGGGGGAAAAATCGATACTGTGTAGCATCGTATATTTTGTTTGCTGATAATATATCGATACAGGGACAGCACAAATCGATATTTTGTTACAGAAAAAGTTTGTGCTCTGACTTCAGAGCATGTTGATCCTTTTTCTGAGCAACAATCCTGATGCTGTCAAATGTGTTTAACTGTTTTTATGGCAGCAATAAACATGACAGTTTACTTATTTTAATTTAAGACATGTTTTATTTTAATTACGTTTAAAACTTTTTTATTTAATGTAAAATTATATTTTGTTTTAATTTACTTTCAAATTCTTCAGTTGCTGAAGGGGCTGCATAGTTTTCATATTGCATAGTTCAGAATAGCTGTAATTGTACCAGATGGTTTCAGTTAAGTTGGACTAGACTGTAATACAAACCGTTCAGTTTGTCAACAATAAAACTGAGATGAGAGAAAGACTGAGTGTGAGACTTTGTTATTAGATAAAATGAATATTGATGAAGTTTACCTTTATGGACAGAATCTGAATATCGCAAAATATTTTTTAAAATTGCAATAATATCGTATCGTGCGTTAAGTATTGTGATAATATCGTATCGTGGGATGTTTGGTGATTCCCACCTCTACTATCTATGCTTCTGGCATAAATACAGATACGATATCCCTCAATCACTACAGTTTTTACTCCCTAAATGTTAGCCAGCGGTGGTGTATATCCCCCTCATCCACAAATCAAAATGACTTTATAATTTAAGAACAGTTTAAAGCAATAAAGTTTGTCTTATTAAGCACAGAGTTTAGCACTCATAAACTGAACTCGGATCAGGTTTGACTGGTAGTTGATTTAAATGTCATAGTGTGACAACTCCAACCCAAACAAACTGTTAAGACGTTACAGTAAACCCGTAAAAGCAGGTTTTGAGGAAGCGCAGAGATCATCGAGCACATCAGCAGAAACAGAACAGGAGAAGAAGTCATACATACATGCTGGTGTCGAGCAGTCCCTCGTGTTGTGATAAACTCTATGAAAGTGTGTTTTGCACTCCGATGAGAACTTGACTGGTCCTGCTTAACAGAAAAAGGTCTCATCAGATAAAGCAATCATTTTTGAATCTTATTTGCAGGTGTAATTAAGCTTACAGTTAATGTGAACAGACATGTGCTAACTAAAGCTGGACCTGGCCTTAGTGTGCAGGGGAATCGAGTCTTCAATTAGAAGCACATCTAACATTTAAGCTTCCAGATTTTCACATCACTCATGAACCCTGCACATAGTTCCTGAGACAAATAATCAGCTTAATGTGCCGCTGCCTTCAGCTTAATACTGTCAGCTTCAGACCATGTGCTGTTTCTCAGCACTGCTGCCCTACAAGCAACCCTTTCTTAACTTACTGCAGCCCCCAGTGTTCGTGATGTTTTCTATGACCTGAGCAGACTGCATGCTGGCTTGGAAAGAAAAGGATTTTTTCACAGGGGCAAAAGGAGGAATTTGCACTGGATTAGTGCCATCAATGCTGGGACAGTTAGTTGTCAGAAACAAACGGTCTTGCATTAGAGACAGAGTTTGTGCTCCTAGTGTCGTCTTTGGTTTCTTACCTCCAAAATGCTCAATGATTTTCTCTTTCATGTTTGCATCTCTGGAAAAGATTTCTGGAAAAGAAACTCACTGTTAGCTTCTCACCATCTGAGCAAAGTTATGCATGAACCACAGTGACGGAGGGATCGTCAGTGTTAACAGTCTCCCTCCTGCATCCTGCATTATGTTTCAAGAATCTCAGCAGTGTCGCTGCTTTACGTGACGATGCACAGCTGCTTTGCATTATTAATAACTTTGAAATGTTTTTGGATTTTACTGCACACGTCCCAACTGCAGAATCATAAATGAACATTATTCATTCTCTATTAAGTTCCTCAGATGTGCACCAAATGTAGTTTTTCTCCAACTGATTGACACACTCGTGTTTTTGTCCACGGTTTGCACTCTGAGGAAATTTTGTGTATTCATAAAGACACCAAGGACCTCTGTTTGTATTAACCGTCCATCCAGGCAACACAATGGCCATGCTTACAGGCTAAAGAGATTATTTTATGGGAGTTTAATGCCCATCAGAAGAAGTAAGTAGCTACATTAACCCTCCAGCAAGAGATTTGTGCAATGCTCTACGGGGGGATAAATATGGAAGAAAATCACTTAGATGCACTAAGAAAAATCACAGAGAATATTACAAAATTAATTTAGGAAGACGGACAGAAGACAACCCATAAGAGCAACACGGGTCAGGTTTTCAGGGTCTACATATGTGGAGGATTAGTGAATGTGTCGACACTGTTTTTAGCTGCCAGTCCTAAACTGTAACAATGTAACAGATAAAACCAGCTAGAAAATAAGTGCCTGGCTTCATGGCGTGTTTCTTGAAACAACCGTAGCTGTAGAGGAAGAGGTGAGTGTGCCGCACACATCAGTGGATTTATCGATGTTTCTCTTTCCTCCTCGTTGTGTTCAAAACATCCATCCTTGCGTGACCACAAATCTTTGGTAGCGTTGCACGCACCGCTTGCTAATGTGCTGCTTTTTATATCCTCAAAAGATGAATTCCATCCAGTCAGTGGTCTGAAAGGTACTTTTCCAACTGCATGAGCTGGAGCCAAGATTTTAAGCTGTATAACGCCTGCACAACATCTCTACGACAGGATCTAATTGATAGTGGTGTTGGACACAGTCTGATATTGGAAATAAACAGCACATTATGTTAACTTAGCCCTTAATATACTCCCACACATACCAGTGAGGCACAGCCCTCGACTACTCTCTGAGTCTGTTAAAGCGATAAAAACAGTTGCATAAAAGGATTTTCTGGATTCCTTTTCTTTATCACATTCGAGCGCACCTTCTTTGCCAGGTTTTAGATATTTGAAGAGTTGCAGCATTAATGCAGATTTACTGAAATGTCTGAGACGACTCAGTTTTAGTAAAAATCCTGTTAAATGTCGCAAGGGCAACATTCAGTAACATGCTCTGGATAGTCTTCCCAGATAAATAAAGTCCAGTGTTTATAGTCTCCTCATACAGGCTCTTCATTCCATAACGGTCAAAACAGTATTTTAGTTAGAGTATCACTGATGCAATGCCGTGTACGTGACACAGCACAACCAGTCTGCTTTATCTGCTCTGTCTGCAGACGTGAATGTGACCGGAGATGCTTTCCAGGACACTACAGCGCCTGTGTGCATGTTGGGCGCTCATCACTCACGTTAAAGAGTCCAATCATACTGAATGACTCATTCACAAGTTTAGCATCACCATGCCCCTCCTACCTTAATTAGCCTATCCACATCTCCATCTGTCCAACAGTCAGTTAAACACGTGTTGAAGAAACATGGTCAGAAAACAGGTCTTCAAAATGAAGCACACCTGCATTGTGTTCATGGAAACCACTTTAAATTTAGCTGGACACTTGAGGCCAGACGGATGTGGATGCTGACCTCTCTGAGCACCAGTGACACACAAAATTACAAAATTTAACTCGAACAAACCAGTTTCCATTCAGCTAAAAGAAGCTCTTGAATAAGGCGTGCAGCACTGCCCAGAACACTGACAGCTGTCCCCAACTGTAAAATGGGGATTATGCCTTCATCATCAGAACCTAAAAATAAATCTTATCAGCTTACCTGAGAGTCTACTGTTATCCAGCCTAGGGACATAGAAAGGCTTTTCCCGGGAGGAGAACTTCATGTCTTGTGCTGAAGTGAAGAGTCCACTGCTACAGCGCCTGGAGATGGGTTTCTCCCGTTGCTGGCTGTCTCTGATAACCTGTAAGATTAGATCCAACAGGGTCCTTCGTTCTTTCTGCTTGTCCTCCTTGCTGTCCATACACTGACCCGAAGTGATGAGCAGAAAGAAGATAGTGAGCAGTACGTGCCATTTCCTTTCCACCTGCATGACTTTACTGTCTGAAAGCATGAGCAGACGGGTTTTGTTACACGAAAGTCATTACACGAAAAGAAATGCCTCATTTGTTTGACTGGACTGACCAAAAACACACTTGGACAGTTTGCATTATGATTTACATGAAGGGACGAATCAGCACTGATATTTGAAGTCCTTCACATTTTCATTATTACAGCAAAATTAATAAAATCTGCATGTTGGAGATAAAATAGGTAACTTCTAAAAAATCTCCACTTTCCCCTTGTTTAATACAAGAGTAACGCAAATGCATTTAACTGAACTTCAAACTTACTAGTTTAGGAGTTAAAGATGCTTATGTCCTGGAGGGTGGACACAGTTGTCTTCAGCAAATTCTTCCGATCCGATAGGAGAGAAAGCCAACAGACTGTGCTCACCACCGTCTTTCTTGAAATAATGCGTTCCTATTTATACGAGGAGCCACCTTCTTGAAGGTAATACAATCGATTTTGAGTGGGTGGGAAAGCAATGTTGACATCTTTGGTGTAATTTCTTCCAGTGGCACTCGCTCACTTAGGCATGAGCCACTCCTTTACGCACCAAAAACATCACTAGTTGTAGTTGAACGGGACAGGCTACTTGCAAATAAAAACGACCCTCTTATAGATGCAATAATGGGCGAAGATCTGAAAAAGTCCCCCGTGCACTATAACTTCCATTAAAAAAGAAAGAAAAAAACCCGACAAAGACCGTGGCGCGGAAGCGCACGAGTGTCCACTTTTCCAAAAAGAGCGACTTGTTGGATGTTGGGTGCAGAGAAGTGAAGAATCTGTGGGCATGTGAGCTTCTAGCTGACCTGTCAGCGTGCCGATGTTTTTGCTCACCGATGTCCAAGTCTTGTGACCGCCTAAGCGCCGCAGATATTGCGCCTCCTGGAGCAGCCATCCGGCTTTTTCCCACACATGCTGAACAGAGTCATGTCCGTGTATAACTCTAAAACTTTACCTACAGGTGTGGCAGGGTTACGGAGTGGTGTAATTAGTGGGTCGCTACATTTCAGATGCATCTGATACAGACACACCTGCTGACTCAGCTGCTGGAACTGTGGCTCCAATCCAGTTTAAAATACAAAGTTTGTATGAGTGTAACAATGAGGCAAATCTATTAATGCGTGAAGTCTTCAGATTGAGTCATTGTTTCATGTGTAATCAGTTATTAACAGAGATCCACGTTTGCACTTTGCATGCATTCACGTCACCTAGTTGCGTAAAGAGCTCATGTGGAAGCTTTAGATGTGCATTTCGTCATTCGATGTTTATTGGTGGTTTAAAAAGCACAGGAGGAGGAAGATGACATTACTGTTTTTATTATTGTTGTTGGTGTAGATGTTTATATGTTTTTATATTAATTGTGGAGAAGAAGCACTGTGCGTCAGGTGTTGGTCCCTGAACATAACCACTGTCTTCTGGGGCGCTCAACTGGAGCCCAAAGGTATCTTGACACCTTTGGAGGGTATGCGGAGCGAAACACGACTTTCAACGCGGACAGACTTCCTGTGTTACTGTTACTATGGAAACAGACCACGCACTGAAGGCTGAGCTAACGTTAGCTGTAGCTAACCTTGGTTTAGTTTCGGCTCCGTGGGACCTTTCTTTGGTTAGAGACACGTTTTCTATCTAAATATGTCGCAAAGGTAACCTGTTCAAAAGCCACGTGCTTGTTGTTGTGAAGTGTTTAATGTTTGCTTGTTGTGCGTAAAACGTGAAAATATCTGTGCCCAGTAAGTCAAACTAAAGAAAGTATCACAGCAGGGATATTTCAAATTTAGCAGCATATTTGATCACAGAATAAATAAAGGGTCTTATTATTATTGTCAATCCCAATGAGTAATGAGACTCCAGCTGAATAGCAGCGCTGACACGTGTGCTGGTTTCTGCTCTTTAAATATTTAGCTTTGTTGTTATTCGCATTTGCAAGTCATGATCGTTTATTCTTGTTATTCTTTGAACAATCACTAACCTGCATTATGTACCTTTCAGGATTCTCACTCACAGACTGCTCGTTCTGGCACAAACTCATCAGATTGCTTCCACTTTTTCAGGACATACAACCAGCTGTGGGCAGATGCCCAGTTAGAGCTGAGCTGTCTGCTAGAAGAAGAACTACCAGCTGAGCCCCCGCGCCCTGAAAAAGACAGAGTCGTTTTCTTCCAGCGTCTGGCCGTGCTTTTTGTGCGCTACACCCAAATCTTCAGACAGCTGGAGAAAGCCTATGACCTGGTGGTCCACCCTCAGAAGAGGAGATTTATTCACTCAGCTCTTGAAAGTGTGATGGGAAGAGTGTTAGAGCTGAAAAATGAAATGGTGGAGAAAGAGTTTTCAGAGTACCACTACATGGATGATGTGCTTCATGATTTGAAGCTCATACCTGTACGTTTGATTTCTGAGTTCAAGATAAAACCAAAATAAGCTTCTGCACACCGGCGCCCAGGGCCAACATAGTAACCACTGTTTACTCTGATGTCCTGTTAGGCCGACCTCGAGATCCCCATCCCTCGCTACTTTCACAGTGAACGCAGCAAAGAGGTGCAGCAAAGAAAGGCCATGCTGACTGACATCCTGAAAATGGCGGAGGTCACTGAAACTCCTGAGGTGAGTGGAAAAGCAGCCAAATCTTTTAAAGCCCTGAAACTTTCTCGCTTAATTTGTTCCTGTCATTTTGTTACACGCTTATGCAACAACTGTTACATTTAATGAGCCGGCGTCATGCAGAAGGTGTTCCCGTACTTTTGTCTGTTCTATTTTTGTCCCCACAGCCTGTAATGGCCAAGAAGATGAGTCAAGAGGAGGCAGTGAAGATTATTCAAGTGGCAGAGCGGGCACGACAAGGACGTGAAAGGGCAAAGTTCAACATGAAAAACTTAAATATGAACACCATGTACAGGATCAAGGAACCTGGAGCAGAAAGTGCTGAATCCGCTGCAGTCTGCATCCAAAAGGTCCATCGTTACTCACACACCACGTGTCACGTGCCATCTTCTTTTTCTGTGCAAGCACTCGTTCATGCTCACAGGTACAATTGAATGTACTCGCAGGTGTGGAAGGGCTACGTGCAGAGGAAGAGGACAAAAACTGCCAGAGAGGAGGAGATGATTCTTCTGGGAATGGTGGGTAAAATGCGGCTTCATCAAGATACTTTTTAATGTTTATAAGGAAACACTAGAGTGCTGAATTTTTGTTCTAGAATATGGATCCAAAGTATGAGGAGCCACGCCCTGCGGAAATGACGGCCCAGGCCATCGCGGCTTCCACACGAGTAAAACAGATGGAGCACGAGGAGGCTTACCAAAAGGCCACAGTGGATGTCATGAACCAACTACGGGATGTGGAAGGGGACGACATGAGCAAAAGCATGAAGGTGCAAATTCAGCAGTGGTTCACTGAGTGCCGGTAAGCTGGCAGAGAGTTTGTTTCCATGATTTTTCCCTCTGGTCACGGAGCTTTTTCACACTTGGTGGGTTTAGTTTCACGTTTGAATCTTCGATGTTTTAGCAATGCTACAGGAACATTTCCAGACTACCCAGATGAAGAAGATGGAGGTTCTGCCCTCATTTTTGCTGAAAAGACCCCTCAGCAGGTAGAATCCAGTCTGATTTAAAGGTTTTATTTGTGCTTTAATATTGTTCGTAAACAGTGGCGTTGGTGGGTTTTTTAGTTGTTGGAAGAATTTGCTGCAAAAGAAGAAGAAGAGGCCAACGCCAAAGCTAAAGGAAAAGAAGAAAAGAAGGAAAGGGGGAAAAGTGACAAGAGGAAGGAAGACGAGGAGGTGGGGAGACACCGCTGTTTTTAATTTAGTAGAACAATCTGTAAAATGATTATTACTGTATCTTAGATAAGAATATAGCAAAATATTGAGCTCAATCAAAGCAAAACCAAACGCTTCACTTTGTGTTCATCGCTGTAACTGCATCACGATCAGGTGGAGGAGGCAGGGCTGAAGATGCTGCCCTCTGCATTTCTGCTGGACCTCGAAGTTGAAAGTAAAATCTACGCAGGTACGGTCCAGCGCCAAACACTGACAGTTTGTTTAAATGTTAAAAACCTTTAACACTAAAACTCGTGATTCACATCCAGTTTGCAACAAAGCGTAAAGGTTTTTGTTTGTTTTGGCCAATCATGAGTCTTTGTGAGTATCACAGTTTATCCTGATGCATGCTGAGTCATGCAGGTAAGTAACTCTGTAAGTTCTGTTCATCTGGACGTTTTCAGTTTCGTCACTCATCCAGGTGACTTCTTCAGCCTCCAAGTGACGAGCCGCTTCCCCCACGCTGCGTCCTGATGAGCAGCGCCAACCTTTCACGCGCATACTTAGAGTCTGCATCTTTGTCATCCTCAGACTTTTGGCACAATCGCAGCGAGTACGGAAACTTTAACCAAATGCACGACCCGGAGCTGATCAAGGAAGAAAAGAGGAAAGTCATTGAGGCGGAAATTCGAGTGAAGGTGCGGCGAAGGCTCCAGCACACGAGCCACCATTGTAAAAGCAATTCTTGGCTCATTTCACAGCAAAACACCCGTTTGCTTCTGCTTAGCCTTAAATTAACATTTCGTTTGGTCTTAACAGAGAGTTCGATGCAATGCTTGGGTTTGCCTCACTCACTGGTGATGTTTTGCTCGCACCAGGTCGATGAGCAGATGAGACACGAACTGGCTGAGTGGAAGCTGTCTGTGGATAAAGACAAGGGCGGTAAGACGAAAGCAAACGCCAAGGTACCTGACTGAGAGACGGCGGCCGCAGTTTACGCTGATTCCTTGAAGCGTGTTGCTGATTGTGTTTGTTTCTGCAGAAGAAGAAAGGCTCTAAGAGTGGAAAGAAGAAGAAAAAGGAAAAAGACCTGACGGCTGATCGGTGAGGTCACGCGCAGCCTGATTGGATGTTCAGCACAATGCAGAAGAGATTTCATCTTTTATTCACATCTGTAGGACTCTGCAGTCTCTGTGTCGGGAGCTGGTGGAGCAGGGCTTACTGAAGCAGACACGTAATGTTCAGCTGCAGGATTTCTTGGGTAAGACACGACACACTGTGACAGAAATGCTTTTGTCTAATTGTAACTTGTTTTTGTGTGCTTGTGCATGATGTGCTGGTACTCCACAGGAAATTCACCACTGAGCTGTGTTAAGTAGAAACTATGGCGCGTGGCTGTGCTGCCCTCTTTTGGCTCGCGTTGCTAAAACTAATCTCACGCAGTCGTTCGATGTAATGTTGATGATTTTGCACCGACTGTCTATATTCATACGTCACAGTTCAGTTAAGTACAGATTAAATAAAATGCTGTAACTTATTACATCATTTTATATCCCAGCCTTTGTTAAGGTGAGATTTATTCACTGATTATGGTTTTGCAGAACATTTGTATTGTGTCGATGTGAAACTAACAAACAGGTGACTTGCTGCATACTCCCTAGGCGACTATAGCTACCTGGGGACCACGCTGAGGCAACACGACATTGAGCCCATGCCGTCATTGTCAGATGTGCGACAAGTCATATCTCTGTACGCAGTTCTGCCGTTAGGTATTAAAGCCAGCACCGATCTTTCACATCAACGGGACAGAAAACATCTGTAGTTTGAAATAACATGCGCGTCACTTTCAGGCTCTCAGGTGGTACACGAGAAGGCTCCTCTGATAAAGTCGGTCCTGCTGGTCGGACCCACGGGTGTGGGTAAAAAGATGCTGGTCCATGCGGTTTGCCACGAGACGGGCGCCTGCCTGTTTGATCTGTCTCCCCTGAACACAGCCGGAAAGTACCCAGGCAAGAGCGGGCTCGCCATGATGCTTCACATGGTGTTTAAGGTGAAACGGCCAACCGCAATCAATGCTTTTAATCTCGCGTGTGCAGCACAAATGAGAAGAATTTGGTGATTTAAAGACTTTAAAAAAGGTAAAATCAGACTGCATTCAGATTTTTCTGTCATTATCTTAAAGACTCAAAGTTATGAAGGCAGAACCTTAATGAACTTACATGACAAACTGGTTAATGTCAAGCAGAATAAAGAAGCCAGTGCATAGAAAAATGCAGCGTGAGTGTAACCCAAATAAGGCGGAAGAAAGAGGGCTGAGGCTCACAGACTAGAGTGCATCTAAAGACAGGCTTGTGTTCAGCTGGCGTAGCAGCAGAAATGACCCACATCACCATGAACATTTGCATCCTGCTAAGTTCCTCCTGATCGTTTACAGGTTGCGAGACTGATGCAGCCTTCAGTGATCTGGATCGAAGATGCAGAGAAAATGTTTTACAGGAAAATCCCCAAAGAGGAAAAAGAGGTAAAGCAGACAAAGGGATTGTCGTTGTGTACAAATGTTGTAAAGCTGATTTTTCCATGTGGTTAATAGTTGGACCCTAAGCGGCTGAAGAAAGATTTGCCCAAGTTCCTGAAGCTGATCAAAGGGGAGGATCGCGTTCTGATCATAGGAACGACTCGAGACCCGCACAGCGCCGAGATCAAGTCTCTGTGCAAAATGTTCAGCAAAATCCTCCTCATCCCAAGACCTGACTACGGCTCAAGACGCAGTAAAGACAATTAAACGTCATGTTTTTGTAATGAATGTAACGATATTTCGACGACGTTGGTGTTAAACTTGACTCTGTTTGCCTTCAGTCCTGTGGAAGCAGCTGATCAGAAAACACGGAGGTGAAGGGACCGAGGCGTTGGACCTCAGTTCTCTGGCAAAGATTTCTGACGGCTATACTCCAGGACACATCGTCCAAGTGATTCAGAGCGTTCTTACCAAACATCGAGTCTTCCAGCAGGCAAAACGACCGCTGACTGCAGCCGAGTTTATCGCCCCGTTAGCCCAGATTGACCCCGTGTTCCAGGAGGAGGAGGAGGCCCTGAAGGTAACGTGGATGTCTTTGATGTAAAGAGTAACTCAACGACAGGCTGAGAAGCAGAATATTGAAGCCCGCTTTACTCTGGCTAAAAATAGACTAAAAGTACTGCGGATCACTTTATATAAAGGTTAGACACGAGATTATTAGAGGTTAAGTTACTCTTTAGGATTTGCTTACATTTACATTCTTTGACAGTATTGTTGTCACTGACATTAAAATCATAAAAGGATTTCTTTTTCCAACAGAGCTGGTATGCAAAGACGCCCCTGGGAAAGAAGAGAAGTAAAGCTGCGTCAGGAAAGGAAGAAGAAGAACCAGCTAAAGACAAAAATACCAAGAAGAAAGGAAAAAAATGATCTTTTATTTGTTGTCTTTTACTGAAGTGTGTGAGTTGTACCCTCAGTGAGGCTGACGCTGTCCTGCGTCAGTAACACACATTAAGCTGCAGTCCCTGTGTTTGCAGCCACATCAGTGAAGTTTCTCTCTTGTGCAGGAGTTACCTGTAAACAGAACGCAGTCGTTTTCAAATCATTAGCATCCTACATTTTATTGAATGCAGTAGTTTGATGATTTTCAATTCTATGTCAGTAAAATGTTTCCAAAACGTTGGGAGGTCTTTTTTTCAGTATGCACGTGGGAACAAGGACGCCCACTTCTGCAGTGCGTTCGCTTTTTCTGCGTTTCGCTCGCTTGGTGTCGGATTTTATCCTCTCAGCTTTGTCATGTTTGTTTGGGTGGATGCCAGGCCGAGACTGTGGGCTTCCATACAAAGAAGAAGATCTAGATGCAGGTTCTTCATCCTTACTTCTGAATGGCCTGTTCTCTCTGAGGTGCAGTTTGTATATATATGTAAATATGACCCTTGACCTGTCAAACTGGTGGCTGTAGCTGTGAGACTGAAGGCTAAGCTGTTATTAGATGTGCCAAGGCGGCTCAGTCAAGGACATTTAATGTTCAGGCTGTGGCTTCCTGGCTGTAGCGCTCAGTTATGAAGGTTAAGGAGATCCTCTTTTCTTTAGGTGTCACACACAAAGCCAGAGTAAAATTCATTTCCAGGGCACCGAGACGACGACAGGAGCCACATTTTAAATAATCACAGCGTGCTGCAGAGTCCTACAGTGTGCTCTTTGTTATTGCCTCTGTGTGGTGCAGAGAGTCAGGCTCAGAAGAAATGCCAAACACACGAGGGGGAGTGTTTCCAACATGATCCAGAGGCTTAGTTCAGCTGTTTCGTCAAGTTCTAAATTCCCTCGGCAGATCTTCACATTGACTTGGTTCCTTTACCGTGACTCTATTTTTAGAGTTTGTACACAAAGATCCACATTTCATCATGCAAAGCTCGTCTGTTGGACATCTTCACAGGATCAAGACATCAGAGGCTGCTCGTCTTTCATCTTCAGAAACAGCGACAGCCTTCGAGTCAGAAATACAACGAAATATTTGTTCCTACACCGACTCGATATTTTACCTGTTAAACATTGCAGTGAATGAGCTTCTGTAAACTGAGAATGGCTTCTGTGGACCACCGTTCTCCTTCGCAGTGATGACAGGTTATTTTCTGTGCCCCACAGAGATAATCTCTGCTGATACAGTTTCACTGGCACATGGGACTGTCTGTCAGACTGAGGTTTACACAATGCTGCCTGGCTCTGGCTTTCTTCTTTTTGATGAGGGATTCCCACAAATCTGAACTACGTAAAAATGGTTAAAACAATAGCATAAAGGCTGAAGCACGGTTGGCTGCTGGGCTTTGACCGTCTCATTGTAATGTTTCCTGTATTTGGTTTTTGGGGCAAACTGAGCTTTTCAGATCCCAGATGCAGCCACACAGACCATAGTTGTGGTCAAAAGGTTACATACAGTAATCACGGACATGGATGTCAGAGTAATTTGAGGTTTTAATGATTTCTTTGAACTTTTAAAAAACAAGAATTGGTGCACAAGTTTGGATTTATTCTGTGTTTTCCTTAACCCCCGCCCCAAATAACATTAGGTTAAATGTCCCTTAGCAAAATCTATCCAACCATCGTGAAATTGAGGATTTTGGAGGGTCTCCTTCTTAGGGCCTCCAGTACTACTCACAGCAAAACAGCCCCAGAGCATATTGCTACTACCACCATGCTTGACTTTTGATCTTTTGGAGAAGGCATTTGGTTTGTCCATGTGTACGCCTGCAAATTTCAACTGCACTTTAAGGCTTCGATTATGGAGCAGTGGCTTCTGTCTTGGTCGGGATCCTCTCAGTCTGTGTAAAACTTGTTTTGACTGTGGACAGTGACGCTGGTGTTCCAGCGGTTTCGAGTTCATGACACACTTTAACCCTGGTGGTTTCTGGGCTGTTCCTGAACATCCTCTCAGCGGAGGGCGACAGCTTGGCTGGTCTTCCTCAGCAAAGTGGTGACATATCCAAATAACTGGTACTTTTGTCCAGTTGTTTGTGTTTGATCTGCAGCTGTTCTGATGTAGCTCTGTGATGCTTCTCTGATGGACCGTCCCAAAACCCCAACTTCAAATTTACTGACTATGTTTAAAAGGAAACCCACCAGGCCGTGATGAGTGGTGAAATATGCAGCCAGAGTTATGCCCGAGGCTCCAAAGGTGTCTTATGAAGGTGGGTCTTGATTTGATTTTACATGTGCGTATGTATGCTTTGACCCTGTGTGGATGACAGAAAATCCTACATTCAAACTTGTTTTGTAACGATTTTAAGGACGTATGCATCTTTCATGACCTTTTAGCATTAACAGTGGAAGAAACCACCTCTTTCCTGTTACCTGTTTGACGTCTGTATCTGTAACAGGTTTTAGACACTGTGGCACCCAATGTGTGTATATATATATATAATGTTCTTCCTCTACACCCCCCCCCCCCAATTTTTTTGCACATGTCAGGCTACATTTCATTGTGTGTTATACTTGTATAACTATGATGCATGTGACAAATAAAGAACCTTGAACCTTGAACCTGTGGGTCGGGGTTGTACAGAGCAGGCGATTAAACCCCATCAGCCTCATGGTGCAGAGACTCGTCTGATGCTGTTCGGTCATTTTGGTCTCATTGTTGAGAGAAAATGCTGCAGACCTTCTGATGCAATACAAAGGTTGCTTTAAAATAAGGTGAATCTACGTTTTGTTGTCATGTTTCTAAGCTGGTCAACCCCTCATTGATGCACGGTGGAAAACCATCAGAGACACTGGGACCACTGTTTACATTCTGATTGTTTTTCATGGTTCCAGTGATGTCGAGCATATGGTGCCTTGCACCATTAAAGCCAAAGCTATCTTTGCCCTCATACTGACAGAAGGCTATTTTGGAGGTTAGTGTGTGGGGAGAGATATGTCAGCTGTTCAGCACTATGCTCCATAACAGCAGGAAAAAAAGAGAAAGCACTATAGCCTGTCAACTTTGGGAACTGGGATGCACAAGGAGGCATGGACACGCTCTTTGGTGGATTAAATGCATCTTGTTAACCTTAAAGGCTCTGTGAGAAACAGCACAGCACTCCCAAAGGATCAGTGGCCACGCTGGAGGTTTCATCCAGCTCGTGTTTGCTTTGGATAAAGTAGTTTTGCTTTTTTGAAACAGGTGCAGAAACAGTGCATGCAGGCATGTGTTCGTCCTATAGATCACCTGCTTAGTTTGAGAGCTGGTGCATTGGTGCAGGTAAGCTTATGTATTCTTCTTTAATTTGGAAATGTGTATAGAAATGATATTTTTTATTTTTGCAGTTGAATATAGCCAACAAGAAACCCTGTTGAATAGAGTATCACTGGAATATAGTTGAATTATATTGCAGAGTTGTATTAAGCTGGTTTGCTGTATTGCTCTGAAAGGATTTCAGTTTTTATTTCTCTGGTGTTTATTTTGCAGAATAGATTTTAATAGGCTTATGATAAAATATTAGGTAATCTAGATAACTGGTTCCAAAGACAGTGGCGTGTGTGACGCATCATAAAATACCATTTTAGCTGTAGGTAATGTAATGGAGCAGACTGGCCTATGCTTGGAGCGCTGCTGGGAGGAGCTGGCGTGTTTGATGATCTCAAATATCATATCAATCGGTCGATCGCTTGTTGGCTTTTCAGAGCTTTCCCTTCCTCTGAGTTCAGCTCATGTTGCCTTATGGAGGTTTGATCACAGCTGAGTCTATATTGGTGGGGATGAACTCAGCCAAGTGCGGTGACAGAGATTACTCTGCTCTTCATTACTGACTGGCACGCCATCACAGGGATCAACAACATGAGACACTGATGCCATGTATATCAGTTTGATGGGGTTACCATTTTGGACGTTGTGGTTTGATGGTTAGCCTGAAAGGAATTAATCTGTTTTTGCAATGATGTCCAAAAGATTTAAGCACTTATGCAGAAATCAGTAATGTCTGTACCCCTGAACTGTGAGCTGAATGAGTTCGTGGAAAAGCTGATTTCTCTTTTTGTAACACGGTTAGACAACATATCATGACTCAGGGTCACCTCGGGTACGTTTGTATTTGCAGCCTGCTGACTGTGATAGAAAACAAACTTCTCCAGTCAAGAACAAGAGACATGGGAGACAATAAGCCTGGAGGAATAGTAGCAGCTGCAAGTATGTTTATTTCTAAATGCATTTGTGCTTTTTCAACAGAGTTCTCACCATGAGTCAAAGGCCTTTAGGCCTCTAACGCCGCCTGTGTGTGTGTGTTTGCCAGAGAACCGTCTGCAGGTGGTGAAGGGATTGGATGACGCAGAGGTCTCAGAGTGTGAGAGCTGCTCCTTTGAGGTATCTCTTAACCTAGCCTACATAGAGGGCGTGTGGATGAGGGATGGGACGCAGCTCAAATCTAAACCCAACTGTCGCATCAGCACACACGGGAAGAAACACTCCCTCTTACTGAACAGGGTGGCTTTGGGAGATGCCGGTTTGTTCTCCTTCCAAGCTAATGGCATTCAGACCTCAGGCCGACTCACTGTCAGAGGTAATGTGACAGAACTACTTGCATGCTCACAGGATTGAATGTTTTTATATGGCCCAGACCATCTCTGTGTTAGATCCCAAAATCAGGTCAGTGACTTTCTCCGGGGCTTCGATAACCTGAACCACTAACTCGAGGTTCATACGTGTCTTTAAGAGGCTGTAGTTTCTGCAGTGAAGTGCATGCTGTAGTTGAAATGTCCAACAACTGCTGGACTTGGACAGACGGTGTTAATCAGTGTTATGAACCCAACAAAGCTATGGAACCGCAGAACATACAGTCACAGCGCACAGTCTTTCATTTTAGTTCGTTCAGGCGATCGTGGCTCAAGAGTTGGGAGTTCGCCTTGTAATCGGAAGGTTGCCGGTTCGAGCCCCGGCTCCGACAGTCTCGGTCGTTGTGTCCTTGGGCAAGACACTTCACCCGTTGCCTGCTGGTGGTGGTCAGAGGGCCCGGTGGCGCCAGTGTCCGGCAGCCTCGCCTCTGTCAGTGCGCCCCAGGGTGGCTGTGGCTACACTGTAGCTGCCATCACCAGTGTGTGAATGTGTGTGTGGATGGGTGGATGACTGGATATGTAAAGCGCTTTGGGTCCTTAGGGACTAGTAAAGCTATACAAATACAGGCCATTTAGTTCAATAAATAAATAATGATATGGAGTAATATGTCAGATTGCAGTTAGCCAATATTTTAGTGGCAAAAAGCTCTCTTTGGTTACTTTCACTAAGTTTCGAGTCATAGTGTGGATATTTCCTGCCAGCTAGGGACATTCACATCGTGAAGGAGCTGGAAGATGTCGACACAGTCGAGCGTCAACCTGTAACCTTCGTGTGCGAGGTCAGCCAGATGGATGTGGATGGTCGGTGGTACAGAGATGACTGCCGGATCCGTCCTGGGGACAGCATCAAGATCAGACACCAAGGTAAAAGATCAGTTATCTTAGCAGTAGGCCTTATTTTGGGGGAACTAGCCTTATAGTTGCTTGAACTGATGAGCTTCAGTCATTGGTACCTGAACCATAAGGGGAACTCTGAGAATTAACCGAGGAAAAGGTAATAAGCAGAATAAAATACTGGGTTTAATGTGATTTCAGGTGAAACTCATTCTCTGTCCTTCAAGTCAGTCAGACCAGAACATGCAGGAGAGATCAGGTTCACGGCAGAGTGGGTCTCATCCTGTGCAACCCTCACGGTACAAGGTGAGCCCCGAGATTCATACCTCACACTGGGCATGAAGGAAATCCTGATGAACACACAAGAAATAGCTCTTATAAAACAATAAAGATCATAAAACCTGAGTTTATTCTTCCACTCTCAGAGCTTCCAGTCCAAATAGTGCGTCCTCTGAGAGTAAAAATCGCCATGTATCGCCACCGAGGTCTGCTAGAGTGCCAGGTGTCACGGCCTAACGCTGAGGTCAGGTGGTACAAGAACAGGAAGGAGCTACTTCCCAGCAAGAAGTATCAGCTAATCAGCCAAGATATCTACAGGCAGCTTGCTATCAATGACGTCTGCTCGTCAGATGAAGACACCTATACATGTGACGCACAGGATGATAAAACCTCCTGCCAGCTTCTGGTGGAGGGTGAGGTTCCCACACTTATGAAATCAAACTATGATGTCAGGAGCTGTGCAGTAGAGGTAATATGTATTATGCTGTACGTGCAGAGCAGGCTATCACCATAGTGCGGGGGATGAAATCGGTGGAGGTGATGGAGCCAGAGCCTGCACGATTCCAGGTAGAGACCAACTTGAAATCAGGGAGGCCACCAAAGTGGACGCTGAACGGTGAGGTCATGGAGCCATGCGCGGCAGTGGACATTGACAGGGAGGCCACCCTCCACAGCCTGTGCTTCACCTCCACAGAAAGCTCCATGTCAGGCCCGGTGGTCTTTGTCGCTGGCAAGAGTCGTTCCACCGCTCAGCTTACGGTTAAAGGTGAATCTCCCACACCGCCTCAAACTGATAACATGGTATTCTCCAGTGAAATAATGGAAACACGCTGCTGAACTAAACCTGTCTCCCCTTTTAGAGCGGCCTCTTCAGGTGGTCCACCACTTGGATGACGTGGAGGCAAAAGAGAGCAGCTCTGTGACTCTGAGCTGTGAGTTCGCCCCATCTCCCAGGGTGGTGCGCTGGTTTAAGGGCCGCACAGCTCTGAAATCCTCTAACAAGTACAGCATGAAGAGGGAGGGGAAACGAGCAGGGCTGACCATCCACGGCCTGACGGGGATGGATGCGGGACAGTACCGCTGTCTGGCTGGAGGGTCACAGAGCTCGGCACACGTTAAAGTAGAAGGTAGGTTCAGGGTGATGCAAACGTTAATATGAAGCCTTTTCAGGACACGTTGATGAATTGAGCCTTTGTATTGCAGTGCGGACGCTGAAGTTGATCAAACACCTTGAACCGGTGGAAATTGAGGAGAATGGCGTCGCCACTTTCTCGTGTGAACTCAACTACGTGGTGGCCAATGTGGAGTGGCTCCTCAATAATGTCCGGCTCTATTCCAACGCCATCAACAAGATCCACCACATGGGCACCATGCACAGCCTCACAATCAAAAAGCTTCGGCCACAGGAGAGCAGGGTTACCTTCAAAGCGGGCCTTCTCACTGAGACAACCACCTTAAAGGTCAAAGGTCAGTGACAGAAGGAGTTGCTTAAATTTCTCAGAAACATAAATTGCAATGATAACAACACAAAGACTAACCTGTAATGTGTCCCAGAATGCCCAGCAGTGTTCCTGAGGCCTCTGGAGGATGCAGTTGGAGAGGAGCAAGGGGAGCTTTGTCTTCAGTGTGAGATTTCCAAAGAGACGGCGAGCCCTGCTTGGAAGAAGGACGGTGTAGTTCTGACAGCTGATGACAAACACGAGCTGCTCCAGTTTGGGAAGTCCATGGCTTTGATCATCCATTCACTGAGCAAGGACGATGCAGGACAGTACACGTGTGATCTCGGCACAAGTCAGACCAAAGCCAAAGTCACAGTACATGGTGAGTAGAGATGGACCGATACCACTTTTTCATGTCCGATACGTAATATCGGATCGGTCCATCTCTAATGGTGAGTAGAAGAAGAAACGCCATTTCTAATAAGCTCTCAAACCACAGGGTAAATTGTTTTATGCGAGTTTATCAGTAAAAGCTCTTGTATTTCTGAAACCATTTAAGAAGTTAAATAAGGTCATTATTCCTTTACTCTGCACCATGTTTAATGAGTGTTGGTGGCATTAAACCTTTCTGAGCTCTCATCCACAGTTAGTATAGCATTCAGCTGACATATGTGGTCATTCACTGATTGTATTTATTTACAGACTTACACATTACAATTGTCCAGCGTTTGAAGACGACGGCTGTCCTCGAGGGAGACACCTGCACCTTTGAGTGTCTTCTCTCCCATGATCTTGACGATAAACCTTCCTGGACCATTAACGGCCAGCTCATGGCTACCAACAGCCGTATTCAGCTCACCAACAGCGGCCGCATGTATACGATGACAGTTAGAGATGCGTTACTTACTGACGCTGGAGATGTGGTCTTCACCATTAAAGATCTAACCTGTAGGACCATGCTTTTTGTTCAAGGTACATAATCTTTCCTAAGATATGGTCACGCCTGGAGAGTTTATACACATTATACATATCCTACACTGTAAGTTGTTTCAAGATGTTGAGCGAGCCAATGTGCCCTTTCTCACACAGAGAAGCCAGTGCACATCTTCAGGGACTTGTTGAACGTCAAGGCCGTGCCTGGTGAGGATGCAGAGCTGAGCTGTGAAATCACCAAACCAGAAGTCACCATCCGTTGGCTGAAAAACGGGCGTCTGATCAAGGAGAGCCCCAAGTATGAGATGAGCGTGGAGAAACATCTGGCACGGTTGGTGATCAAAAGCACCACTATCCGAGACTCTGGAGAGTACTGCTGTGAGGCCGAAGGCGTGGCCTCCCGTGCCAAGCTTGAGATCAGAGGTAGCCTCGATTTGACTTTTCATTCATTCTTGGTTAGCAACCATTTACAGGTAGTGGTAAAACACAGGCTGCAGCAGATTGAAAGGATCGATATTGTCTCCACGCTTATATGTCTTTGGGCTTTTCATGGCTGGATCGGCTTTACTAAGCTGCCTTTTCATTTCAGAGTTACAGCACACATTTGCCAGGGAGCTGAAAGACACTCGAGCAGAAGAAAGAGGAAAGGTGACACTCGAGTGCGAGACGAGGCAGCCAGCCAAGCGTGTGACCTGGCTGAAGGGCTTGATTGAGCTGCGGCCTGGAAGGAAGTATGTCATCAGGCAGAAGGGCGTGGTGCTGTCGCTCGCCATCACCTCACTGGAGAAATCGGACACAGATATTTATATATGTGACGTTGGCACCATGCAAAGCCGGGCACAGCTGACTGTGCAAGGTGAGCGTGGATCATTTAAATCAAACTGGGCCATATCAGGCAGTGATGGAAAACACTGTAAAACAAAGGAACCAACACACTGGGAGAAATGCCAATACGATGAGTGCTGCAATGCAACGTTTATCATTGCTGAGTAAAATGTTTGGTAAAAATCTAATGGTGCTGATCGGGTCATGTATGCTGCAAGTTTGTCAGAGTTTTGTCTTTTCCGTCTCGCAGGTCAGAAGGTGGTGATTCTGGATGAACTGGAAGACGTCGAGTGTCTGGAGGGGGACACGGTCACGTTCAGGTGTCGTATCTCTCCCAGTGACTACGCTGGGGCCAAGTGGTATTTGGATGAGACTTTGCTTTATACCAACGAGCTCAATGAGATCCAGGTGCTTTCAGGAGGCTTCCACACCCTGACGTTTAAACAGCTGGCCCGTAAAGACACCGGCACCATTTCCTTCGCAGCAGGGGACAAAAGATCGTACGCCTCGCTGTTGGTTCGAGGTAAAGCTGAGATCTTTGGGTTTTAACGTGTATTTTTTGTCACATCTTACATGTGCTGTGCTTCATCTGCTCATGACACCAGAAAGGCGTCCCACCATTTGTAAGTCACTTGAGGACTGCGAGGCCATCGAAGGAGGTGGTTTGATTTTGTCCTGTGTGACCTCCAAGCCGTGTCACATCCTGTGGTACAAAGATGGCTGTCTCATGTGGAACTCCTCAAGATACTTTACCAGTCGTTTGGGGTGCGAAGCTCGGCTGACCATTCGAGAAGTTTGTAAAACAGATGCAGGAGTGTACGAGTGCAGTGCTGGCTCTGTTACAACCAGGGCCGCGGTCGCTGTCAAAGGTACCAATAGGGATTTATTTGTCACGTGGTTGCTGTGGGTCGAACATTTCTGGTAGATTGTATATGATTACATTGGAGAAATTATAATAAGCAAAGACCTCCTCATTGTCACTCCTAGCCATCCCAGCAGAGTTCATCCACCATTTGAAGCATGTGGAGGCCAAAGAAGGAGAAGCTGTCACCCTGACCTGTGAGTACTCTCTGCCTGGGGTCCACGTCCACTGGAAGAAAGGTTTTGAGAGCATCAGGCCAGGAGACAAGTACGTGATGAAACAGAGGAAGACGATCAACTCTCTGACCATCAAAGCCCTGAAACCCGAGGACGCTGGACAGTACACATGCCAGTGCAGAGACCACCACACTACAGCAAGTCTCAAAGTACACGGTAAAGTCTTCATCACACTACAAACTCACCTGACACAGCTTTACCAAAAACTTCTTCTTTAGCATTTACAACATGTTTCACATCCATTGCGAGCTCATGCAAGTATAAAAGGAGCAGTGAGAAATACAGACGCATGCAACATGCAATAACTTACTGTGCACTGATATATGGCAGTTAGCCACACACAGGTACAGCTGCTAATGCAATAAACTATCACACAAGCTTTTATCCTCTTTTATTCACGTCTATGATGTCACTCCTTATTTTCCAGCTGTTCCTATCACATTCATACAACAACTCAAGAATATGCAAGCAGAGGAGGGCAGCAGCGTCATACTGCGCTGTGAAATTTCCAAACCTGGGATCCCGGTAGAGTGGAGGAAAGAGGATGAGGTGCTGAAGAACAGTGTGAAGTACCAGATAAGGAAACGGGAGACCACACTGGAGCTCCTCATATGGAAACCTGTGCCCGAGGACGGTGGGGTCTACAGCTGTGTGTGTGCTGATCAGATGACATCTGCCACTGTCAGGATTACTGGTAGGACTTTATTTACCAACGAGCTGATAAAGGAATATGAGGCCATCTGTGATTATTTATCTGGTCTTAATGGGTTTCTCAGCTCTCCCAGTCACCTTCAAGCAGAAGCTGAGGAACGTGTTGATAGAGGAGGGCAACACTGCCACGTTACGCTGTGAGCTCTCCAAACCCGGTCAGTCGGTGGAGTGGAGGAAAGGCGGGGATGAACCGATTAGAAATGGAGAGAAATGTCACGTACGACAGAGAGACATGCTCGTCGAGCTGAGGATCTTTGATGCGACCGCCGAGGACAGCAGCATCTACACGTGCATCTGTGGAAACGTGGAGACCACCGCCACTCTGACTGTTAATGGTAACTTATGTTCTAGTGTTTTCTGTGTATCTGGCAGGTACAGGCAGTCACACATTTGAAACCCACACATTACGGCTTTAATTAATTACCTCAGTGAATTTCAGAGCAGACCCGTGAAAGAAGGACGTGCTGCATGTTTGTTTTCAGGCGCTTCACTTATCTCGTCCACTTACTTTGCCTTTCAGCTCTTCCCATCGTCTTCAAACAAAAGCTAAAAAATGTACAAGTCGAGGAAGGACACAACATCACGCTGTGTTGTGAGATCTCTAAACCTGGTGTCCCAGTGGAATGGCGGCTCGGAGGAGATCTGCTTGAGCACGGAGACAAGCACCAGATAAAACAGAGGGGCTCGGTCCTGGAGCTGAGCATCAGAGATGCCGTACCAGAGGACAGCGGTGTCTACACATGTGTGTGCCGAGAGCAGAGGACAAAGTCTACGGTTAAAGTTATTGGTGAGTTTACTCTCGGTGCCACATCTCGTTATTACTTAGCCCTGCTAAATGAGGCCTGCACCGTCTGACCTTTGCTCAGGTGTCACAGACCCAAATGCTCACACTAGCAAACTTCCATCGTTTCTGCTTCTGTCGGTCACACTTCCTGAGGATCAGTTCGTTAAGCACATCACCTGGCTGCTACTTACCTTCTTTATCTCTGTGGAAGCAGTAACGATAAACGTTGCTTTTCAACGTACTGCACAGAGACCTGAGAAAAATGTCTTTTCACTGAACTTTGACCTGTAAATCATATTTGTCTCGTTCTTGCCTTTGTTTTACTTCACACATATAAAAATATATGTGCCTGCTTTGACAGCGATCCCTGCGACATTTAAGGTGAGCCTGAAGAGTCAGGTGGCCGAAGAAGGGAGCAGCGTGACGTTGCAGTGTGAGCTGTCAAAGAAGGGAGTCCCGATTCAGTGGCAGAAGCAGGGGCAGCTGCTCTCTGAGGAGGGATCTCGGGGAAAGTATCGCACAGAGCTCGAAGGAAAGACGGCTAAACTGACCGTTTTAAACATCCAACCGGAAGACGCAGGAAAATACAGCTGCATCACAGGAGATGAGAAAACCACCGCTGAAGTCAAAGTGAAACGTACGTTTAAATCAGTTTGTGACCTTAACTGCATCGGTCCTGGCTATTTAACCTCTGTGCTACATGAAAAAGCAGAAATAAAGACTGAATAAGAAACAAATACAGCGGGTAGGTGTAAACGGCACTTTGCAAATTCAATCACCAAAAAAGATCCATTTTCCAACAGCACTTCCTGTAACATTTAAACGGGAGATCCGGAGCCTGGTGGTGAAGGAAGGGGACAGCGGCGTTTTCTGCTGTGAGCTCTCCAAACCTGGAGCTGCAGTCAGCTGGAGGAAAGGCAGAGTCGTTCTGAAGCCTGGAGAGAAATACGAGATGAAACAGGACGGGCGCGTCACTAAACTGGTCATCAACCACGTGGAGGAGAGCGATGCCGGCAAATACACCTGCAAGACTAAAGACAGCCAATCCACTGCTGAGCTCACAGTCGTAGGTGAGACGCACCCCCGACATCTGATCGTGATTTCATAAAGCACTCTTCTTCCTTCTTTTTGAATTTTGATGTCATTATTTAACAGAGTCACCCAAGCGCAGACGTCAAAGAGGTCAGCCACATAATAGTCAGAATGAACTAAGTAGACCGTCATCACTGTGTGAACCCACTCATGTTTCCATATCGTCACCCAGTTTGTGTCACAGTGTGTCCTCTACTGTAAAGTCCTGCATCATTGAAGCCAAAGCTTCCTGAATCTTATTATGAGCAGCAGTCCATCATTTGTCTCATGCAGGCATCATGAGACAAACACAGCCTGGAATATAATGGATTAGAGTTTAATCCATTATAGCGCATATCGAATACCCGCGTCTCCTCTGCAGTAGCTTTGTAGCAGAGTGGACACTGGATACTGGATTTCTCCACCTGTAGTCGTGTTTTCCACTCATTGCTGAAGTTGTACCATAAACAACCCTCCTATGCTTTATGGATTTCAGTGTGACCTTTAATTTTATCTGTAATAATTGTTTATGTATTTTAAAATCACATCCCTTTAGTGCGCGACACGTGATGTTCTCTGTGGCTCTTGGTTTTCGTTAGAGTTACCGCCTAGTTTCAAGATACTGCTAGCCAATCAGGAGGTGACGGAGGGCAGCGGTGTGGTTCTGCGCTGTGAGCTCACCAAACCTGCGTCCGCGGTGGAGTGGAGGAGAGGAGGAGAGCTGCTGAAGAATGGAGACAAGTACCAGATGAGGAAAAAGGACCTGCAGGTGGAGATGAAGGTCGCAGACCTCTGTGTGGAGGACAGTGGAGATTATACTTGTATATGTGGAGAACAGAGGACAACAGCTGAGATCAGAGTGAATGGTGAGCGCTGCTGCTTTCACTGTAGCAGTTTTCCAGCATCCTGAATGTCATAAAGCAACATTTAAAGATGAAGATGACGAACAGAAGTATGGTGACTCAAAAATGACGCAGTATATACATATATCTTTGTTTAAATCTATTTTATATGTCATTGACTTCATCTCAGTGTCTACCTGTCAGAGCTACAGCAGCATAAAGCTGACGTGCATTTCAGGATGTCTCCTCTGCTCTTTTCTAGAGCGGCCCATCAAATTTCTTCAAGACTTGAAGAATATTCAGGTGCAGGAGGGCGGTGTTGTTACACTGTGCTGTGAGCTGTCCCAGCCTGGGGTCCCCGTGCAGTGGACAAAGGGAGACACTGTCCTTTCAAACGGAGACAAATACCAGATCAAGCAGAGCGGCTGCATCCACGAGCTCCACATCAGGAAAAGCCTCCCCGAGGACAGCGGCACCTACAGCTGCATTTGTGATGAGATAAAATCCACGGCAACAACAATTATTACTGGTGAGATGCATTCAGCAACATCGTTCACGGGGCGATCGTGGCTCAAGAGTTGGGAGTTCGTCTTGCAATCGGAAGGTTGCCGGTTCGAGCCCCGACTCGGTCTTTGTGTCCTTGGGCGAGACACTTCACCCGTTGCCTACTGGTGGTGGTCAGAGGGCCCGGTGGCGCCAGTGTCCGGCAGCCTCGCCTCTGTCAGTGCGCCCCAGGGTGGCTGTGGCTACGATGTAGCTGCCATCACCAGTGTGTGAATGTGTGTGGATGTGTAAAGCTTTGGGGTCCTTAGGGACTAAGTGCTATACAAATACAGGCCATTTATAATTAAGCTTTAACAATCTACAAATGTTTTTGTAATGTTTCTGGCTATCACTCCTTAGCAATACCAGTGACCTTTAAGCAGAAACTGAAGAACCAGGAAGCTGTGGAGGAGGGCTGCGTGACCTTACGCTGTGAGCTTTCCAAAGCTGGAGTCCCCGTGGAGTGGAGGAAAGACGCTCAACTGGTGAAAGAGGGAGAAAAAATACAAACAAAGCAAGAAGGCCGAGTGGCGGAGATGTTAATCAGAAACGTAACTCTGGCAGACTCTGGCGAGTACAGCTGTTCTGTTGGGACTGTTGTGACATCAGCTGACATCAAAGTAAGAGGTAAGCTTCACTACAGCTGGGGTAGAGATACAAACTGTCCAGCTGGGAATGACCACAGGAGAAAACACCCAGCACTTCCTGTTAACCACGGCAGATTTAGAAAATGACTTGTAATTTCAGATTTCACTCACTTTGTTTTCTTTTCTGTAGCACTTCCTGTTACATTTACAAAGGAGGTTGAGAATTTGGAGGTGAGGGAGGGGGACGGTGGCGTTTTCTGCTGTGAGCTCTCCAAACCCGGAGCTCCGGTGGACTGGAGGAAAGGCAGAGTGATTCTGAAGCCTGGATACAAATACGAGATGAAACAGGAGGGACGCGTCACCAAGCTGATCATCAACAACGTGGAGGAGAGCGATGCCGGCAAATACACCTGCAAGACTACAGACAGCCAATCCACTGCTGAGCTCACAGTTAGAGGTAAACCCAGCTCCCACACTAGAAACACTCAATTTGAAAGAATGAACTTTTATAAAAGTCAAATAACTCCATAACTCCTCTTTGGTGCTTCTTGCAGCGCCGCCGGTCACATTCAAGACTAAGCTAAGGAACCAGCAGGTGGAGGAGGAGAACAGCCTGACCCTGAGCTGCGAGCTGTCCAAGCCCGGCCTTGCTGTGGAGTGGCGGAAAGGAGAAGAGCTGCTGAGGAATAATTTCAAGCACCAGATGAAAAATCGAAACAGCGTCATGGAGCTGACGATCAAAAACGCACAACTGGAGGACAGCGGCCTCTACAGCTGTTTCTATGGAGATGTCAAGACTACAGCCAATGTCACAATCACACGTAAGCCAAGAGTGTAGATGTGAAAGTGTCTGGTTCATTCATGCTCCTAAAGCCTACGTTTACCAAATGAAATATGTTCTTTCCTGATCGTTAGACTTCAAATTCGATTTTCTTCTCCACATCCACAGCTATCCCGCTCACGTTCAAAATGGGTCTGAAGAACCAGGAGGCCCCTGAAGGAGGCAACGTGTCCCTGCGCTGTGAACTATCCAGGGCCGGGGTGCCCGTGCAGTGGTGGAAGGGGGAGGACCAGCTTTATCATGGAGGAAGGTATCAGATGACGCTGAAGGGGAGGGTAGCTGAGATGACCATCAGAAACATCCAGCCAGAGGATGTTGGCGAGTACAGCTGCGCCTTCGGGGAGCAGAAGACGACAGCTGAAGTCAACGTGAGAGGTATTCGAACAGTTTACTTTTCTTTATTGCATTTTATTGCGAATTGCTACCCTGGACCCATGGGCTATGTTGTCTGGGGGCTTTTGCCCCCTGGTAGGGCCCCGCTCTGGAGCCAAGCCCGAGGCAGAGCGTCTGGTGGCTAGGCTTTAGTCCATGGGGCCCGGCCGGGCACAGCCCAAAAAGGGGACACAGGCCCATCCTCCTGCAGGTCCACCACCCGCAGGAGGCACCGTAGGGGTCGGGTGCATTGTGTGCCTGGCGGCGGCCAGGAGTGGAGGCCCTGTCGGACTGATCCCCTGCCAAGGCTGAACTCTTATCCTTCAGGCCCGACCTGCGCTGTATAACTGTGCATTAAACATGCTGGAGTTGTATTTGTGGAACCGCAATCCCACAATTGATATGAACCCATTAATTTATCCCTTTCCTGAACCGCTTACCACCCCGGTGAGAACTGCGCCTCTGTCAGACCTTCACGCGCCTCCCTGACCACCGGCAGGCACGGATCCTCACGCGCCTCCTCCACAAGTAGGCGTGAACCCCCGCGCAGCTCCTCTTTTTCCTTCCTGTCACCCGTCAGGCATGGACCCTCGTGCTCCGCCTGCTCCTCCAGCGACAGCTTGGCAGGTTCCCCCCGTGCTCGCCGTGTGCTGACCTCCGGCTCGGGCTGAGCAGGTGGGTGAGCTGTTGGTGGACCCAGTGGTTGTTTCGTGGCCCTCCTCCAGGGAGCAGGAAAAGGCAACAACAGGCGGTACAAGCTGTTCCCACCTGAGGAGTGGGGATGGGTGCGGCGGCAGGCTGCGTCCTGGCTGGTTGCAACTTGGGGACCGGCACGGGCGCCAGAACATTCCCGACGTCGGCCACTCCCATGCATTCGAGGGATGACGGTGGGGGTGGCGGCGATGTCGGCCAGGACTGGATCTGAGCCGCCAGACTCGCGATCCTCTGCGTGCGGCACTTAACCAGGTCCTCCAGTTCTTCCTGCTGTGTGGCCACCATCTCAGCCACCATCTGGGTCAGCTCCTTCCCCGGCTGGCCCAGTCGCGGGTCTGCTGTGTCCCCTTCCTGGGGTTCAGCACCACTGTAACAAACCCACAGCAGACCCGGTGCACGTTCATGCTTTCAAGCATCTCTTTATTACAACTCAAGGTTGACGTTCACGACACACACTTTTTTGCGGATGCTGTGCAGGTGCGTCCGCCTTACCTGCACGGCAGTGCAAGCCACGCCCACCACACTGTGATCATCGCCTCTTTGTTAAAAAAGTAATCTGAATATCTCTTTCTTCACGCAGCGGCAGCATCGGTGTTCTTTGAAAAGGAACTCGAGAGCCAAACTGTGGTGGAGGGGAAGTCTGTGCTGTTCTCCTGTGAAGTCTCCAGTCCTAATGTGCCCGTAACGTGGAAGAAGGGCAACACCGTGGTGGAAGAAGGAGAACGCTGTATCGTGACAAAGAAAGGCCCCAGTCACACTCTGCAGATCAAGAAATTGCATCTGGAGGATGCTGGGGAGTTCAGCTGCATCACCAGGGGCAAAAAGACCACTGCCAAGTTGATTGTCAGGGGTGGGTGTATATGGCAGTCTAATGTCATTATTTGTTGAAGTATTGGGCTCATTTATTTACATGACACGAAATCCAGAGCTGACCCTTCTGAGTTGAGTTAATGTAAACGTATCAAATTCCCTTTTCTGCTGAAGCTGTATCTAGCTCCTGCTTCCTCCACAGAGCGCGTTCGGATCGTTACAGAGCTTCAAGACAAAACGGTGACAGCGGGAGAGGACGCGGTGTTTGTGTGCGAGCTGAGCCACGCAGACGTGAGCGAGGGCGTCTGGTGGCTTGGGAACAGCCCTCTGCAGAAGAACGAGATGAACCAGATGACGTGTCGCGGCCGCCAGCACCGACTGGTCCTCACCATCACAACGCCTGAGGAGACGGGCACGGTTGCTTTTGTGGTCGGGGAGGAGAGGACCTCTGCACGCCTGCTGGTTGTTCCTAAGCCTAAAGGTGAGCATAAGAACACAGTAGAGAGGGTGTATTTAAGTAAAAACTAATAAAATGCTTCAAAGTTATGTACCCCCTGATGATCACTGGGATTTGATATCAAATTCTAGTTTTATTGGAGGAGAAGCCCAAAGACACAGTGGTCATGGAGGGCGAGACGGCAACTTTGAGTTGCACCACCTCTGACCTCACCACCTTGGTTACCTGGAAACGCAACCACGTTCCTCTTCGAAATGGTGATAAATACGAGATGCGCAAGGACGGAAAAGTCAACCTGCTGCTCATCCGTGACGTCGACCCCCTGGATACTGGTGTATACTCTTGTGATACAGGAGATATGCAGAGCACTGCCAAACTCGCCGTCACTGGTACTTCAGGGCAATGAGCTAAACAATCTTATGATCAGCACGTACAGTGAGGCGTTCTTCTTAAACTATTCCCATTTCTGTCCTTTTCCCCCAGAGCTTCCTCCGTTCTTCCAGGAGGAGCTTCAGAGTGTGGAAGCTGAAGAAGGAGCTTCAGCCACCCTGTACTGCGAGCTCTCCAAACTTGGAGTTCCAGTTCAGTGGAAGAAAAACAGCTTGCCCCTGAGAGCGAGCAGGAAGTATGAGATGCGACAGGACGGTTGCTTCCTCCAGCTTCACATCAAGGAGCTCAAACTTGAAGACAGTGGCAGCTACTCGTGCCAAGCAGGGGGTGCAGAGACCAGTGCGACTGTGTCTGTGAAAGGTGTGTGAAGTGTTACTGTGTTAGCATCCTTCCAGTGGCAGAAACATAATGCGTGGTGATGGTGTGACATCAAAAGGACTTTCTTCTCCCTTTTAACACATTTTCCAGAACTTCCTCCATTCTTCAAGAAAGAATTAAGAAGTGTGGAGGCTGACGAGGGAGGTACAGCCTCCTTGTACTGCGAGTTGTCCAGACCTGGAGTGTCAGTGCTGTGGAAGAAGAACAGACTGCCTCTGAGAGCCAGCAGGAAGTATGAGATCAGGCAAGAGGGCTGCAGCTTACAGCTTCACATCAAGGAGCTCAAGCCTGAAGACAGTGGCAGCTACATATGCCAAGCAGGAAGTGCAGAAACCAGCGCAAATGTGTCAGTGGAAGGTGTGTGAATGGCTGATTTGCTTGGTTTGTTTTACAGCATCGTTAATATCTGAGTAGAAATCATTTCTGCATTTCTACATTTTTGTTCATTACTTTCAAGCCATCTTCTTTTTTGCAGAGCTTGCACCATTTTTCCAAAAAGAGCTGCAGAATATGAAGGCAGAGGAGGGAGGTACAGCCTTACTGTGCTGTGAGCTGTCCAAGCCTGGGATATCAGTGCAGTGGAGGAAGAACAAGCTGCCTCTGAGAGCCAGCAGGAAGTACGAGGTGAAGCAGGACGGCTGCCTCCTCCAGCTTCATGTAAAAGAGCTCAAACCCGAGGACAGCGGCTGCTACACGTGTCAAGCAGGACGTGCAGAGACCACTGCAGCTGTAACAGTGAAAGGTCTGTGATTATGGCCAGTTACATGGTAAACGTTAGTGTTCACAAGCCCTTGATCACTGGGAACTACTTTAAAATTACTTTTGATCATCTATACTTGTTAAAAACAAGTGGAGCAAACTTTAGTCATCTTTTTACATCACATGTACTTTCTATAACTTATTTGCCCTTACCTTAATTTTTCTTTTAATGATAATCCCTCAACCTTTTATTTTTGCCAGAGCTTCAACCTTTTTTCAGAAAAGAATTACAAAACATAGATGCAGAGGAAGGAGGTACAGCCTTACTGTGCTGTGAGCTGTCCAAGCCTGGGATATCAGTGCAGTGGAGGAAGAACAAGCTGCCTCTGAGAGCCAGCAGGAAGTACGAGGTGAAGCAGGACGGCTGCCTCCTCCAGCTTCATGTAAAAGAGCTCAAACCCGAGGACAGCGGCTACTACACGTGTCAAGCAGGAAACGCAGAAACTGGTGCAAATCTGTCAGTAAAAGGTACGTTAAACTATAGATTTGCATTTGGTATATTTTCAGGACATTTTAACGTCTAAAGCATCACTCGGGTAATCCAGGAACATTTTTATTCATTACCTTTACTTCCTCTATTTTTTTGCAGAGCTTGCACCATTTTTCCAAAAAGAGCTGCAGAATATGAAGGCAGAGGAGGGAAGTACAGTATCGCTGTGCTGTGAGCTGTCCAAGCCTGGGATATCAGTGCAGTGGAAGAGGAACAAGCTGCCTCTGAGAGTCAGCAGGAAGTATGAGATGAAGCAGGACGGCTGCCTCCTCCAGCTTCACATCAAAGAGCTCAAACCCGAGGACAGCGGCTGCTACACGTGTCAAGCAGGGACGGCTGAAACTACTGCAAAAGTGTCCGTGACAGGTATGCAAAACAGAATCCACCATACAAACACACACGTTTCATTCTGTATGTTGCTATCTTACATTAGCTGTTGAAAAGATATTTTATACGACTTTTGTTTATGCCTGAAGTATTGTATGTATCCTGTATGTATGATGACTTTTTCTCCAGAGCGCCCACCTGTTTTCAAACAAGATTTGAAAGATGTGGCTGCCGAGGAAGGAGGCACCGCCTTGCTGCACTGTGAAGTGTCTAAACCTGGATTATCAGTGCAGTGGCAGAAGAACAAGCTGCCTCTGAGAGCCAGCAGGAAGTATGAGATGAAGCAGGACGGCTGCCTGCTCCAGCTCCACATCAAAGAGCTCAAACCCGAGGACAGCGGCAGCTACTCGTGTCGAGCAGGAGCTGCAGAGACAGCTGCAGCTCTGACAGTGAAAGGTGTGTGCAGCGAGAAAAGACTTTTCCCAATCATTTGGTAAAGCTCTGATATTAGTGCTGCCTTCTGTTATTCTATCCTGTCCTATTATTTGTTATTCATAATCTATTAGTTTAGTTTTTTTTAATAAACTCACACACTTGAAATATTTGTAGTTTAAAGAGAAAATATAGTTAGTGATGTATTAGCATGGTTCCTTATACATTATGAATTTTAAATTCCTTGCCTATTTTACCAGAGCTGCCTCCTTTCTTCAAGAGAGAATTACAAAATGTAGAAGCCGAGGAGGAAAGCACAGCAGCCCTGCACTGTGAAGTGTCTAAACCTGGGGTGTCAGTGCAGTGGAAGAAAAACAACACACCATTAAGAGCCAACAGGAAGTATGAGATGAAGCAGGACGGCTGCCTGCTCCAGCTCCACATCAAAGATCTTAAACCTGAGGACGGCGGCAGCTACACCTGTAAAGCTGGAGGTGCAGAAACCAGTGGGACTGTGACAGTAAAGGGTTTGTACACTGGTTTTAAACTCATCCACAGCAGACATTTACATAGTAAAACAATTACATCTTCTTGTACATAGTCCATTGTTCACTATGAGCTAGATATTAAAAACATAGCGTTACCTTCCTTCCTCACCTCAGAGCTCCCTCCATTCTTCAAGCAAGGTTTACATAGCATGGAAGTTGAAGAAGGACACGTGGCTTCCCTTTCCTGTGAACTGTCTCAACCTGCAGTTATGGTGCAGTGGAAGAAGAACGGGCTACTGGTGAGACCGAATGCAAAGTATGAAATGAAGCAGGAGGGCTGCTTCATGCAGCTGCTGATTAAGGAACTCAAAGTGGAAGACAGCGGCAGCTACACGTGCCAAGCAGGCAAAGCAGAGACCAGCGCAACTGTAACAGTGAAAGGTTTGTGCATGAGTGCATTTCAGCTGCATTCACGGAGTCTTAATATCAGTTTCTGAGCACTTGTGGCACTTTAGCATTATGTAAGCTAAATCGTAGCATTCTGTATTTCTTAGTTGACCCTGTATCAAACTATTTGTTGGGCTGTTCTATCCCACCTAGAGCTCACTCCATTCTTCAACAAAGAATTAGAAAGCATAGAGGCTGAAGCAGGAGGTACAGCTTCCCTGTATTGTGAGCTGTCTAAGCCCAGCGTATCAATACAGTGGAGAAAGAACAAGCTCCCACTGAGGGCCAGCAGGAAGTACGAGATGAAGCAAGACGGCTGCTTCCTGCAGCTGATCATCAATGAGCTCAAACCTGAAGACAGTGGTAACTACTCTTGTCAGGCAGGAAGCATAGAGACCACTGCAATGGTGCAAGTAAAAGGTACGTTGATTTATTGCTGATCGGCGAGGTTACAAGAAGGTAAACACACTCATGTTCATTTCCTTTGTCCAGGACAACAACCGACTCCAGCAGAGGCACAACCTCCAACAATCATGCTGCAGGCAAAAGAAACAACTCCTGCTCAGGAGACGCAGAGACCAGTGGTCCCAGAGGGTAAACCAGCTCCTCCTGAGCCGAAAAAGAGGGCAAGAAAAGCATCAATTGCAAATTCAGAAAAAGACACGGAGCTTGTTTTTGACCTCAGACCGTCTGCGCTGAAGCATGATGATAAAGTCCAAAAGGACACTCAGCCTGCAAGAGCTGTAGAAAAAGGCACGGATGGTGCACAGAACGCAGCACATGGACAGATTAATAAAGTGAAGGACAGGGAGGTGAACAAGAAAGCTGATAAACCTGTGAGACTACAGGAGACTACAGACTATAGGGTTGACGGGGAGGTCGAGGAGCCAGCTAGGCATTTGGAAAAAGAAACTGATGCTTTACCGGAGATGAAACAAACAAGACGACATACTGAAGAATTAGCTAAAGCTGACCACGAAGAAGTTCAATCAGACAGGGCTTTGGATAAAACATGTTTTGCACAAAGGAAACAAAAAGAAAAGAAACCTGGAACTGAAAACAGCTCCGAACAACTAGAAATACATTTGGCAAAAACAAGTGGAGTTGAGGAGAAGCAGAAACATCCAGCTGCAGAAGTAGGAACGATAAGCCAGGATGACAAGTCTCCTGTGAAACCACCGCAAGGGTTGATTAGCAAAGAATCAATGAAAGATCAAAATATGACATCTTTAGAAAATGAAGGTGAACTAGACAAGACAGAAGGAGAGCCTTTGAAACCACCAACAAGATCTAAAGGAAAACTGACAGATGGAAAGCCACCAATCAAGTATTTACTGAAGGATGGTGAGGAGATCCTTCCTACAATGTTAAAGATGACACAGATCGATTCTGAAGAAGACAGCAAACAGAGAGGTCGTCTGAATAAACAAGTGTCCAAAGAGTCAGAGAGAGGAACAAAGCCAGAAAAAGAGCCGACTGAACAACCAGAACGGCCGGTAGAAAAGGAAGATGCGTTTACTCATCCAAAGCCTCCTGTGAGGACAAAAAGCAAAGTAAAAGGTGTAGAAAAACAAGTATCACGGGACACGGAGACGGATCGAGAGGAACAAGAGCCAACAACAGCAGTGGTAAAAGTTCAAGACCAACCTATGAAACAGCTTCTAAAGCCGTTAATAAAACAGGCCGAAGAGAAACCAGCATTTGAGAGGAACCAGTCAGCAACTGAGGAAACAGAGCAGCCTGCCAACCCTCCATTAAAACAGCCAGTTCAACCCATGAGAAAAGAACCGGAAATGGACCAGGACGTGAGACTGGCAGTGAAGCCAACGAGGAGGGAGGAAGAACAACAAACACAGGTGGCAGAAGACATTCCCCTCCTTTATATTTCTGAAGATGAAACTTTCTCAGAGGCTCTGACTGAAATACCAGCTGCCCACAGGGATGTCCAGCCCCACGAACCCTTTGTTGAGATTGCACTCCAGACGACAGAACCATTGAAGGAGTCTCCGCCGGAGATCGATATCAGCACCGAGGATGAACCACAAATGCAAGAGGCTGCGGTCAAGATCCAGGCTGCCTTCAAAGGCTTCAAGACGCGCAAAGACATGCGACCTGTTTTTAAAGAGGTTTTTAAGAACCAGACAGCAGATCTTCACAGTACGCTCACACTAATGTGTGTTGTCGAGGGAAAGCCCAGCGCAGTACGGTGGCTCAGAAACGGGCAACAAATTTGCAACGACCAGAGATGCAGGATTACGACCACAGATGATGGAGAATGCACACTTGTGATCAAGAACCTGTTAAACAGCGACAGAGGAATTTATACCTGTGAGGCGGTCAATAAGTTTGGTGTGACCTCCTACAATGGAAACATAACAGTGGTGCAAACCCCCCAGCCTGCTCCTGTGGCACAGAAGCCCGTACACCCACCTCTTGCAGCCATTACTCCTTTGCAGCTCGCCCCAACAAAGCCCGCAGCCCCGCCCAAAGACCAGAATGAGAATCTGCCACCGAGTCAAGCGCAGGTGCCCACGTCAGCAGAGGACTATGCAGAAAGCATGAACGTGTCGCTGTGGGAGGCCTACACGCTGACAGAGCATGCGCCCCAGCAGACCCCCCAAGAGAGGAGACGGTCCTCTGTCATGGCTGCCAGCTCCAGTGAGTGACTTAGCTTTAAAAACTTGACTGGGTCACATTGAAGCACTAATGATTCATTACTCTGCCTTCAACAGTGTCGAGTCCCTCCGATTATGACACAGCTCCCGATATGATGGAACCTGTTGAGATGTCCACAATCACACCGAGGTACCAGATAAAACATTTGATTTATTCTATGAATGTCATTTTGTTTGGCTGTAAAGATGCCAAAAATATGAATATTGTCACAGGGAAGAACCAAAACCAACAGAACAAGCAGCTCCGAAGGATGATAACGAAGAGACAACCCAACCTCCGAAGACGCTATTAAAGATCAAAGGTCAGCAAGGTTATTTATTTAATATATTATTTATGCAACTTTCTGAGCAGGTGTACTGAAGCTATCCTCTATTACAAATGTTTAGGGGCCCATGACAGTAAAATGAGGACACCATCTCCAAAACATCGTGCCCACACGCCCTTGGACAGCACAGTCTCTGGATCTGAGTCGGAGGGGGAAGAGGACAGACGAGAGGTGATTTACGTTGATTGGATGCACGTTATCGTCTATTTTTATGTCCTTTTTAAGCATCAGTGGAACAAATCTGAGAAAGTCACTGTATGACAAAATAATATTGCACACGTCCCAGGCATAAATAATGTATTTGCTGTTTTCTTCCTCAGACGTCTGAAATATATGTGGCTCGAGCTCACTGTAGCCCTAACAGTGGCAGTAAGGAGAGTTTTATTCTGAAGGAGGGCCAGTTTGTAGAGGTGCTGGACTCTGTTCATCCTGACAGATGGCTGGTGAGGACCAAACCCACCAAAACCAACCCTGCTCGGCAGGGATGGCTGTGTCCAGCATACCTGGAGAAGAAGAGAAAGGTGGGATGTAGACATCCGCATGACAAACATGTTGAAAATCTATACTGTTAGTTTATTATTATATCAACAAAGACGTTGAGGATTTAAAAAATGAGCTTTTAATAGTTATAACTGTCATTTTAAACAGGAGACCTTCCCTCAGCTGAGAGCACGTCAAGAGGATCTTGATGGAATTGGATGTACAGGAGAAGAGTACAGGAGAGGCCTGAGGTGCGTCATACTGCCAGATGAGCTTTACTAGTATTGGGATACTGGATGACTTATACTGATGATGACTAAACTGTGTCAGAGTAAATACATGCATACATATTTCATGTATGTTCATGCACTTCTACGATACTTTGGTGTTGGTCATCACAGCTGGTCCTGAATAACATCTTGGCTTCTGTGATGAATCCATTTGTTTCCCTGTATCTTTAGTCAGTTGATCCAAGGCCTGATTGACGGAGAGGAGGAGTTTGTGAGAGAGATGAAGATGTTTATATCTCAGCAGCTAAATTTTCTGGACTCCAGCTACCGCGTCCCCGTTAACGTCCTCAACCAGAAAGAGCTCATTTTCAGGAACATCAAAGACATCGTGTTGTTACACGAGAGGTGATACACACGTGCTAGATCAAAGGCAAAACGCATCAACGTGTCAAATCACAGTAACAGAACTCGTGTTTTCTCAGGTGTGTCCTTCCTGGGTTGAGGGAGTGTGCCACAGATGATGACGTGGCCATGCATCTGATCAAACACAGAGAAGACTTTGAGAAGTATCTGCACTACATGGTGGGTCAAGCTCAGGCAGAGGCCTGCATCGCTGACAAGGCCATCCAACAGTTTTTCAAGGTATTCACAACTGAATTCAAGTATAAACATTTAATGCTGCTGAAACAAAGGTGTGGAGAGCAGGATTACTACATCAGTCTAATGTGTTGTTGTTTCCTGGCATATTTCAGGAGTTACCAGAAGCTGGTAAGCTGGACGGTGCTGTTATGGATGTCCTTACATTCCTCCAGCAACCAGTGGAAAGAATTCAAACTTACCAAGCATTACTAAAGGTCAGCATATAGATTTAATACCATTTAACATTTAAGGCTATTAGGGCTAATCTTCTTTAAAGTGTGTCACATGAAAAGTTCAACTTTTTACCTGCAGGAGTTAATCAAGAATAAAGCTAAGAGTGGCCAGAGCTGCCATCTGCTGGAGGATGCTTTCTCTTTGGTGTCCTGCCTTCCCTGGAGGTCAGACAACCTGCACAAGGTGTCTCTGATTGAGAACTACCCGGCTCCTCTTATTGCCCTGGGCGAGCCCGTGCGTCAGGTGGGCAAAAATGACTTATATACAGTTTAGATCTGGTTCCAGCATGAAACAAGCAAACCAAAAAAACTGTCGTAACATTCTAGTTGTGCAGAAACGCACAAATGATTTCACGTCTTCTTCTCTTTAGGGATCCTTCACAGTGTTGGAGGAGACTCCAGAAATTAAGACCACCTCTAGAGGGCATCAGAGACAAGTCTTTCTCTTCAGGGAATGCATTGTACTGTGTAAACTGAAAAAAGACACCAGCATGAACCGAGACACCTACACCTTCAAGAACAAAATGAAGGTAAGGTCATTTGTCGTTCTGCGTCGCACCACGCCGTACACTTACTGCTTTTCCTATTCTTCATGTCGTCCTCCCACTTACTCGTCCTCCTCATTGTCTCCAGCTGAATGATGTGGAAATAAAGGAGACTGTGGGTGGAGACGAAAGGTCTTGGGGCTTGTGGCACGAACACAGAGGCTCCATAAGGAGGTACACGCTGCAGGGCAGCTCCACGCTGCTCAAACTGTCCTGGCTTAAAGACCTGAAGGAGCTACAGCAACGTTCCAGCCTGCCTACTAACAGTAAGTCTGTTAGTCCAGGTACTGAACATCGAACATTTTTATGATAAAACCATAAAACTAAATACTGTTTCATTCATTAACCTAACACGGCAACATTCAGTTCTGAAACGCTGGATTAAAAGTTATTTCAGTGATAAACAGTCAAAGATAAACTGATGGGTCCAGTTACGCTGTGTGCTTGATGTATATTTGTGTGTTTGCATCCACAGGTCCCCCAGTGTTTGGCTCACTGCTGTCTGACTGCACATCGAAGATGGGACAAACAATCAAGCTGACCTGCAAAGTGTCAGGATCTCCAAAACCAGAGATCAGCTGGCTCAAAGGTTTGAAAATAGACACATAATAGAAAATTATACTTCACATGGTTGCATCTGTTTGATGTTTTATCAGATCAGATTGTTTGCCCTCATTCGCATACATATCTTGTTATTTATGCCGTCGTGTATCCACATTTTGCATTCAAAGTAACTCTGACTTATATGAAGAACTGACAGTTAAGCCAACTTTTACATACTGTGCTGAACACATTTATCAGACGACCACCTAATGTGAGGCTTACACCTGCCCTGAAGTACCAGCATCATTTTTATGCTTCTGTAATGGTTAATCCAACATTTAATACATTTGTGTTTTCGTGTTTTTATATCGGGTTGTCTTGTAAGTTTGTTGCGCACTTCATCACGTGCCAATCCTTTGTCATCTGAACTCGTGTTAGGTATAAAACTGCATTTCACCTTTTCCACTTTAAAAATCAACCCAGTGTCTCCAAAAGTGGATTCTGTTCATCTGGACGCAGCGTTTTGTGGGAGAAACGTTTGGTCACTCATCCAGGTGACTGCTTCAGTCTCAGCTGACTGCAGGTTTCAATCTTATAAAGAGTACATATGATGACTGAAACCAGCCCACTGAAGGAACAATGGGCTGGGAGGTCAGTTCCTTCATCTTAATTATGCAAATTATCTTCTGAAGAAGTCACCTGGATGATGACGAAACGTTTCTCCCACAAAACGCTACGTCCAGATGAACAGAATCAACTTTTGGAGATTTACTTACCTGGATGATTGAGATGCATCAAGACAACCCAAAAAGGTGGTTTCACTTTCAGGTATTACTGTGTTCCTAAAAAGAAAAGAAAACGTGTATTTGTGTGACATGTCACGGAGACAGTGTCCAGAATAGCAGACGAGTTTATCACCACATAATTGAGTGTTATGGTCACAGTGATGAACCTACCTGGATCCTGATCCCTTCCTCCTAGATGGCCTTCCTTTGGAGGACGACCCACGTCACATCATCACCGCAGACCGGTCGGGCTCCTGCAGTCTCATCCTGGACAGCCTCACTGCGGAGGACTCCGGAGAGTATGCGTGCTACGCTACCAGCTTCATGGGCAGAGCTGGCACTCTGGCTAAGGTGGTGGTGCAGGGTGAGTTACCAATCCGAGTTTAAGCTATGCTAACACTGGGGCTCGATTGATATGTGCGCATGCGTCAGACGGCACGCAGCCTGTTTCAGCTGCTGATGCTTTTGTCTCCTTACTTTAACTTTTTCTTACTTTTGTCTTTGTCTTTTACTTTGTATGTTAGTGTTTGTTTTGTCTTTTCAAACATGTGGATCGAGAAAGTTTTGGTTCTCCTTGTTGTCAGGGAACTACTTTGTATAATTTCTCAGCGATTGATAAAGTTTTGTGATGCTGATTTACTTACAAACAAATCTGTGCGTAAATCACGCGACTGTTTCACGCACGTATCCATGATTGATCAATATTAGGAACACATTTAGACGTAAAACAAATAAAGAACTTCTTGGTTGCCTTAGGAATTTAAACACAAATCTTTAAAATGAATACTACACCTACTACTGCTTTCACCATTACTTCTACAACTAACAACAACAACAATAATTATTGTTTTTATTATTGCCTTTTGGTTATTATTTACAAAAATGTCCTTTTTTTTAAACAGCATAAACAACAAAATGCACAGAATTGCAACAAAAAGAAAACATGTAAATTAAACAAATTACTAAATGTAGCGATGTGGCCTTTAACCTTTGTAATTTAAACATATTCCCCTATACGTTATTTTATTTTATCATAGCTTAAACATTACCTTTCTTCAGGATGACTTCCATCACGGCAGCGTGATTTCTTGATGCTGAGAATTTGGATCTTTCTTTTCATTGTAGTGAGTTTTTGTTTTTAGGTTGACACACGGCACCTTGTCCGTGTCTTCCACCTGTTTCTCTTCTTTCTCGTGGTCTGTTGGGCTTTTTCGTATCAACTTTGTGTTTTTTATTTAAGCTGCAGTGATCTCAGGGGAAATCATATTCGTCGCTTTTTATTTATTGATTTATTTTTAAATGTTTCGTCACTCCAGTCGAAACACTTTGAAAAGTGTTAAGGTTCGTTCGAGTTAGGGAAGAGAAGAAAGCAAGCCCAAGCCGAAGTAGGTGTCAAAAATAGTGAACTTTATTACACACTTTGTGCACTAAGTGTGGGAAAAGACAATTTGCAATCGAATCCTCTCGTCAACTGAATCAACTGCTACTCTTAAGAGAAAAACAAGTGTGTATTACATTGTGCATTTTGTGAAAGTGTATCTATCAGAAAACTGTCCTCAGACGACCCTCCTATTATTACTAAGTGTGTAGGTGAACGTGCGTGTGTGTTACATAAGTGCGTGCATGTGATCACAGGGCGGCGTACGTGCAGAACTACACGCAGGCGGGCCGGGCCCAACAGGACTGGTGGGTCTAAATGGTGTGACTGCACTAAAGTGCAACAACTTTATATAAACAGTCAGTGTGCATTAATATTTGCTCAAAGTAACACAGATGTAATTAAAAGATTATACTGTCAACAGATTCAACAATGGTAAATGATTAATCAATGATAACTGATTGTGAGAATACAAAATAAAATATCTCCTGATCACACTCCTCCTCTTTGGCCTTTTGAAAAAAGGCCAACATTCAGAGATATTGTGTCACTCCTCCGTCCAGGCGGCTTCTCGCAACGGCATCATATGTTCCGGACCAGCTGACCCAGCTGAACCAGAAGCTATGGCCCTGCTCACCAGATTACCCAACACCTGCCTCACCAGAGGAATGAGACAACACCCGATCAGCAATAAACCTAGAAAAACTAGAAGAGAAAACATGGCAGACATAAACAATCCCTTGTATTGCCCAAAAACAGATGTGAACCAGTCTCCCAGCCTCGAGTTCACGCCTGATTGCTCATGCATGGTCCTAGATAACGCTTTCAAATTCTCCAACGCCCGCGTGACCGTTCCGTCCGGAGCTGTATTGTTGGGAATAAAGGTGCAACATAAATCTCCGAACATCGCGCACACGCCTCCCTTCTCGGCCAATAACATGTCCAGCGCCATGCGATTTTGGATTCCCATTAACGACGTTGGACCTAATTGTTCTGCAAGACCTTCCACCGCGTCCCTAGTGAGATTAGAGAGTCTCAACACATTATAATGAACATAATTAATGCGATCAACATTTTTATTTGGAGTCACCCACAGAAACACACTTTCAAACCCAGCCGCTATCTGATCAACTAACTTATACTCATCTGGAACTCCTCGGGGAACTCCTATTGAGTCTATCCAGGTTGGCGAGTCCCGTCTTGGATCATACTTGTGGATAGCTCCTGTGGCTCTCCTCCGTCTGGCTGTAGACACATCCGCGCCTTGCTGTGGAATTGTCTCTAGCCTACTGCCTATGAGCATCAAAGGTGCAGCTAGGCGCACCAGAGCACACGTTCCCACACTCCCCAAGGGAACCTGCACCAAAAGGGTGTACTCCCCACAATAATAATATAGCCCACCTCTCGCCCAGGTGCCTATAATTGTGCTTGGGTCACTTACATCATTGTTAGTCCTACCTGTGATTGTCCTCTGACACCAGCTTGGATCAATCCTTCCTAGCCTAAATCTCACTCTGTCTGTAGAAAACTCAAAACATGTATAATTATCTCGTTTTGGTGTGAATGAACCTGGTTGTGTGCGTTTATCAATTGGCGGATATAAACCTGACAAAGTGGTGCAGTTACCTGTGTCCACCGCCTCTCTAGTTAATCTCAACATGCAATTATATCCCCACTCATCCTCTGGATACAGAGGAGCGGGTTCAGTAAACAAATGTGGTCGAGCGGTAGCACAAGCAACACAATCAACCACTTTCTGCTCCTTAGCATTTTGAGCCACCCAATCTAACCAAAGATTCCTATCTCCAAAACCTGTGGCACGCTCTATCAACTCCTGAGGTTTTAACCTAGTATAATCAGTGGCAACAAACCATTTTTCTTCTGGATCCTTGTAAGTAACTGTCTCTACGGGATCCGTTTGCACCGTGAGATTCAGTGCTGAGTCATTTCCCAGCGGTTTAGACCTGGGATTAAATAAATTCACCCGAATTAACCCGAATGGATCTGTCCCTACTTTATCTACCCCTACTACTAAATAAAACGCACCTCCATCAAACCCAGGTTCAGGGAGTTCACTCCATGGTCCTAGGGAAAGAGTAATAGGGTTATTTGTAACAGAATAATCTCTCTGAATAGCTATTCCTTCAAGGGCCGGTGGCACCGTTGGCTGCCATCCTACTCCTGTCCACGCGACCACATCCTGCCAAGAACACCACTGATCCGTTACATAGGTGTAGATGTCACTATCCCATGATGGGCCCCACACCGACTTAGGGTAACACATCATTGGATGATAACAAACCCACACATTATATGTTCTCCAGCTATTCCCGTCACCCGAGCATTTAATTACCTCACACAAATCGAATGTGAACGCTGTTGTAGATCCATTAACATACCCAAACTCGACTCCGCCACTGGCTTTGAGACACCCATCATCCCCACCTGAACCAACCGCACGCTTGACTTTTTTCGACGATTTGATCGGTTCGGGCTCTGGAGCAGATAAACCTCTGTGTCTGGGCAATTCACCTGTCTGCCAAAAAACAAAGAAACACGTTATAACACTTATTAACCCCAACACCCCCGTTATTCTCCAATTTTCCCACAATTTCATGATGACTGTTCCCAGGCTCGTTTACTTTTACTCTATACTAAAAAGATAAAGTTACAAAAAGAAGAGTATAAGGTTATGAGTATAAAAATATGCGAGTAACATACAAAACTATTACGATTCCTTCAAACTATCAAATACTTTAGACTAGAACCTTAACAATTCCCGGGTTTCGGCACCAGGAATTGTTAAGGTTCGTTCGAGTTAGGGAAGAGAAGAAAGCAAGCCCAAGCCGAAGTAGGTGTCGAAAATAGTGAACTTTATTACACACTTTGTGCACTAAGTGTGGGAAAAGACAATTTGCAATCGAATCCTCTCGTCAACTGAAGCATCAGTCTCCTTATATTGCCATTATGACATCACAGTTGGATCTTTACTGGAAATGATCTCAAATGATAACAATTCCCCGCCTATCACAAAGTTTTCCCTTATATAGACATCAACTGCTACTCTTAAGAGAAAAACAAGTGTGTATTACATTGTGCATTTTGTGAAAGTGTATCTATCAGAAAACTGTCCTCAGACGACCCTCCTATTATTACTAAGTGTGTAGGTGAACGTGCGTGTGTGTTACATAAGTGCGTGCATGTGATCACAGGGCGGCGTACGTGCAGAACTACACGCAGGCGGGCCGGGCCCAACAGGACTGGTGGGTCTAAATGGTGTGACTGCACTAAAGTGCAACAACTTTATATAAACAGTCAGTGTGCATTAATATTTGCTCAAAGTAACACAGATGTAATTAAAAGATTATACTGTCAACAGATTCAACAATGGTAAATGATTAATCAATGATAACTGATTGTGAGAATACAAAATAAAATATCTCCTGATCACAAAAGCTACACCTCTTCCGTCTTACTCCTTGGACCTCAGACAGCATTGTGTAATTTTCTATAGTCTGACCTTATTCCCTGCCTGAGAGGTGCGGGCTTCGTTCTTACACCATAGTCACCTGTTTTGCCATTTCACATCTGTGCTTCTTTCTGCAGAGAAATGGAGCGGGGCAGTATGCAGATAGTATGCTGATTGCACAACGCTGCTGTGTCTGAATGATTTTGATTTACTAACATGCAACAACATACACCGTTATGCACGTTTCATAAATCCAACTTTAAATTTGCCTACAAAGGGTAAGGGTAAGAACATTTCCCCTGAGAGCTCCGGAGTTACTAGAATAGAATAGAATAGAATAGAATAGAATAATCCTTTAATTGTCCCACAAGGGGAAATTTGGTTGTAACAGCAGCCAGAAAGACACATATACAAACAAACAGGACACAGGAAAGAAACATACAGTTTTATATTTACATCAAGGACAGTGGTTACTATAAACAGAGTACTGTACAGTTATTAAATTAAATAAAATTACAAATAAGAGGCAAACCCAGGTTGTAGTGTGAATACTTACCTCTTATAATATTAATATAATAGCTGCTGCTTTTGGTTGTTTCTAGGCTAAACCTGATCTTTTCATGCTTCTTTTCTCCAGCTCCACCCAGATTTGTGAGTCGACTGGAAAGTGCTTGTCTCATTGAAGGAGAGGACATCCAGTTCTCCTGCTCCACATTCACCACTCCGTTACCGAGAATTAGGTATCGCAGCGCAGAGCTGACCGCTGTAGTCGCTTTACGATTTTGCAACTATTGTGTTTCTGAATGCAGCACTGCTTGCTCTTGACAGGTGGTTGAAGGATGGCAAAGAGTTGACTGACCAGCAGAAATACTTGATTATGAATGATGCACGGAGCGGGATCCTGTCTCTGACCGTCGTCAGGGCAACTGAAGCAGATATTGGGCAGTACGAGTGTGAGGTATAAAACATCGTCCATGTGTGAACACAGCTGGTGTCACTAATGTCAGAGCTCTGCCTTTGATATGTATGAAAATGTTTTATTTTGTTCAGCTTTGGAATGAACTTGGTGGCGTCAAGTGCAAGGCAGGTTTATGCCCCGCCTATGTCCCCCCGACTGACCGCGAGAATGACCAATCACAGGACTTACCTCCTAAAGGTAAGACAGTTACAGCCAATGAAGTTAACATCCTCCACCTAGGATGGGAACCCATAAGAGCCTTTTTAAGTGGGTGGGGGTCACACTGTCACTAGTTCAGCTGCGTTGGAGAAAGGGTGAAGCACATGCCATTGTCCAGTCACCCTGTTCTTACATCACACCATGTGACATCTCTTCCCTTCACTACAAACAGTTTGGATCAGTTTCACCTTTCCACCCTTCATTCATTTGATCAAGTTTACACCATTTTCAGACTTTACTCACGTTTTCCTTTCCCCGTTTCACACACACTCACATCATGAATAGTTCCAACCACCCTACCAGCTGTCACTAGATTCCTAAGGATTATGGCGTTGGGTGTAGTCTGCACTGTAGCTGCATGCCACAGAGTTGATGCAGTTTCCATTTGCACTGTGCAGCAAATGCAAAATCCTAACTATTAACTGTCATATATCACACGAGATAAAACCACGTCAACATTTATTCACCATCAACCCATTTCCCATTTGGCACGTCATGAAAAATGCACACTTCATATCCATATCATCTCAGTATCTGTAACTACCATCTTCCAGCAAAAACCAACTTACACATAAATATCTCATCCTCTCTAATACTAATCTAAAACCTGAGTCATTGTCTGTGAAGCTTCTCAGTCATCCAGGTCATCGGAGTCTAAGGAGCTTGGAAAGAAAGGCGCCTGGACTTCTTTAAGTTGCTTGAAGACGTTTCACCTCTCACCTGAGAAGCTTCCTCAGTTCTAGGGTCAAATGGTGGAGAGTCCCAGATTTAAGCCCTGTGGGAGTGTCCCCCCAAGTGTCACCGTGGGGATGTGGGGAAAGGAGGACCCAGGCGTGGTGCTCTGTGTATAAGCAGTGCGTTTATTTACAGTGTGGTAAATATCGATGCACAATTAATCCCCGTGCTCCCCAAGACTCCCGTGTGTGTCTTCCAGTGGCGTCCGTGTTCGTGCTCCCCGCTGTCGTGACTCTGCACACCCTGTGCGTGCTGTCCTTCCTCTCCACGCTCCTCCTCCCGCGGGCAAACACGATCAGTACTTCCTGGATTAACACACTGACTTGGAAGTTTCACGCAATGATCCCGCGTCGGAGAGAGCTCCACCACACTCTCAAGTAGCTCCTCCGACGAGGCCTGATCAGCTGCAGGTGTGTCACGGACTTCAGGTGTGGCCAATCACTTGCCAGGGCCACACCCACACACCTACATACACACATATATCTACAAGCAGGGAGAACGAGGGACAGCAATAACAAAATACATATATAATAATAATAATATAATTCATAACTGCTCCGGGACCTTGGGTCGCTCCGACCCAGGACGCTGACACCAAGAGGGACATGGACCCCCTAATGATCCTCCACCTAATCGCACGGCCAAGGTGTGTAAATCTGGGACTCTCCACCATTTGACCCTAGAACTGAGGAAGCTTCTCGGATGAGAGGTGAAAGTCCAGACGCTTTTTTCTTTCCAAGCTCCTCAGACCTGAGTCATTGTTGATCTTCTCTAATAACAGACTGTAGAGCTGTAGCACGTCACCCTCTGCATGTATGGGACGTCTGAAATGTTTTAGGGTCACATGGTGTTCTCAAAGCTAACATTTGTTCTGTTGCCATAACGATGGGATCTAGTGGCTACCATTCAACATAGACACCATACCTTACTGCACAGCATCCCATGAGAAGACCCCGTATGCAACGTTTTGTGTGTTTCATCACATTTCCACTGTTCACAGAAGGCATGGATTCAAACTAAACAGATAAATATACAAAGCTTGGAAGTAGCTGTTACTGAATATTATGCAGTGATTTTCCAACTCTGCTAGTTTTGCTACAGAATCCACACTTAAAGCAGAGCAATACAGTAGAATAGAGCAATCAGTGTAAGTATAGCATGTACGATCTAAGTATATCTATATTTTCTGGACTGTTGACGCCATGTTTGTCCTTCCATTGTCCGTAACTTACGTATTTTCTCATCTTCCCTGTACTGGTCCTAAAGCAGGAGGTTCCTCACATGGACAGTTCCATGTAAGTCATCATTGTCATGATAACAAATAACCACTCAGCATCCTCCTCTCTCCTCTTGCCAACGCATGCCCAGCTAACTCTTCACTCCTGTGAACAAAAGATGGTCATGTGCTGGGCAAGTGTCACTTTTGCGCCCGTCTAGCAGGGGGCATGTGTCCATGTCCTGTTGATGTGGTGGGTTGGTAAGATCCAACCCAGAGGCTGAAGGTAAGGATCACAGCACATTGTTGCTGTTCCTGCGCTGTAAGGTAATGTACCCTACGTGTTTCCTTTTTCAACATATTAATAAGAGTAAAATCCTTTGAAATATATAATTACTGCCATTGTTTTCTGTCTGAGTTGGTTTTGATCTTCGTAGATCCCGACTCAGAGGGCTGGTCTGCTGCATTTGTGAAGAAATGGTTACAGGCTGATTTCAACCCAACTTCTATTGCAAGGATGCTTTTTCCTCCCGAAAGTCCTGAACAGTAAGTTCAGCTTTATGCACTGACATTCGCTTCCACATTACATCCCGATCATGTTTTGAATGTTTGTCTCTGTTTAATGGTTTGCTTGTGAAACTAGATCTGGATTTTAAGCATTTACTGTGTAATAACCAGTGTTGGTCAAGTTACTTGAAAAAAGTAATCAGTAACTAATTACTGATTACTTCCCCCAAAAAGTAATCCTGTTACTTTACTGATTACTTATTTTCAAAAGTAATTAATTACTTAGTTACTTTTTAAAAACACGATTTACAACCTGAATAGGTGATAAAGTGATAGATCTTTCAGCCCAATTCTACTTTTTCTGCATAATCCATCATACAAAATGTAATCAAATGGAAAAGTCTCTTTTTAAAACTTGTTTTATTAGTTTTAATCCTTTAACTTTACGCATCAAGCAAAAATTTAATTATCTGCAACATTCTCTGACTGGAAGAAATTAGTTTAACATTTAAACCTATTTTCTGCACATTCCAGCACATAAAATAAAATATTTTTTGTGTTTACACTCAGTCTTTCAAATAGATGCAAGTGAAACACAGCAGAAAATAAATAAAGTCAAAGACTCAGCGGTCCTGTTGCTCTATTTTCACCTGTAAAGCAGGAGTGGGGCAGGCGGAGGGTTACCCTGGTGCAGGTGTGCCGCGGTCAGTGGAAGAATCCGCGAGTTTCTCTGTGAGTTTCCCATTACGTCATAGCTACTCGGTGCTTGTTGGAAGTTTAGGGGTTTTTTTCGCTGTAAAAAGAAGTTTTCTTCCCACGCACAGCGGACACTAATGTTTTTGTCACTTTTTATGGAGTCAAACTCAAAGTAAGGTCAGTGCTTCCACGCTTTAAACGCTGCACGCTCATACTCTCTCTGCACTCGAGATATGATCCACTGTTGATCTGCACACAGCTGTTGTCACGAACGGCGCACTCGCTTACGTCACTGTCATGAGACATTCTGCAAAAAAATCAGTTTTAGTAACGCAGTAACGCAGCGTTCCTACGGGAAAGTAACGGTAATCTAATTACCGTTTTTGCAATAGTAATCCCTTACTTTACTCGTTACTTGAAAAAAGTAATCGGATTACAGTAACGCATTACACGTTACTGTCCATCTCTGATAATAACTGTGTCCTTAATCTAATGTTTGTCTCCAGCGCTGAGGGTGGTGCTGAAGTGAGTCTTTACGCCCCCACGTCAGCCGATCCAGCAGCACAGCAGCCCATGTGTTACCTCGAGGAAGAAGAGGAGATCTACATCTCAGAGCAAATACAAGAAATTGCAGATGGTATCCTTGCCTCCTACTCATAACATGCAGAATAATATCACATTTTACATGATTAGCTCATGAATCAAATTTCTTGTTTAGCTCCTCCCTCTATCCAGATACCCATCGAGGACCTGTTTGTAGAGCCGGGTCACCCATCGACATTTACAGCCATCATCACAGGAAGACCAGCACCTAAGATAAAGTGGTACAAGGTATGAGCAGAGTTTTTTGAGTTGTTTTCTAAACGGATTTTTTGGTCTATATCAACTCTTCAAAGGTTGTAACAGGGAATCACATTGTTCTAAGATCACAAACCGCTGGTTTCAATCTGAAAGCTTATTTATAAATGAAACTGCTGGTTCACATTAATAGGATGAAGAGGAGCTTGCAGCCAATGAGAATGTGAGGATGGGACAACATGGTGCCCGCTGCTCATTAACCATAGTGTGCACCGAGGGTGAGGACAGTGGGATGTACGCCTGCTTCGCTCACAACAACTCTGGTTATGCATCGTGTCAGGCTGAGCTGACAGTGGAAGAAGGTAACACGGGAGCTCAAAATAACCAAAGGGCTGCTCGTCGCTGTAGCATGTGTTTGTTGTTTCCAGCGCTGGAGTTAGTTGCAGCTTTAGTTTTTGCCTGCAGGACTCCTGGAGTTCCAGGAGAGAGAGGTGGAGCTGGGAAAAAGAAGGAAGCTGTTCTCTGTCTATGACGTCCACGATGAAATCGGAAGGTGAATCTGCATTTTCTCTTTAGCATTATCTTTGCCAAGATTTCATGTGCAGTAAATCATCTTTCTGTGTTTTAGGGGAACGTTCGGAGTAGTGAAGCGCGTCGTCCACAGAAGGACCGCTGAAGTCTTTGCTGCCAAGTTTCTGCCTCTGCGGAGCAGCACTCGGACCAGGGCCTTCCAGGAGAGGGACCTGCTGTCCCGCCTCGCTCACCCCCGAGTGGCTTGTCTGCTGGACTTCTTTTGCACCAGACGCACCTTGGTGCTGATCACAGAAATGTATCCTACCTCTTACGTGTTACAGTTAATTTGTGTGTTTGACCACATATTGAAGCTGTGAGTTCTTTAACAGCTTTTCTAGCTGCTGTTCTCACGGGCTTCTGGATCATTTATTACTGAAAGGATCGGTCTCAGAAAAAGAGGTATATTTAATTTACTTTATTAAATGATTTGAGTCTTGCAGAAAAGGTGCATGACACGTGTTGTGTCTTCTTATTTCAGATTCAGTCATTCATACAGCAAATTCTGGAGGGAGTTGGTCACATTCATAGCATGAACATCCTGCATCTGGACATTAAAGTGAGCGCTCTGCTGCATTGCATTATTTACTCTGGGATTTATTTTCACGAAGTCTCTTTTTCATGTTTCTTCCTTTTAGCCTGAAAACATCCTCATGGTGTATCCCCCAAGAGACGAGATCAAAATCTGTGACTTTGGCTTCTGCCAGGAAATAGACACATCCAGGCACCAGTACAGCATGTTTGGGACGCCTGAATTTGTTGCCCCAGAAATTGTTCACCAAGAACCAGTAACTGTGGCCACTGATATTTGGTGAGTTTAACGGCTACATGTATTTTAGATATAAATCAAATACTGTATATTTCTCTACATCCAGATGCAGAACCAACCCTCTAGTTTTATACGGAGATTTAAATAAAAGTAAACGATTATTTGCAGTAGTGCACAAAAGTTAAAAGTTGAAACAAAACGTTTGAATCGTTTCTGTCTTGTCAGGGCCGTGGGGGTTGTCGCGTTTCTCTGGTATGTATCTCCGCCTTTTGAAAGCAATCTTGAAATCTTAAAAACACAGAACATCCAAAAATGTAACGACTCTTAAACTTTATCTGGACAGTCTGGTGTGTCGGTGCCCTTTTGTGGGCGAGACTGACCGCGCCACACTGCTGAGGGTGGGGGAGGGCACTCTGAACTGGGCCGCCCCTGATGTCATGTACAGGAGCCCGGAAGCCAAGAACTTTCTCCACACGCTCCTTCAGCCTGACCCAGAGTAAGGAAGCGCTTTTGGTGTTTTACGTGGGCTCGTGAGATATTTTTAAAGTTATGTGCAAACGACAGAAAGTACCCTGTGTCAGTGATGCTAACGCTGCTAAGCTTCTTATAGCTTCATTATGTTGGATCCAGTTGCTTTAAGGTGAAACAGAGAATGTCTCTGATGTTTCTGTACCTAGGAAGCGACCGTCTGCCTTTGAGTGCTTGGGCCATGACTGGATCCAGGTGAGGTCATATCATCAGGTGTTTCCTTTAAACTGTGAATGTCAAACTTACTGAACACTGGGACTGTTGTCAGGATGAACATGCAGGAGAAGACACGGATGAAATCAATACAAGGAGTCTGAAAGCCTTCATTTCAAAAAGGAAGTGGCAGGTGAGTTCCTGCTGCAGCTTTAATACCTGCCTGGATACAAAAGGAAATACCAGATGGTTTCCTGTAGTGTTAAACATCTTTGTCTGAGTGTGCTCTCTTTCTCTTCAGCGTTCTCTGACATGCATTGGGTCAGTGCTCACGCTGAGGCCCATTCCTGAGCTACTAGATGCTCCTCTCAGGGAGACGGCAGTGACGGTGCCCCGAGAGCCCCAAGAACACAGCAGTACCTCCCCGAGCAGTGGCTCTTCGTCGGAGTATGACGAGGCTGACTCCTGGGACTTTTTCCAGCACTGCAGCCAGACTGAAGAGGAAGAGGAAACAGAGGAAGACTATGATCCTTTAATGGAGAGAGCACAGATCCCAGATCCTTTTCCCAGCTTCCACCAGGATGGAGAAGAGGAAGGGGATTTGACACTAGGCGAGGAAGAGGATGGAGAGATAGTAGGAAGGAGGACTGTATTAGAGCGGAGTATGAGCAGGCAATCGGTCGCATCGTCGGAAGTATCGTGTCAAAGGACACCTCAGAGGGAACGTCGGTCCAGCAAGGACAGCAGTCCATCGCTCTACCTGTCGGATGGGGACGAGGGTTCAGGGAGTGACGGAGGTCGTATTCCTCGGGGAAGCGTCATCCGAAGCACTTTTTATAGCAACTCTCATCAGCTTTCGCCGTTGTCTGCCAGACACATGACATTAAGGGACAAATTTCAAGCTAAGAAGCAGGAGAGGGGCCGCAAGCCGCTCAGGAGGAGCTTCTCAGGACGCCTCAACGAGCCTCTTATTGAATATGTGGAGGATGAGACGGAGACCAGCCGTGGCCAGAGACGGGCATCCGTTCAGACCGCAATGCAGAAGTCCTGCTCGTTTGACAGCGGGGTGGGTTTCGCCCATGCTAACGCACCACCTCACAGAAGGAGCAGGTCTCTAGATGAGTATTCACGTCGGTCTCCCACTTCACCCAAACGTGCGAACGCCGGTGAAGAAGAAGGGTCGCAAAGTCTAAAGGAAGATTTCACAGACGATGAAGTGGCCGGGACAAACTTGCTGACAATCCCAAATTCTCAGCGAGCCACGAGAAGAGGCTCTGTCACTCCTGTGCAGGTGAGGCAGGCTTTTAGAGGAGCCTCTGTTCCTTCGAGCTTGGACCAAGCACAGACGGAGGGAGATGACTTTGCTGGCTCCCAGGGGTCTCTGGCTGAGTCTTTTACTTTGGAGCATGGTGGCTCTGAGTCTTCAAGTAGACTCGGCTCCAGTGAAGAACTGAGTCACGGTCGTCTCAGAGGGAGATACAGATCAGGAGACGGCGATGGATATGATGATCAGGGTGAGCGCCTCGTTGCACCATCGCCTCGCTCTTTCCAAGAAGTAAAACCCCGAAGCTCGTTTCCCCGGGCACCACCACGTAATCGCACACGCTCCAATCCCAACCTGTCCACAAACAGCAGAGGTCAGCTGGGGACGCCGCTAATGCCAAGCCCCAGTCCCAGCCTCTCTTCTCTGCAGGCTCCAGAGAGGCCTCCCAGAGCCCGGGACAAGAAAGAGGGTCACGGCCTCCAGAGGCACGCATCTGCTCCAGCCCTCGAAGCTCCACCACCTACAGGAAGGTCACCAAAACTGGGACTGCTTAATATCTTCCGCAGGCAATCCTGGACTGGCCATTCCTACTCCCATCTGGAGGACACGGAGTTAGGACCAACTCTGGGCGAGATCATGAAGCCTGATACACCCACCATGTCTCTAAGGAAGAGAATGAGAGCGTCAGCCTCAAGTCTGACCAAACTCTTTTCCAGATCCTCCAGTAAAGAGGATGTGAGTGAAGGAGGTGAGGCACCGCAGATGCACCTCAGTATAAGCACTACGTTGTGTTACTGTTGTGAAATGATATCCTGTATTATTCAATCTGAAGTTAAAACCATTTGCTCTTTCCTGTTTTATTTATAACAGGTCCAATAGTGAAAGGATCAGCTCCCGCTCCACCTGAAAGGAGGCGCAGCAGCAGCCTCGAGAGTCCCAAAAGGAGGAGCTCAAAGCTCTTACCATCCTTCAAAATACCTGCGTTTAAAAATAAAGGTCGGACAAAGGTTACATTCTGTGACTGATCTGCTTTAAATTTCACATCACAGTTGTTGCTTTGAGAACATGCTCTTTTGTTACCCTTTGTTAATATTCAGACCTGCCCGTTCACCCCAGCAAGGCTGAGGTGCTACAGTTGGATGGAGGCGGAGTCCTCCTGGCGTGGAGGCCGGTTCGCTCAAGCGATCCCGTCACTTACTGCGTGCAGTACTGTACGGACGGTGCGTTCGCAGACATGGCAGGACAGAAATGTGTTTTTTGTTGTTTGTGTGAAAAAGAAATTATTTAGTGTTTATTCCATTATGACTAAACTATATTTTTATGGTCTAAAATAGCGGCTCCAACCTTTTTTGTGCCACGGACCGGTTTATGTCCGACAATATTTACCTTTAAGGTGTCGAGGATAAATACAACAAAATAAAAACAGTACTGGTACCGAAGAAGGAAGATTTATTCATAACATACAGGAACAGACCCAGGGGGAAGGGAACAGAGTTAACCATCAAAACGATAAATAAATAAGGCTAAAACCCTGAAAACCTTAAATTTCACTCCTGAGCCTCGACTCTCGAGGCCCGGTACCGGGGGTTGGGGACCGCTGGTCTAAAACACCAGGGAATTTTAATAGCACTGTGTTATTGGTGTTTTCCATTGCCTAAATCAGGGGTGTCCAACTCCAGGCCTCGAGGCCCGGTGTCCTGCAGGTTTTAGATGTGTCCCTGATCCAACACAGCTGATTTAAACGGCTAAATCACCTCCTCAACATGTCCTGAAGTTCTCCAGAGGCTTGAACTCATCATCTGAATCAGCTAGGGATGCACCGATACCAATACTGGTATCCGGTATCGTGGCCGATACTGTAAAATGCGTGTGTACTCATACTCGTAAAAGTTAACCGATACCATGAACCGATAGGTTTTTGTACTCTGTATCGGCCAGTACTCGGATCCAAGTATCGGTATTGTAGCTTGCCATCACCAGTGTGTGAATGTGTGTGTGAATGGGTGGATGACTACTAAGTGCAATAATCCTTTCTGTCATCGTTGTATTTTTACTCAGTTGTATATAGTATTTGTATTTGTATTCTATTTTTATCTTATTGTATATTTATTTTATTTTATTCTACTGTATATAGTATTTTATTTTATTCTATTCTGTACAGTTGTGTACTGTATTTATTCTTATTGTATTCTAATTTTTGCCTCATAACTTTTGCACTGTCCACTTCCTGCTGTGACAAAACAAATTTCCCACGTGTGGGACTAATAAAGCTTATCTTATCTTATCTTATCTTATCTTATCTTATCTTATGACTGGATGTGTAAAGCGCTTTGGGGTCCTTAGGGACTAGTAAAGCTATATAAATACAGGCCATTTACCATTTATTGTATCGGTTTGAAAAAATCGGTATTGTTGCATCCCTAGAATCAGCTGTGTTGACCCAGCGTGAGATCTAAAACCTGCAGGACACCGGCCCCCGAGGCCTGGAGTTGGACCCCCCGGGCCTAAATTTAAACAGTGTAGTTGAATGCAGCACTCCTTATAGGAGGTCACAGGTTATGAGCAGAGGGTTGGGTGGTGATTGAGTGTGATGCTTACGGAGGAGTGCGAGGAGTGTACCTGTGTGTGCATGTATTGCAAACACATCATTTGTAAAACGGCACCAACACTGGCGTCATGGTTTCATGTCTCCACAGGGGCGGAGTGGACAGTCCTGTCAGAGCACGTGGCAGACAGCTGCTACGTGGTAGAGGACTTACCGAGAGGAGCTTCTTACGTGTTCAGGGTGGGTCGTGTCACAAAGACGGGAGCAGGACCGTTCAGTGACGCCTCAGCTCCCGTTGTTATGGCGACTGATCCTGAAGGCAAGAGAAACGCTGTCTCCTATTGGACGTTGTCTTTTTATGATTTCACGTCATTGTTATTATGCTCTTTTTGAAAACATGGTGCAACAGCTGTTTGTGTTTGTTATACAGAGATCCACATTCCTCTCATTCAGACTGAGTCACTGGGGTCAAAGGTCATTGGATCAGAACAAGCAGCACACAAGAACTACAACTTCCTGTCTGAGATCAACAGGTGAGACATCCAACAACGAGCTGCAGCAGTTCAATAAAGTTATGTTTTGTTTCTCTAATCTTTATAACTGAAGAGCTGATTCCTTCTGTTGGTAGTAACAGTGTGCATGATAACACAGGATACCAGGCCCAGTAAGCCAAACCTCACTTTACACGCTCAGGTCTTGGCCTTACTATGCAAAGTGCCCTTGGGTGATTTATGTTGTGACTTAGTGCTGCATCCATCCATCTTTCAGGGGTCGTTTCAGCGTGGTAACCCTGTGCAGGAACGCCGAGACCAGCCAGGTGTTTGCGGCCAAGATCACCCCTTACCAAGCAGAGCAGAGGCAGCTGGTGTTGAAGGAGTACCAGCTGCTGAGGAGGCTTCACCACCCCCACCTGGTTCAGCTGCACTGTGCTTTCATCACCTCCGGCTACCTCGTGTTAGTAGAAGAGCTTTGTCCCGGCAAGGAGCTCCTCTACAGCCTGGCTGCGAGGTAAGCGACGCTCAAAAACATCAGCCATGAAGGAGGAGCATAGTTCCTAATAACGCTCGTGTGTCCTCGTCTTTCAGTCTAGCTTCAGGTTAGAACTTGTACACATGAATGAGCTTGAGGTGGGAAGTCTAAGAATTTAAATAGACGTTATCAAGCAGAACAAACAGAACTGTATATCAAAATGTAAAAAAATCAAGCTAAGCTAATATTTCTGTGCTAATTCATTAGTTATGGCACCTCGGGTGCTGACGTCAAGCTTGACCATCACGTCTGTGTTTGCGTCCTCTCAGAGATCTGTACGCAGAGACTCAAGTGGCCGAGCTGCTCGTTCAGATCCTGAGTGCGGTCGACTATCTCCACGGCCGCCGAGTCGTCCACCTGGACCTGAAGTCGGACAACATGCTGGTGGACGACTGTAACCACCTGAAGGTCGTTGACTTTGGCTCGGCTCAGTCCTTCACGCCCGGACAGCCTTTAAACATCGAGCACATCCAGGGCTTTTCTGACAGCAGAGGTAATGATGTGTGTTTTTTAAATTCACACTAAATGTTGTACGCTGCATTCTGATTGGTCTAACATACTAAACCTCTGACTGTCGTGGCCTTCCGACAGACTCCTGCAGCAAAGGTACACGTTGTTTTACGGAGGACGGATTGATGGAAATAACTCCGCCTAACTCCATCCACCTCAGCTGACCCTAGCTCCCATAGTCTAACAAACCCAAGTCTATTCTTATCCTTTTATCCATTTCTTTTTGGTCTGAGCCTTTTTCCTGATACAGAAAGATGCACTGCCTGTAAATGTGCCACTCTCTATAAAGATATTCTGTCTGTCTGTTCTCTCAGTGTATATTATCCTTCCTAAAGCTCCGGAAATCCTCGAAGGTCAGGGTGTTGGGCCAGAGACCGACATCTGGGCTGTTGGAGTTTTGTCGTTCATCATGTAAGCAAAGAGGTTTATTCAAACTTGGATTACATCTCATCATCTGAGAACAATCCCACACGTAGCAGGGCTGTTCTGTTCTGATAAATGTGGGTTTGTAGACGTCATGGTGTGAGGAGGCTACAGACTGACTTCTGTTATAATAAGAATTACTATCATCTTTATCCTTCCCTACGTTAGGCTGAGTGCTGACAGCCCGTTTCATGCGGAGCACAGCTGGGATCACGACAGAAACATCAGGAAAGGGAAGATCCAGTTTGGACGCTGCTACCCGGGTCTGTCTGAGGGAGCCCTGAACTTCATGAAGAGCAGCCTGAACAACAAATCCTGGTGAGTCTTTTCCCAGAGTGTACTCACTCACACGTTAGCACTCATTCTGACATGATAAAAAACTTTGCAGGGGGAGACCCACTGCAGCCGAGAGTCTCCAGAATCCGTGGCTCCGTGCCCATCGCGCCCCACACAAAGCCCGTCACTCCAAAGTGTGCTTCTCCACCGACAAACTTAAAGCTTACCTCAAGCAGAAAGAGGAGAAACGAGATCAGGTGCGCACCAAGCTTCAGGGTCCCTCCTTCTGCCAGTGACGCCACGATGCCAAAGTTACCATCGTCTTTCTCAACGAAGAAGAAAACCTGCAGCAGTTTGTGCTTCAAGTGTTGCTCTGTGTCTGCCAACCTGGAGCCCGGTTAGAAAAACGTTTGATTTTTAAAAGTTGATGCGTCTTAATGAGTTGCTTCTGTGTTCGATTGTGTTTTATAGTCTGGGGATTTATTTTGTGCGTATCAGGGATAACGTGTGATCACATAAGGTGTGCACGGTGCTGCTGCATGAGCTGGAAAGTTGATCAAAATGTTGTTTTGCTCCTCTGGCAGACGGACGGACATGCTTGGCTTTGCAGTTCTGTCTCCGTAAAACTTATTTAACGCAGTATTTTATGTGAAGCTTTACAGGAGTTAGTCGATTAAATCATTATTAAACAACTCAAAGTGCTCAGTCGTTGTCCTAAAACTCTTTATTCTGTCTCGTTTCAGTTCAACACACGAACATTTCAGCTCTAACACATTTTAGATTAAATCTACCACAAACGGTGATTTTCAGATGCTCTGTGGTTCATGTGCACGAGTCCATCCTGATAATATACTCGACTAAGACTGAATTTATTTCTACTTCGGGTAGAAGTCATAGTATCTGAACACTTTCTAGATGTGGAGCTAAAGCAGATCTGTGCCAGCCTGTGAAGACCGAACGTAGCGCTGGATGTGGCGTTTTATTCGTACCTGCTGAGCCAAATGTCAGAAATCTATGAAGTAGGACTACACACCTAATATCAGCCACTGCTTTTACTAAATCTAACACAAAGGACATGTGAGACACGTCGGTCCAGACTCTTCGTTTCCATCTGTGTGTCTGAACTGCAGCTGGATGCAGCTGAGCGTGAGGAAGAGCTTTTCTTATTTCACGTGTTCCAGTGAAGATGGAGCTTTTCCAGTCAGAGACACATCAGTGTTCCTGTCCACCTGCTGAAAGCCTGCTTATTTCCTTATTATGATTTGGCCTCCTGAACTTTTTTAATTTCCTGTGGAGAGAGAGAGGTGACAAATACTTCAACCAATCATCTGATGAGTTTAAAGTAAAAGGAGCAAAGAGACTTTCTGCTTTTACTTACTTCATCCAGGATTTCTTTTAGCTCCTCGTAGGCCTTTTCTAAGTCGTCGTTGATGATCACAGCATCAAACACTCCGGGCTCCTTACCTAGAAATTAAATCAAATTGCAATAATTGGCTTTGCATTCGGGATCACGTTCCGCCGGAAATGATGGGAAACTTACTGAGCTCCATGTCGACGCGTGCCGCTTCCAGACGTTTCTGTAAACTCTCCTCTGTTTCCGTCTGCCTGTCCCTCAGACGTTTTTCCTGAGAGACGACAGAACAATCACAGCACCTACCTGTAACTGCTTCTTACTACCAGGTGAAGTCTTGTCACACTTTTAAAGCACGCTCAAAGTGCAAATATGAAGAAATAATACATCTTAAAAGCGCAAGAAAAGAATCGATATATGCTGTGGATTAATCACAATAAAAGGATTTACCAACACGTCCATAGATGGAGGCTGGATGGAGACGTAGATGGGGTTCAGGTCGGTCTCTTTGATCCGCTTCACCCCCTGGATATCCACGTCCAGGATGCAGATCAGGTTTTTGGCTCGCACGTCTTCCACAGAAGCCTTACTGAACAAACAGGAGTCAAATAAGCCGTGCCGTTCACGTGAGCAGAAACATCCAAGCAGGTACTGAATGTAATTTTGTGCTTCTCACACGAAGTGACTGGTAAGAGCATAAGAGGATCGCTGCACTGATCCGAGCTGCTCAGACTCAGAGAGTGAGCGTTATCTTCAGAACAAGAGGAAGAGATTAAATGTGACACAAGGTGCTGAGCCGCAGCGTTGCTCTTTTTGACCTAATGGGGGTTAAAGCTCCATCTGTCACCAGACTATTATGTAGCCGCTTGATCCTTGTTACTAAGCCCACAGTGTGACATTTATGTAAGGCTCGGTCTTCATTTCTAATGACTTAAGTTCAGCCTGTATGAGGACACTGATATCTTATTGTATTTTCAGCAGAAATGCGTTTGGTTTGATCAGTCAAACCCTGAATCCTGGGTGTGGAGCGTCAGGCAGGACCAGCCCACTGGATCACTTTGGAAAATGTAAAGAAAGCTTCAGACTTTTCTCCAGTGTCACAGCTTTTCCTACTGATTTCCACTCACACTCGCTGCATAATTCAATTATAGATTTCAGACATTTTCTTCTCACAGTTTAGGCCCAACGAGACGATTTCTTTCATTTACTGCAGCTGCATTTCTGTAGCATGTAGTCAGACTCTGACACACTGTTGACATCGTGGCTCTTTTTCTTACATTAAGATGTCTCATTGATTAAATGTGTCGGTAATTCTCTGCACAGAAAGACTGTGCGTGGCTCGTGACGTAAAACGAGCTTCACGTCCCTGCAAATGTTTCCTCAGCAAAGTTTGATCAGTTCTGCTTTTAAATAAACTCAGTTCAGTTCAAATGAAATCGCGCGAGATTAGAAGCTGTCGCGTCAGAGCGGTTTGCACACGCAGTGTTACAGAGAGCGGGTTAACTCGGGGCTAGCCCCCCTCTGAGAATATGCATGCAAGTCATAGTGTTTATGAATCTGCGTGAAATATCTCACACATATCCATTTACCTTGTTCCATACATGTTGCCAGAAAACTCAGCGTGCTCAATGAACTCTCCTTTGTCGATACCCTCCTGCATGGCCTCCCTCGTTGTGAAGTGATAGTCTGTGGGGAGCAACGTGTGGAATGAATCGAGCTCTGCGTGGAAAACGATCTATCAAAGCAAAATCAAGCAGGAGCTCACTACAGTGTAGCAAAGCTGTCACGGTGTAACAGCCTGTCACAGCTGATCACGCGTGTCGGAGCCTAATTTCAACTGTGATTGTCATTCTCCACGTGTGTCCACACGCGACCCACAGACCCACACAGGGCAGTTTCAAAAGCAAACACGTTACTACGAAGCAATCATTACATGACAACATGAAGGAGTCAGACTGAAGCATCAGTTTGGAGAGAAACACTGTAAAACAACGAGATAATAAGCACGAGAACAGGTCACGGGGATTTAAACAAAGTGCGGATATTTCTGCTCATGTTAAAATCCTCGTTTATTAAAAGTTGGAAACCTGTTCATCACTCAGTATTAGTTGAAAGGACCTCGACTAAAGAATGCAATAAAATGGATGCAACAAGTTCTAAAAGGATTTTAAAAATAACCTTTTGTTCTCCTGCATGTTGCCAATGGTTGTTTGCATCTTGCCTATCGGGAAAAAGAGGAAATGGGAACACCAGTGTGGATCTAAAGACGTGTGGGAGTGGAAATGGGAATCACTGCTGAGGCATCACAGGGGGCTATTTTCAAAAGCTTGTTACTCCAAAGTGTAAACTGTCGCGTCTTCCTGAGGTCATTGTACTTTTTAAAAATATATATATTTACATGATTTTCAATTTTTTGACCAGTTCCTATTAATCCAATCACAACGTGCCAGGATGATGAAAGTAACCCCCATCCATCTGCGGTAAAAATACACTGTGATCAGGAATCACACTGAGATCACCTTCATCTGTGGTTTCTGATTCATTTGGACATGAGGCTGACATTTCTATGTCCTCAGAGGATAAGACGGCTGCTACGGGCAGTAAAGTAGCCCCCAGAAGCATGGGGAGCTTGTTCAGTCCTATGGAGAAAACAAAAAAGGCACAGAGAGCTTTATCCCAAACCAAGGGAGCCTCACAGGGTGGCAAACCAGTCCTGCAGTTCACTTGGGAGTAAGAAGTGCTGTGGGTGTGGAGTGGGTGGGGGGAGGCTAGGAAACAAAATGAAAAGGAGCTTGTTTGTCAGATTCTCCACTTTTCTCCACTTTTATCTCAGCTCTGCAAGCTTAAATCCAGATGCAGGGCTGATGTTTTGTGATTGATCCTAACACAACGTGAAAGCACTAAACATGAGCACCCACTTAGAAAGTGCCAGCAAAAAGCCGGGTTTCACTCATAAGTGTTGTACCTTTGCCATCTTCTTCTCCTGGTCGAGGGTTTCTCGTCGTGTCTGCGGGGAAAGAATTGCAAAAACATCAGTGTCAACTTTACAGCCGGTACTGGCAGGTGCAGAATTAGGCTGCTGCTTCCTCCTCAGACAGGACGTTTTGCAAAGGAAGCCGAGCATCAGTTGGCACAAAAACGTACGTGAGACGCTGAATCCAAAGACTCCTTCGTGCTCTTTCATCAGCCTCTTCAACAGAGTGCTCTTCCCTGCTCCAGAGGGGCCACTCAGCACCACGGGCCTCGGTCCCGACATCGTCCTAAGAGCCACGGACGGACGCAGACGGGGGAAGAGGGATGTCTTAGAGATTTGTACAGACCAACACGTTTCACAGGCGGTGAGCTATGGTGTCTTTCAGGTGCTTTACCTTAATAATCTCCCTTTTTCCTGTGAATCGCTGCTCCTGGCAAAAATCTCAGCTATCCCGTTTGCTCGTCGTAGGTGCCGTGAGGCTAAATCTTTTGATCCAAGCTTCTCGACACACCGTGGGGTTAAAAGCAGGCTGTTCCTCTCGTATCGCTGCTGTTGCAATCTAAGAATTAATTGACATTAATTTCTGTGTCCTTAATTAAAGCATCAAAATGCGTCCACGTCCTAATTGCTGACTGGTTAGACAGCCAGAGGCCTGGAGGTTAACACTAAGGATGTCTGTTAATCAAGCCGCGAGGGGTCAGTCAGCTGGGATAATTGGATCTGAGCCAGGTGGCGCTCAAGGTCCAGGACAGGTGAGTCGTTTACCTAAAGACCGGATGAATCCCGTTAACAGAATTACTTAATAACACAAAAATCTTCCCCAGCAGCAGGTTTACTCGGCACCTTGACTGAATTGATCAGTTCGAGCACTCTTTCATTCGCACACCAGCTGACTGCTGATGGGACCTCATCTACAGTTACATAGTTACTGAGGTAACTGCTGTTGGAGCGAACACACGAGCAGGAGGATAATCCACAGTCTGTTTATCACTATTAACACTTAGTTCTCATCATTTCATTTCCTGAAAAGATAACAACAGCTTATCTATTATTGTTTATTAACATCTTAACTCTGCACCCTTCCTTCCTAATTCAAAGAGCAGACACTGAATTTTCACTCTTTCACTCTATACTCATATAACAGAGCTGTTTTCTAATAAATGTGTCTGTATGTGCATGTAGGTATGTGTGTGTACGTGTATATGTATGTGTGTTATGTATGGGTGTATCCGTATTTGCGCATGTGTGTGTATAACTTGTGCACAAGCATCTTTAGATACTTACATTATTGTGCATTACGCACAACTGTGTTTCATTGTTCTTCTAACAGTGACAATAAAGAGCTAATCTATTCTATTCTATTCTATTCTATTCTAATGTTTTACTCTCGTTTTCTTCGAGTTTTATTGATCTTACCTTTTGTCAGAGCGTCTCTGTGTGTGTCGTCTGTGTCGGAGGGACGTGGAGTAACAGATGATTGTGTGCGTGTGTGTCACACCGACTCTGTCAGTCTGGATTATCACCGCCTCCCTTCAGCTCACTAACCAATCACGTCGGGGCATGCTGACTTGTTTTGAGAAACACACTCTGCCGTCCAAGTCTAACATAAATGTTTCATTTTTATTAGAATCTGATCAAATGACATTCACCTGGCTGCTGTACATTCAGGTTATACTAGGTTAACTATATTTTTCTTGATGATTAATTATTTGAATAAATAAAAGTTTTATGTGATATAAAATTATTGCTTCGTGTTTGTTGAGGATGAAGAATCTTTGTTTCTGAGTGTTTCGGGTCTTTCTTGGTCCTGTGTGTGTACTGCATGCAGACTTTGTTTCACAACCCCGCTCACTTCAATACGTGTGCATTAATTTTTGCCCGTCAGAAACTGGACTCGTCTCTTGCTCCACTCTACGGCGGAGGCGCATTGCTCTTTTACGTCTCTCTGTGATGTGTCTGAACCTAAGTGGCCTTGCAGTAAAGGCTCAGAATAGCAGGCTTTAGAGTCTTTCAACTCCAGATGAGCTGCGATGGGCTCTGCCTGGCTAATCCCGCAGCGACCCACTTCTTAAAGGGCGCACACACGCCATCATAAGGCTGTCGACAAACGGCAACAACACAGGAATGCACGCCATTCACGCCTCGGCCCACACCTGCGGCAGGTGCAGCAGATACTCTTTAGGTGTTCACAGTTAAAAGCTTTCAGGAAACAACCGCCTTTAGACACAGATTTTATTTTAGTAATGTTGATAAAATTAGATTTGAGTGATCCTATACAAAGAAATACGCCAATAACAAAGACAGAACAAGTCCCCATGTGATGATTATTACTGTAAATGTTTCCAACCTACAAGAGCTAAACAAAGAATAAGTGATCTAAGCAAAGACAAACTCTGTACAGTAAAGTCTGCTAGTCAACATCCTATACACACACCACTCCAAACATACATACACAAAATTATGTACATGTGCTTTGCAGTTCAATCATCTTTCCATAAAACAGAAAAAAAAAGATTTTTTTTAAAAATCGATAAATAGTCTCAAAGCATTTTTTTCTCAGTGCCTGAGCTCTCAGATGGTTTCAGAGGTTTCTTCTGATCTGCTGGACGATGCAGTAGAAACACGGATATTGTACAGGTCAGAGGTCGCACTCAGTTAGTAGCTGTTAGGAGAACAACGATGGTAAGAAGGAGGAAAAGGAAGAGGGACGGGAGAGGGGAAAGGTGGGCTTGCATGACAGGCCAGCTGCCCAACAAGTCCAAGCCTGATTGGTCAAAACAGAAGAAATCCCTGAAAGTGAGTCACAGGTAAACTCGCCTCAGGTCTCCAGGTGAGGTGATGGTGTTGCACTGAGGACACAGCTTCTTTGCTCCCTTTGAAAAAGAACGGTGAGACTTTTATTACAGACTTTTACTTCGTTCTGGATGTTTTGCATCATTTTTACGTTCAGCTTTTTACCAGCGTTCGAAGCCAACACTCCTCACAGTGAACATGCCAGCACTGGATGGAGGTGAGCGGCGTTGTGTAGGTGTCCTGCACACAGGAACAGGCACAATACAGGTGAGCAACGTTTACCTGCAGTGCGACAAAGCTGCCACTAGGTGTCCACATGTAACTACAATCAGAGCTTTGGAGGAAGCGACTTGAATGTTTGTTGGGATTATCTCTCATTTATTCATCTCATTCATCCCACTGTGATATTTTACTTTGTAACTGATTTTTAAAAATAATTTTTTTAAAATCACAACAAAATATTTAACTTAGAAAAAAAGCCATGCAAAAAATCTGTTCATTACTAATTAATTATATATTTCCAATAATTAATCACTTACATTTTTACATGTAAAATAATAGAAACAAATAAATTGTCTCAGACTGGGGTCGACTTTGAAGAGCAGCGTGTGGTGCATTTGGGCTAAATAAATATTTGAGTGAATAATTGTTCAGTGTTTTGATTCTTTCCGTGTAAAATGGGTCAGTATTTAAAGGAATAAATGTCGCAGAGCTTTATCAGATGCAAACTGTAATATTTGTCGTGTGTATCAAACAGTATTAAGGTCATCTGCAGTACAGTCTGATCATACGAGGAGTCGCAGACAAACATTTTCCATAAAAATATTACTGTATTTATTATGTTAATGAAGAAACAAACATACACCAACAGTTTGAAATTGTGCTCTTTTCTCTTTTGCTTTAATTTGCCTCCACACTCACCATGCAGATGAGACATTTAAATCTGTCTCCTTTAGACAGCTGTTTCTCCAAGTCCCGTATCCGAGCCTTAAGTGCATCTAATGTTGTCAGCGTGGAGTCCTCCGAGAGCCTGTGCGCGCGCACACACACACACACACACACACACACACACACACACACACACACACACACACACACACGCACGCACACACGCACACACACACACACACACGCACACACACACACACACACACACACACACACACACACACGCACACACACACACGCACACACACACACACACACACGCACACACACACACACACGCACACACGCACACACACACACACACACACACACACACACACACACACACACGCACACACACACAGGAGGACGAGAGGGAGGACACACGAGTTAGGCAGACACTGGAGAGTCATTTATAAATCGAAGACAGATTAAATTATTCGCTGGCCAACATGGACACTGAGCATGAAATTTAGCAGCAATCACATTGCCTGCATTGGGTGTCTCATTTATCATGGGCAGCGGGGCGGGGGTTAGGTGTCAGCGTCCTCACAGAAATAGACATACACGCGCACAATTATAGCATAGACTCTATATGCAAACATACTGTACAGATGGGATGCAATGCATTCAGCGCAATGAAACGTGTACATGCCTGCATCACCTGCTAAGACCCTGACTGACGACATCATCACACTGATATAGTGTGGTATTATGTGCTGGTGAGAGCAGGCGGTCCGAACAGGTATGGCATAAATACAGAGGACCAGGATACAGAGGAATGGCTTCCTCTGGTTGGCTGATGGACCAAGTGCATGCTGGGATAAGCAACAGCTGGATCAACCTGCCTCCACGACGTCAAACTTTAATTTGAAGAGGCACAACTTTGGACATGGCTGCTGACCACGTCTCCTCTCATGTCTCCAGAGTTACCGGCTCAAAAATCCATCAAATACTCAACAAAGACGGATTCTTTCACTTTGACTGAAAGTCAGTTCATGGGCTCGTTGGAAACTTGAACAAAGTGTGTCAGACTTGCTAAAAACAAACCATTAATTGAACCATTTATGAAATTTGGGTTTAACAAATGTTGGTCCAGAGTGCAGGAAAGCATGAGCCCGCAGCAGGGAAAAACGATTTACCTTTAACCTCTAAAACTTCGTTTTTTATTAATGTTTATCGAACCTTCTGACATGTTTTAACCCTTTAAATCCTGAACCATGAAATAACTCCCTGAAATCTTTCATTTTTTGATAACGGACAGTTTGTTGGTCCTTTAGACAAAAGTCTTAATCGGCATGTGAAAGTTTTAATTTGCTACATGAGCCATGTTTTTGCAGTTTAGTCATTAAAAATGTTTCATGCAATTTATATCATTTTTTGAGGGTAAAAAAAAATCACGCTGATGATGTCACAAAAACACACGTATGAAATATGATACGCTGGGCTTTAACAGAAATTTGCAGATATGAGTTTTAGACTTTTTTATTGCTTAAAAATGTATTGTGCACTTTATTTAGATGGGGGGGGGGGGGGGGGGCACACTGATGAAGCCTGATAAACTCACAGAAACGTTTCTGCTGTATATGACAGAGTAGGCATGAAAGGGTTAACGACATAATGGATTAAAGGAAAAATATTCTTTGTTTACTTCTTTTTCCAATGAAATTTTTCATTAAAATTTGTTTTTTTTTTTTGTTTTTTTTTTTTTCCTTAAATGACATCAGAAACAGCAGTATGCGACATTACGTGATGGCAGAGCTTCAGTTCATCCTTTGTCATTTTTTTTTTTTTTTTTTTTTTAATAAATAGGACAGGGGGAATGAATGAGAGAGAGAGGGGGAGAGAAAGAAAGAAAACCAAAGGGGAGAAGAGACGGTGAGAAGGGGGGGGAAGAGAGAGAAAAAAAAAAAGAACTCCTGGGTCACCTGTATGGAGAAAAAAAAACAAACAAACAAAAAAAACAAACAGAGGAGACAGCAAACAACAGAGCAACATAATAATAGAGAAAACAAAGCACCATCACAATAAACTAGCTAGTCATAGATATCAATATTTACTAAATAATAAACGATATTGTGCAGCACGCAAGATAGACAGCACACAGTGTGCTTTGAGGCAGCAGCCAAGAAAGCTTTAGTCCGCGTCTGTGAATACCCATGTGTGCATACCTGTGTGGATCAGCATGCTTGCATTCCAAAGGTTTCTCCATGTAATGATCTGCTAGGGAGTGTGGGGGGGCCACAGCCCCGTCCTCCAGGGTGTGAAGCAGGTATGGAGGAGATCAAAACTCCAGACATCCAGAGGCCCCCAGAACACAAGAGACCATGGAAGACCAACAGAGGGGCAGCCGCGCCACTGTCCCAGTAAGAGCTGAGGAGAGTCCCAGATGAGGGCTCGCCCAGCAGCCGCGGAGCAGAAGTCAGGGGGAGTTGCAGTGACGCGCCCGTGAGCTCCGCCGGCCCCCAGCTGTGCCTGAGTGACCGAGCCCCAGGCCGAGAGGCCGGGGGCACCCCACCTCCAAAGGGGCCCGAGCGAGCCCCAGGCTCCAGGCCCCGACAAGCGGTCGCCAAGGAGTGAGCCGGTGTGTACCCGGACGCCCACCCCCAGACACAAAGAACCACCAACACACCGACACCTGAGGGAGTCCGCCACCGGCAGGGGAAGTGGTGGTGGGTGGAGATAGGCCTCCAAACCTTGGAGGGCCTGAGGTGTCCCCAGAGAGGTGGCGTCTGATTAAAATTTGTTTATATGGCGTCAAATCACAACAACAGTCGCTTCAGTGTGCTTTATGTTGGAAGGTGAAAACCCAACAATCAGACCTTTCTATGAATAAGCGCTTGGCGCCAGCAGGAAGGACAAACTCCCCGGGCTGCGACCGGCTTTAACAGTCTCTCAGTTTGTGTATAAATCTGTTAAACTGCAGATCTAACAACAGATCTAACAAACTCACATCTCTATCTCAGCGTTTTTGCAGGTTTGAGTGAGACCGGCTGCACTGCCATCCTGTTTCTCTCCACTGCTTGTAGACGGACTTCCTGGATACACAAACCAATGAGCAGATTACAGTTACATCCATAGTTTTAGGAACTGTGCTCAGCTGCCTCATTATTCCTAACTCACCATCATTTGACCATTTATTAAAGTCCAAGTTTACTCTGGATTCAGGCGGCACGCTGCTGCTGTTGCTGCTGAAAACAAACCAAAGTATATTTACCATCTGAAAGCATCTGAAACGGCTTTGAAATGAATTTAGTTCATATTTATCTAAATGAATACCGAGTGATCGTCACACATCACGGATACGTACTTCACTGCTGTCTCTTTGGAGCTTTCTCCCGAACAGGGAATCACGTCTGTGTCTGTGTATCTGCAAACGAAGTCAGGAGAAAAATACAGCAAAGTGTGCGAGGAAGAACTTTCTCCATGTGCGCGTATATCCCAGTCCCCCCACTTTACTGTAAACGCATTAACATTAACATGCTGTTTAGCGTGCACGCTGGCGTTCTCTTCAGAAGGATACTGTGCCCGGCCGTACTCCAGCGTGTCATCTCCGTCCACGTCCAGGTCTGCATCGCTGTCTCGACACTCCTTAGAGGTGGTGCTCACCAACATTGCACCTGGTGACACAGATTCAAATGGGAATCATTGTTAACAGCCACGTTAGTGATGAGGAAAATGCGACGTTGCCCGTGTATCTGCTGTGACTGCGCCTGTCAGTCAGTTTCCAGGTCAGAGCTGCTCCTCACGCCAAAGAAGCGGTTACTCTTAAGCCAACCTCCCAGGCATCCTGCTGCGCCGTAATCTGGACTGAAAAGTTCAGCGCTTCTTCAGCTGCCACTCAGTCACAGTATTCACCCTCCACTGAACAAGATCACACACGTGGGTACCTCAGTGGTGCACACACACACACGCACACACACACACACACACACACACACACACACACACACACACACACACACACACACACACACACATTCACTTACCTTTAAAGCCTATAGACGCCATCTGTATCCTTCTCCTCTCATTCCAGTCGTCCTCCAATGCCAACAGGTCTGCCGACCCCTCCTGAAAACAACGCCGCGCATGTACACACAAAGACACACATCGGGTCACATGTTCTCTGTCTGGACGAACACGCCCATATGCCTCCTGTAGCCCGGAGCTACATATCTGCCTCACAGCCGTGAACCGGCGCTCGCGGCGCTTTCACGTGGATACACAGCGAGCTGACAGTGATCCGTGCGCCACGTGAACAAAGCCAGGCAACAACGTCTCGGGGTTCAAGGTCAGCGTGTCACACGTTACATATATTCATCTCTGATTACAACACAAATGTCAGGGAAACAAATACTTGCATCTGACTCGTGTGCTTGGAGAGCCTACCTGTGCTTCCTCTGGTTTTCTCCTCTTCAGCTTTCCCATCCTGACTGAACACAGAACACACAGAAGAAATACTGTTAATAATGGTTAAAGGGGACGAGGCATTAGCTTTGGGGTTTAAATCAACACCATCAAACAAGTCGCATGATTTTTAGTAACACTATTGAATTATGTGTAATGAATAACTGGGGTATAACTTATTTGTTCCTGTACATAAAAACGTGCGAGTTTGAGTCGCTGTTCCATCTAAAGAAGCCGAGCTTTGTCCTAAACTGTGATAGGAGGTCACCGAGCTGCGTGAAGACTAACATGACCACGGGTCATTACAACAGGTTCACACTGAGCCCAGAGCAAAAGAAAGACAAGCCAAAAATATTCATATTAATATTTACAGCTCTATTTATTACCTCCATATTATTATATTTTTATTTAAATAAAAGATAAAAATACTGATAAATAACAGGATAAATTATGCAAAGACTACACTGTGAGTCAGCAGCTAAAAGTAGTGCATGAATGGTTCAAGCTCCCAACGTCCTGCACTCAACACTTCACATGCAAACAGTGAAGAAAGCGAATAGTGGTGGAAGAGGTACCGACAGCTTTCACTTCAGTAGTAAAACCAGTGTGGAAGTATTACAGGTAAAGTTCTGCTCTCACACAATAAATCCAGTGAAAGTGTTCATTAAATAAATGAATAAATTTCTTTTCCTTTCAATATTAGAGCCTCACCTTTATAAATGATGTGTCATGTATTTAATTTAATCTTAAAGGAACAAAAAGTCATGATTGTTCATGTGCAGACAGAGGAAACACTCAAACGTAAAATTCACCTGCTTGTGGAAACCGTCTCGTTCACTTCTAATAACTTCCAACATTTAAAAGCCGGAAATATGGATGCGACACTGAAAACTACTGAGTTCTGTTTCTGTGTGAGCTCACTCCACAAACTGTACAAGCTGGCCGCATGGATGCACGAGGCCCTTAAAGCAGAGACAAGCAGATGCTTCGCGTGGACAGAAGCTGCAGTACGGGATTCAAAGCGGCCCCCCCGTCCCCGTGCTGTCATCCCACCGTCCTCCCCCGCTTTCCTCTCTAAAAATATGAAAGCTAACATGGCAGAACACCAACTGAACCTCCTCTCCTCTCCCTGCCCTGACTGACTGCAGATTGCAAAAGGGGACATTAAGTTTTAAGGCCCTCTAATTCCCTGCTGGATGACAGTGGCCCCCGAGGGGAACGCACGGCGAGCCGGTGGCTGTGACCCGAGTGCTGCAATCCCAGCAAACATAATGAGGGTTAAAGAGACGGTCATAGATGAGGAGGAGCTCATCAAACTACGAAGACAGAGGGAGAGAGAGAGGGAGAGAGAGAGGTTGATTAATCAACAGAGGACCCCCCTCCTCCTCCTCCTTCCACTCTCTTCTTCTTCCTCCCTGACGTGTATTTAGAAGCTCATTATGCTGTCCGGTTATAAGGCCCAATAAAGGCTAACAGACCTCGACAGCAGTGGCAGTTTGAAGAGTCAGCTAAGAGCTGCAGAGTCTCCGCGGGAATAATAACGGGAGCAGGAAGTCTGCGGCGTCAGCCGCCGCCGGGACGCTGCGCAGGTTTCTGTATTCGTGCAGAAATGCTGTCAGCCTACTTTCAAACATGCTACATGCTATCATTTATTCATTTATTTAGAAATGGCTGGAAACTGTTCAGGGCTGAGTTTCTGTTACAAGCTTCTGTGGAAAAGAACCAGAAACAAGTCCTGATCTGGTTACTGCAGATCTACAAAGCCTTCATTTGTCTCTTAGCGTGACGCACGGCGCGAACACCATCATAAGCTCCGCGGCTGAGCCGTAACGGTAACTACCCGCACGCTTCAGAGGAGAAAATAGTTCCTACGTGAAACATTTACACAACACTGTTTGTGGGTTTTTGTGTGAGAGTAACAGTGTCAGAAATCTCAGTACGTGCCTCTCCCTACCCCCGCTCGCAGCAGATGGCCCCGCCCCTCCCTGAGCCTGGCTCTGCCGGAGGTTTCTTCCTGTTAAAAGGGAGTTTTTCCTTCCCACTGTCGCCAAAGTGCTCACAGGGGGTCTTTATCTTACAATGTAAAGCACCCTGAGGCAACAGTTTCTGTGATTTATAATAAACACGTGGGAAACACGTTTTTTAGATTTTTATTAAAAAAAGCAGCTCAGGTGGAATAAATATTAATCTGGTATCGTAAGGATGTTTCACATTTCATGAAAAGTTTTTGAGACACTTGAAAAGTCAATAGCAGCTATTTCAGGATTAAAAGCATGAACATAATTATATCCATTCAACTAAATAAATACTGACTGATTAGTGAGCTGATGTACTAGTGTCAGAGGTGGGTCTTTTATAAAATAGGAAAAAGTAGAAATGAATAAAATAAATGTTTCTTGTGTGTGTGTCGAATCCTCAGTGAAAAATGCTTCTCAGTGTTTCTTACCAGCTTGTGCGCAGTCTAGGTGGGCTCCTGCGCTGTGGGGGCGTAATGGGGCAGATTTGACGTAGCACCTGCACCAGCAGAGGTCATCGACTGTTAACATATCAAGGGGTCAAAGTTTAAAGGTTAATAGCTCCTCTGCTCGTGGGGGCGCTAGGCCAGCTGAGATGGTGTGGGAAAAGAGGTGATATCTGAATGACTGGTGAGGGTGGGGACGACGAGCGTGAACAAAATATCTTTTTCATCTTCTCAACTTTACGGCGTGACAGTCGCCTGGTCTGGACTCTGAACCACAAACTGAGTGTGCGGCACAGAAACACAACATTCGGTCCACGTGGATCAACGTACCGTTTAACCTGGTGTGTCTGTTGGCCCGGACGCGGAGAAACGTCTGCAACAGAGGAGAAAACATCATTTGCACTCAAAAAAACTGTCCATAAAAATAGAAGATGCTGTTGGAGGAAGCTGTCACGGAAAAAAGAGACTTAATTATGCAGGTAATGTTTGTGCCCTGTGATCTGAACGCTGCCGCTGTGCTTCTCTGTGTTTACATCACTGTGTGTCTGCTGCTCTTTGTGAAGATGCTGCGTAGGATAGATTGTATCTGATGAAGCTGTTAGTTCTCGTTCTGAGGGTCGAATGCTGCCTTCGTTCTCACAGATATGCACAAGCTGTTCTTTGTCGCCTGTGTTGTGATCACAAGAGATGAGTCTCACTTCCTACCCGCTGCAGATGGATACTTGTAAAGGCCCCACAGCATCACACAGGCTGAGTATTTCTAACTTAGACATGCGCGCATTTCAACCCAATCCTTAGAAACTAAAGCAGCAAAAGGAAAACAACAACTTTATATTTTTGTGAGGTCAGCGGCACAAGGATGCAGCGTTTGACACTCTGGGATGAGACCCCGTTGGGTTTCATAAACTGGTAATTGTAAGGTTTTATTTAATGCTTTACAATATGTTCATTACAATGCACTCTTTAAAATCCTACCTGGTATCGGTCAGAGTGGGCCTCCTCGGCCGGTCGAGGGGGCGAGGTGGGCGAACTTCCCTCTCGCTTGATGTGCAGGGACAGTGAAAGAGGCTGGAGCCCGAAAAAGAAAGAATCAAGTCAAAGGCAGGACGACGGCTACTGACCGACTTCCTGAATGTGCTGAAAACATCACAGCTACGTGTACCTTTGGCGTCCTTATGAAGTGGTCGTGCTGGACCGGAGTTGCACTATAATAACACAGAAGCTCGTATGTTAAACCTGTTTTTACTGTGCATAAGTCAACAACACAATGTGCCCACAAAACCTACAAACACAATATTGTGTTTTAAATGTCATCTGGTGAACAACCTCTGCTCTTATCTTGTCTGGATTTGTATCCGAGTCCGTGTGTAACCTCATTTTACTCCTTCTCACATTGTGTCTGTCACACGGATACTGTAGACACACACACACACACACACACACACACACACACACACACACACACACACACACACACACACACACACGGTGTCCCCGTGGGCCAAGTTCAATTTGAAACCATTACTGTCCACGGAGCGGTCGTTAAGCAGATTTGGAGTGTAATGCCTTTATTGGAGAAATCATTCTTCTGTTCTAAGCAGCAGGTAATGTGTGTGTGTGTGTGTGTGTGTGTGTGTGTGTGTGTGTGTGTGTGTGTGTGTGTCTGATCTATGCGTATGTTTTAGACCAAAGCAGCCATTAACAGAACATTATCTGCCTGCTCTATGAGTTGTTGCCTTGAGGCCAGAGGCTATAATATGAAATATGTAGGGAACAATGAGGCGGCTTGTAAACACTGCACGCAGGTGACAGAGAAGAAGGCAGCTACCACCTGGGGAAACTGAAGGGGGGGGGGGCATCCAGAGAGAGGGATCTGTCTACTTTAATTATCACCTCAAAGCTGAAGAGAACAGCAAGAAAATGACAAACAGATAAACGGAGGTAGTGTAAACTTTTTAGACGGTGGTAAGAGGGAAACGTTCTTTGCCGTGAAATAAAGCAGAGGATCCTCAGGGCGTGAGCGTGATACCTGATCTGCAGCTGGGCGAGTTTGGCTAACTCCTGCTCCATGTGCTCCTGCAGCTCTCCGGGTCGCAGCACGGCCTTGCAGACCGGACACGCCGGGGCCTGAGCGTCATACAGACCTTTGACTTTGCCTGCGAACGTGAGGTGTTTACAGTTAGAGGTGCTGATGGAAAACTGCGTCGTGACAGTCATGAAAACCCTGTTTGCTGTGCACAGACTGTTAGACTCAAATACTTAACCCTTAACTTGGATACAAATTTTATTAGTCGCATAAGAGACATTTCTTTTTTTTTAAAGAGCATTTAATCTTCCTCCTTCAGAGGGTTTGAGAGGCTGAACAAGAACAAGGTGAATCCATCACTTACTTTATCACATGAAGGATTTTTCTACTGAGAGTTTCAGTTTTATGATTTTCATTAAATTTGTGTTCTGGGGACTTTATACGTAAGGTGGTGCATAAAGACTATTTATTGCACAGCGACATGTCAGCAAATGCTTCTGTTTCACAACATAAAAGAATAAATATTCATTACAGAAACAGAACACAATCACAACAGCATGAAGTGATTCGTTTATTAAAATCTGCAGTTTTTATGCTTAATGATCCAGAAACATCTCAAACATCAGAGGTAAGCAGCATTCAAATACACTGTGACGAGTAACTGTCGCACACGTGGCAGATCAAAGTTGAACAGGTGGCTAAAAGCAGAATACTCGAGTAAATGTTGGCTACTTGGTTACTTCAGACATTCAGTAGCTGCTTGGAGCCCTGAGTGTGTTTCTGTGTGTTTAGTGGACCCGTCTTTACTACAGACAGGCAGCGGTGGTGAGAGTAAAATCAGGTAACACACACACCTTAACACGGTGCGACGGCCCCCTGCTGTCAGTGTGTTGGCACCATAGGCTGTCAATAGGAACATTACCCAGGAGGGCCACTCGGCCCATTGGGCCCCACTGATGGATTACTGCCATAAGCAGACAGCTGGGAGCAGCTCTACTATATCTAGATTTTACCTAGTAGATGAGGTGATTTACTCCTGAAAGCCATCAATCATACGGGGAGGGCTCGTAGGCAAGACGCACCTAATTTTCCATCTGGGCACAGCCGAGGGGGAAAATGACGCCGTGTGGCGATCCCAGTTTGTTTTAGCAAAGAAGATGACAAACAAGTTTGTGCTGTAAATATGGGACTGAACTTCAGGACCCTGTCATGACACTGGACTAACACTTTGCTCGGCTCCGAGTCCAGATGACCAGCCATACTCGGGCTTGTCTATCAGCCGTCGTCCCCTGACATCAGTTGCGCTGTGGGACCCATAATGAGGAAACAAATGGGGCAAAATGGCCTCTAAATAAAACATGGGGTTGAAAATAGAAAGTGGAGTCAGGTGTCCTTGAGAGAGTGACAGCTCCCCCCCACCAAACACACCCCCCTGCCTTTTTTGCATCCCCTAGCGGAAGCCTAAATGACTTTTCCCGACACGCATTGAGCGTTCCCGAGCTTTCCGCGCTCTGCCGCCCGGAACATGCAGGCGTCAGTAAACAATGAAATCTGTGGGCTGAAATTGAATTTATAACCACATTACCTGCACAGATAACGTCTGTGAATGGCGCCGCGATAAGAGCAATGGGATTTGATTTTCAGGTGTTTTATTGGTCCACTTTTTGGATAAGCCCCCCCTCATCTTACTACACCCCCACCCCACCCTACACCTCTGCTCCACACACATCAAATTTAATGGTGAGGGAGCGAGACTGTTTGGATGCACAGAGGAGTGTGTGTGTGTGTGTGTGTGTGTGCGTGTGTGTGTGTGTGCGTGCGTGTGTGTGTGCATGCGTGTGTGTGTGTGTGCATGCGTGTGTGTGTGCATGCATGTGTGCGTGTGCATGCATGTGTGTGTGCGTGTGTGCGTGTGTGTGCTGCGTTCTTGTAAGTGACAGTCGTTGCTTCATGAGCACCTTTTTACACGTCTCCATCGCCCTGCTGCTCTCCGCCCCTGCCCACATAAACGCTGTCAGTATCAGTCAGCCTCAGCTCGTCTTCAGCCTGGGGGGTCCGACACACACAACAGGGGCTGTAAAACCTGCCTGTGGGGCTTGTTAACTGTTCCCTCACTGGGGCAACTGGCTGGACTGGCCCTCTCTCACTGCACTGTGCTGAGTTTGACTGGCCCGTCTCCTGATGGATTCGCTGTCTGTCTCTGATTGTTTCCTTTTTCTGTCTTTGTGTCTCGCCGCTTCAGCACCTCCTTTCCTGTCTGTCTAGCCTTTGTCCAGCTGCCGCTTTCACCCTTGACTTACAGAGGCCCACTTGAGCTTGTTTGGCTGGATTTGTTGCCTCGTTCATGAGAGAACAAAATGCACGGATCAGATATTTATTTCTTACTGTTTTGTAGTTTATAGACGTGTACAGTGCAGGAGGCGCATGGACAAACATGCTAAAAACAGTCTTCGGCTCACCCCACCCCGCCTCACGGCGTGCCACGTCTCTGCCTCGCCACTATTAACAGCAAACGTCCACGACTTGTGCGAGTCTGTTGGAGCTCGAGGGTCCCGGGATCAGAATCCTGCTGACAAATCCTCAAAGCATCAAGCCTCCCCCGGGGCCAGTGTAATGGCCGAAGCCAACGCCCATATGACGGCTGCCAGTTCTGCTGATGCAGATGAAGCGGCGATGCCTAACGTGACCTTTAGTGAATGCCACATCGCATCAGGCCTGGATGTCACCCACTGACATTATGCTGGGGCACGAAACGGCTGTTCTGCAGGGGCAGACGTGGTGACGAGCGTCCCCCTGGTGACAAACCTGTAGACGTGGCGTAATTCTGATTGACGTGAGCAGGACTGGACGGCTTTGAATGGCAACGGACGTACGAGCAAGCGTCCAGGGCAGAAACTGAGGCTTTTTTTGCACAGCCTGGGTCTGTTTTTCTCTCTGTTCACTGGCTGAGTGCTGAGACAACTCACTCCAAATGGCATCATTATCCCAATCATCAAACAATTCTCTAAGCACATCAGAAATCCCTCCATAAAGCTGTAACAAGCACAGACTCTATATAACCAGTAGGCACATAGGGATCGGCGGGGGCAGAAAAGTTAACGCTTGGCGGCGAGCGCTGCAGCGGTGGGTTGTGCAGGCAGGTCCTTGGCACACTTTCAGAGGAGACGGAGGGCTATAAAAGCCATTGGCTCCTGCCACACCTGTACCCCTCCCTGTCCCGCGGCCTGCTTCCTATTTAAAAGCATCACATGCAGGATATTAGTCAGGGCTTTTTGTGAGGTAGAGCAAACCTCTGAGACAGAGGGAGGGGGGAGGGAAAGCATGCAGGTTGCCGTTTGTTTTTTATTGGGGAAATAATGGCCTATTGAGAGGTTGGGTATTTAATGAGCAACATAATAGGCCCTGTAGTAACACATCTGCTATGTGCAAAGTCATTTCCTCAGCTTTCAAAGGCTGTAGCAGCAGCCTTTGAAACAGCAAGTCCAGTTGCCTTTGACTTAGTGCTTCTACATATCTGCTTTTTATTAATTGCAGAGTGGCTGCAGCGGTAATACCTGCGAGACAAATGTGCTGCTCGGCCTGGTGCTCAATCCTAACTGCATTCGGCGGCTTGGAAGGCACCTACGCTTCCTCTCCTGGCTTGACCTCAGATTTCTCACTGTCCAATCTAATTCCAGCATCCTTCAAAATATCCCTCCTACTCTGCAATCAATTGTGTTTAATGTATTAAAGACACTCGCCACAACCACGGCGACCTTTGGCCCCTGCGCAAATCAATGCCTCGTTAGACCGCTAATGATCATTCATTGACTAATAAGATCTGTATCAACCTCTTGTAGCGCATTGATTGGCCTTTGGCCTTTGTAGTGCAATGTGCATAACGCCAACAACAGCAGACAGCAGCTGTAAGTCGCAGAGAGTCAGATGATGAAAAAGCTCCTGGTGGGAATGGACGCCAATCCTGAACCCCAAATAGACTCATTCTGAAGCACCTCAGGCCAAAACCCTTCCCTCCTGCTCTGCAGATCAATGGACATAACCTCTCTGACCACGGGTCAATCAGCGCACAGACTCCCCCGCCTCCCCCTCTCGCTCTTTCTCTCTCTCATCTTCTCCATTAGTCACAATTGTTCCATCAGCTGCGGGTGTGGCCCAGCATACATGTGTCCAATCATCTCATTGATGGAGAGTGGACCGGCTAGCTGTGCGACTGCGTCCCTGTGACCATATTTCCTTTCTCAGGACCTCGGGGCAAAGATCGAACCCTGCCTCCGCTCCGCTCCGACCAATCAATCTGCCCCTCATTGAGATGCATGGCTCAATGATCTTTGATAGTGACTCCAGATTGGAGCGAGGAAGTGGAAGCTGTCCTTGGGTGTGTGTGAAAATACAGGCTTTAATCTTAATCAAGACCAAATGTAATTAAATCTTGTGGCTTTAGATTAGAAACGTGGGCTCCTCGCTGTCTTTACAGACCAGCTTCGTTTACATAACCTGACCCTGAATCTATTTTCAGGACTTCTGGACCAAAAGTCTTTCAAGTCCAACATGAAATGTGTTACTGTTTCCAGTTCACTGATATAGCAACACACTCAATGCAAAACTTCAGCTGCTGCTGACGCAGGTAGCGTGTCTACAAGTGTGCTGTTGTCTATCCTGATACGCTGAAGAAGAAGAAGCACGCCAGTGAGCACGGGGAAAGATGGTGACTGCAATCACTGATAACAAAGCCAGTAAAGTCGTGTACTTTGTTGTCCTAAAACACACGTTAGTAGTTGTTTTAGGGTTTTATTTAAACAGGTTTGTGAAATCAGCTGTAGTCCACAGGTCAGGATGTTTGCATGTACTTAAATCCCTGTAAGAAGTTCAAGAGAAAATCCTGTTTTTAACTTTGGAGTCAAACTGGGTGTTAAAAACTGCGCAAAACTGTGTGAAACTGTAAAACTGTGTAAAACTGTAAAACTGCGTAAAACTGTGTAAAACTGTAAAACTGTGTAAAACTGTAAAACTGCGTAAAACTGTGTAAAACTGTAAAACTGCGTAAAACTGTGTAAAACTGCGTAAAACTGTGTAAAACTGTAAAACTGTGTAAAACTGTGTAAAACTGTAAAACTGTGTAAAACTGCGTAAAACTGCGTAAAACTGCGTAACACTGTGTAAAACTGTAAAACTGTGTGAAACTGTAAAACTGTGTAAAACTGTAAAACTGTGTGAAACTGTGTGAAACTGTGTGAAACTGTAAAACTGTGTAAAACTGTAAAACTGTGTGAAACTGTGTGAAACTGTGAAACTGTGTGAAACTGTGTGAAACTGTAAAACTGTGTAAAACTGTGTGAAACTGTGTGAAACTGTGTGAAACTGTAAAACTGTGTGAAACTGTGTGAAACTGTAAAACTGTGTAAAACTGTGTGAAACTGTGTGAAAATGTGAAACTGTGTGAAACTGTGTGAAACTGTGTGAAACTGTGAAACTGTGTGAAACTGTGTGAAACTGTAAAACTGTGTAAAACTGTGTAAAACTGTGTGAAACTGTGTGAAACTGTAAAACTGTGTGAAACTGTGTGAAACTGTGTGAAACTGTAAAACTGTAAAACTGTGTAAAACTGTGTGAAACTGTAAAACTGTGTGAAACTGTGTGAAACTGTGTGAAACTGTGTGAAACTGTAAAACTGTGTGAAACTGTGTGAAACTGTAAAACTGTGTAAAACTGTGTAAAACTGTGTGAAACTGTGTGAAACTGTGTGAAACTGTGAAACTGTGTGAAACTGTGTGAAACTGTAAAACTGTGTAAAACTGTGTAAAACTGTGTAAAACTGTGTGAAACTGTAAAACTGTGTGAAACTGTGTGAAACTGTAAAACTGTGTAAAACTGTGTGAAACTGTAAAACTGTGTGAAACTGTGTGAAACTGTGTGAAACTGTAAAACTGTGTGAAACTGTAAAACTGTGTAAAACTGTGTAAAACTGTAAAACTGTGTGAAACTGTGTGAAACTGTAAAACTGTGTGAAACTGTGTGAAACTGTAAAACTGTGTGAAACTGTGTGAAACTGTAAAACTGTAAAACTGTGTGAAACTGTAAAACTGTGTAAAACTGTGTGAAACTGTGTGAAACTGTAAAACTGTGTGAAACTGTGTGAAACTGTAAAACTGTAAAACTGTGTGAAACTGTAAAACTGTGTGAAACTGTAAAACTGTGTGAAACTGTAAAACTGTGTAAAACTGTAAAACTGTGTGAAACTGTAAAACTGTGAAACTGTGTGAAACTGTAAAACTGTGTGAAACTGTGTGAAACTGTAAAACTGTGTGAAACTGTAAAACTGTGTAAAACTGTGTGAAACTGTAAAACTGTGTAAAACTGTAAAACTGTGTGAAACTGTGTGAAACTGTGTGAAACTGTAAAACTGTGTAAAACTGTGTAAAACTGTAAAACTGTGTGAAACTGCGTAAAACTGTGTAAAACTGTAAAACTGTGTGAAACTGTAAGACTGTAAAACCGCGTTGGTACTGAGCGTGCACATTTGTCCCTGTTTAAAATGAGTTACATGATGCGACAAAGTTAAGGTTCACTTAAGGTTAAGAGAAAACTGAGTTTCAGTAAATATTGAGGTTTTCACACTATAAAAACAGACTTTTTTAAGCTGAGACTTTAATATTTTAATGAGCCATTAAGACTTAAATATGTGCAGGACATTTGCTCAGACTTACTGGTACTATTTTACGCTTTTTAAAGAGCTGTGATGTGGTTCTTTGTTCACGTGAGGATCAAACGCAGTGTAATTTGGTAACTGAGCGTCTGTTTGGGTCACTGGATCAGCCAAACTTCAAATCAGGTCAAACTTTCCTTTGTACATTTTCAAAGTGGTCCTGACTTGATGTAACTTCTTTGTATTAGTTACTCTGAACACCTTATTCCTGCAACAACCATTACAGGGAAAAACCCAAACCAGCTGCACAGCAATGAAATCAGCTTACAAGAAAAGGGCTAAAGCTGCGGGCCACAAAGTGTCAGCTCTCGACTCTGGCATGCTTTTGCTGAGCGCTGTCTGTCAAAGTCATGCCGTCACTTTGGATCAGGAAGCCAGTGACAACGGACAGCGACAGCGCCGTTCACCGGCGGTCTGTCAGTCATTCTGATGGCGACAACCTGCACTCACAAGACAGCCTGAAACACACAGATATCCGGCTCTGTCTCACTCTGTCAAAACCTGAAGCTCTCTCAAGACTCTAAAGGCAACAATCTCCCTCTGCAGTTTTCAAAGTTTAACTTAAATGTATTTTTGCCAGGAGGGAGAAGAGAAATATGACAATTCGATGACAATATCTACGACACAGTGGCCACCACTCTCCTCTAAAGTAAGGGTGGAATAAGCAGGTGTTTGAGCTGGCCTCTGAAAGTCGGGAAACACCAGCAAATTGTCAGAAAAGCCTTCCAGCAGTAGCAAAGGTTTCCTGCACGTTAGCAACTGCAACTCCTCTGATCTGGTTAATGCAATATTTCTTTTATGTAGCAAACAATCATTAATGTTCAATCAATGGATCAATGAGTTCTGCAGTGTTTCTTTAGCACAGGTGTTTATGAGGAAGAGGCAGGATGACAGAAAGAGACGCTAACAGACACATCACTCCAAAAATACAGATCGCTATTACCCAGACCGCTGATTAATACACATTAATGCTCGCTCGCTCGCTCTCCTATTATTCCGTGGCGTCCTCATCACGGCTCATTTTCATTTCCCTTCTCACTCGTTCTCTCAATTAGTGCTTAATAAGGAGAAAATGAGGGGATCGCTCTGTTGCTTGCAAGGACTCGACTTTTCTAAACAGATCGAGACAAACACTGTGTGTGTGTGTGTGTGTGTGTCTCACACTCACAGTTTAATTAGTGCAGCAGGACACTGACACTGACACCGCGGACTTTTCTTTTACTTTATTACCTCGTCTCCTCGTCCGGTTCTCCGGTCCGGAGACGAGCGTGGTTGACAGGTGTGACACGCAGACGCACGCACCGTAGCTTTGCCTCATTAAACAAACGTAAGGCCAGAATTTTAGTGTTTGTAACGCACCAAAACTCGACAGGAGCAAAGCCTGCCACTCTTATTTAAAACAGGAAAGAAAGATTAACTCGATTTGAACTGTTGCATGAAGCACGCTGTGGAAACGCAGACGAGGTCCACAGACGGTGCTGAGAGGCTACAGAGAAGCTGTTGGAGTATAATAAAAACAGAGATAACATGAGCTCTGCTGTTACGACTGATTGGACAAAAAGGAGAAAAAATGAAGATTTTGCTTCTACAGCTTCTTTAAAACACTGCTCTCTGAGAAGGAAACAGACCGGCTGAGAAGGAAGCATTTTTTATAAAACTGATCGCATGGATCAGCATCATTATCATCATCATCACTCTTCATCAATCAGCCTTAAGAAGGCTGCTCTTAAATTACCTGAACTAACTGAATTCAAGCATTTTTCTTGTGATTTTTCTGTTTGTTCTCCTGTACTCGCTTCATTTGTTTAAAAGTGGAAACATACAGCATGAAGACTGGCAGGAAAAAAGGGGCAATTAAAATATGCTCCGATTAAAAGGAGAAAGATGAGCTCATAAAGAAAGAACAGAATTCATCTGGTTAGCCAGAGAGGAAATGATCGCACATTTAGTAACAACAGTCAGAGAAATAATAACTTACTGTCTTTGAGGTGATTAATACTAAAAACTCCTGAACGTGAGGAAATCGCACAGTTTGCTCAAAACCAACAAAAACCCTGCAGATGCTGTTTCAAAGAATCTGTTTTCAGAATCAGAATCAGAATCAGAATACTTTATTGATCCCTGGGGGAAATTATTTTTTGTTACAGTGCTCCATTTTAAACCAACATTAAGACAAGACAGGCAATACGCTAACTAAGAATAGTACAATATATACATATATATACATACATACATACATAAGTCACTCATAAATAAATATTTGGAAAAGAAACATGTGTAGCTGTAGCAGTAAACAGTGTGTTAAGTGGATGCGTTGTACAGGGAGCCACAGGCAGGAATGATTTCCTGTGTCGTTCAGTGGTGCTTTTCGGTAATCTCAGTCTCTCACTGAACGAGCTCCTGTGACTGACCAACATGTCATGGAGTGGGTGGGAGGTGTTATCCAACATTGTCTTTATCTTGGACAGCATCCGCCTCTCCGACACCACCTTGAGGGAGTCCAGCTCCATCCCCACAACATTGCTGGCCTTACGGATCAGTTTATTAAGTCTGTTGGCATCTGCGACATTCTGAAACGACTGCAGTCGTGCACGCCAGCGTTTGCCAAGAAAAAAGCCTGATCAGTCTGATCCACAGCTGTTACTGTGCCGTCTTTTTACACTGGATTGTTGCTTTAGCCAAGTCATTTTGACACAAACAAGCGCATACGCTGCCCAACTCGCTCCCACCTGTTTTCCCATCACACACCTGTCCCACATGCACTTTGTGCAGCGCAGGTGAGCAGTGGAAACCTCACCCATCAGGCAACAGCACTCTAGAGAGACTTAACTAGTAGCACACTTCAAACAAAGTCTGAATGGTTTGTTTTTTCCAGGCAATGTGTAGCCGGAAAAAAGGACCCCGCAACGGGCCTGAAAGCAGTGTGAGCGGACAGCATCCTACTTTGGCTTCGTCCGTGAGCATCGCTGCAGATAAGACCTATCGCTCTCATCTCTCTCCTCGAGATAAGATCTGATACTGTCAGAAACGCCGCGCGACTGCTGCTGGTACGAGAGCACCACGAGCACCTGGTGTGTGATACACCTGTGTTTGGGTTAGTCACACTTCCTGAGGATGTTATTGTGTCTGCCTGGAGGAGCAAACAATTACAGCAGATGACGATGGTTTTATCTTCAAATGCTGGAAAGATACAGATGATTGAGCAGCTTCTCTTCAGTGACCCGCAGACACAAAGGCGAGGTTTTTAAGCGCTGATCGTGATAACTCATCGTGTACAAAGCGCCAAATTCTAAAGAAATCCACGAGGACGACGTATTCTTCAAGGAAGGAAAGCACTTGCTGATGTTTGTCGTTCTTGTTTTAGCGTTCACGCTTTTATAGGTGAAAATAAAGTTTTACATTTCAGTCCATGTAGAAGTAAGAAAACAAGAGACAAATTACAACAGGACAAACAAGCAAAGTGAGAACAACTGCCTTAGAGGTGAGTCGTTGCATCAATCAGCCATTACAGTGCAAACAAAGGTGAGCCGTATATAACGCTGCTGTTTTCTTTTGTGGCAAAAGGGCGCAACAGCTCAGCCTGCAGTGTGAGGCACCCCGGCACAGACGGGCGCCTCTCCCGAATTAGATGCCTTGTTAGGAAAAAGATATAGTGAGCTTTAATACAAGGCTCTGAGCAGAGGGGACAAGCTGGAAAGGCTTTTGCTGTTTTTGTGTGCGACTGGTAAGAAATGTGTCTGCAAACACACATCTCAGTGTGTGTGTCATTTACACTCACTGCCGTGTAGCCGTGGTGAGCGCAGCGCCGTGTGAGCCCTCCGTCAGCAAACACAGGAGAACAAAGAGGCCGGTGGCAGCGCCAGCGGGTGTAGATCTTCTCCGCTGTGTTGTCACTCCACGAGGTCACACAGGCGCCGCTCACAGTTCACTCTCCTCCACATGACTGATCAGGAGACTGGACTGAACCGGGCAACACGCACCAAGGTCGGCTCAGAAGCAGCTCTAACCCTCAGCTGATGTGATAATGATCCAACATCAGTCTGATTTATTTATTTAATGAAGCAGCAGCTGCCTCGAAGCACTTTATACGGAGCCCGGCGCTAACACGAGCAAACTTAGAAGAGCTGCTTAGTGTTCTTGTTTGATTCCATGGTGAGCATTCAGGGCAATCCTGAAAGGATCTCATAATGTTTCGAGTAAGCAAACACAGATTTCTGGCACTTTGAACTTCCTGTTTCCTTACACGACAATCTTTTTTTTTCTAATAACAATATAATTACGCCTTCTTTTGAAACCTGTTCAAATAAAACTCCTGGGGATTCACAGCTGGCACAATTGCACTGCACATCTGCGTGCGGATCTCATTTTTCAGATATTACAGAAGCGCTTTGACAGCGTTATGTAAGATCAGCCTCTGTGAGTCTCAGGATGGCAGCATTTGCATTGAAACAATCCACAGCATGTATCCCATAATCATTCAGCGATTGATTTGTGATTGGGCTAATAGGGTCGTGACCGAGACAATAGGACATATAAAGAGTCTCTGCTCTCACTCGGCTTCACAGACTCGCAGCCGGCCTGCCGAGCGCTGCCTGTGTGGTCTGCGGGGACAATTAGCACAATCTCCATACTAATGGCAGTTTGTAATGGACACTGCTGAGCCTGCCAGCCGCTGCGTGCACGCCGGTTTCCTTGCATATGCATGTGTGTGTAAGGGAATGTTTGAATACGCGCATATCCTTCCTCCCTGTGTGCAGCTTGGCATCTCCTCAAGACGAGGTACAGATGATGCACTGAGCTTCTGTGCTGATGTATTTTTATGTGCGTGAGTGTAAGTCGCCCATGTTTTACTGAGGCGAACCTCGTCTCCTCCCCTTTTGCTTGCAGCTCTAACCCTGCTCCACGGCCACTCATTAGCACCATAATAAAGACCTGAGACGACACGTAAAAGGTTATATACTGCTGGACTGCTGCTTTCCTACCAATTATCAGAGCTGTGATTTATGGCTGAGACCCAATGCAGCTCTCTGTGGAGAACTGGGGGAGTGTTTACACCTCTACACAGCGGGGTGAGGGGTCAGTCCTGCTAAACTTTGACCTTTCAGGCAGAGGTGCATAGCAGAGAGTTGGGCAAACAGTTAAGCACCGCTGGAAGCGACTTGATCGATCAGAGGGTCTTTAGGATGCACGTGGAAGTAATCTGTGCCGTTTCCTGTGCAGGAACGTGGTTATATAATTATTTAACTCCCCCACCCCAACTTTCAGTGTGTAAAATCACTCCCTGTTTGCTGAGTTGTTTGAGTTTCCCAACTCGGAGTGTGAAATTTATGCACTACACAACGCCGTCAAGAAATTCCCACACTGGAAGGCAGAGACAGGAGCCCGTGGTGTATAAACCACTTTGCGCTAACAGTCCCACAGTGCATAACGCTGCATTTTATAGCAGGAGAATTTACCATCCTACTGGGCAAAATGACAATTATTCATAAAAGTTCAAACTCTCAATTTGTTGCTCACTGGAGTAAACTGCTGGTGTCTCTTATATGGATACGCTGACATTTTCCAGGCCCCTGAAGTCATTTTCCTTTTATTCATTTTTTATTTTGTGAATCACCCCAAAAAATGCGCACTTGTTAATCAACAAAAAGTGCCAATCCTGCTCCCTGAGCCACTGAGTGATGTCAGGAAGTCGTGTATCTGGGAGGTGAAACTACCACGCCTGGCGTGCCTTTCACTTATTGGCTTTTGTCGAGCTCCTCCACAGCTGGGAGACTTGCAACAAGCACAATTGACATGCTGTAATGAGGTCTGTGTGTGTCACTGGCAGACAAGCGCTTACACACACACACGTATAGTTTCCATCATATATATGTGTTGGTTGCTGGCTGTTATCCAAGCATGCAGGATTGGTGGGGTCTTGCTGTCTGTCTCCTCAGCGGCATGTGTTTAACCCCAGAATTTGGCCTTCATGCCCTCCCTATCTGCCTCGCTGATTTGTTAAGCTCCAGGGACAGGACGAAGGACGTGTGTGTGTGTGTGTGTGTGTGTGTGTGTGTGTGTGTGTGTGCTACTTCTTACCAACACGGATTCAATCTAGCGAAACAGCATCTTTACCCCGAGCGTTTCCTATGCGCACACACACGTACGAAGGCTTTGATGTGAGATCACAGGCAGCAGGTCGATCAGCTGCACGTATAGAAAAGCAGAAACGGAGCAAAGAAAAGATGGAAAGAAGGCGTTCGTTTCAACGAGGAGGCTGTGTTAACGACCTCTGAGCCCCGCGCTCGTTACAACTCGCGCTCTTTACCTCGATGTCTCACACTCGAGCCTTCCACTCTGCAGCCACACCAGCTCGTGTGGGACGATCACGGCAGGAGACGGCGGCAGAGGCATCAACTACAAGATGTGTTATGACTCATGTTCTGTTGACCGTCTAACAGGTGCTGATGGTCACTGCAAAAAAAGACCCCCTCCTCCCCCCTCCTCCCCCCTGCTACTGTAAAATCTGCTTCCAGACCCACAGAAGTCTCGTCTGTCTGTGACGAGCAGTGTGGTCCACAGCCTCCTGAAGACGCTGGCATGTGTAGAGAACGCCTACACACACACACAAATGCTGCACACTCCATTCGCACATGCACAAACATATATGGGACCACACAGCGCACTTCTACACCAAGACAAGCTCCCTGCTTCCAGCCTTCATACGACGGAGAGAAGGAGGTAGAACAAAAAAAGCTGAGAAGACTTTCCCCTCCTGCCAGGATGAAAGCCTCCTTTAGTTGGGAGAACATTAGGAGGACAAACCACCATCACAACAGGAGGGGGAACAGCCAACCACGACGTGCTCTCACATCAAACGCAGCCACCATTAATATTGTAATGCTTCCTCCCCGAGCGCCGAAAACTAGGAACAAGACTGCAGTGTGGTCAGCGTACGAAGTGCTTACACCATGCAACTTTAAACAGACTCAGCATCGCCTCTCTGTGTGTGAAGCTGCCCGGTGACATTTCAGATCCTTTTTTATTTTCAGTCGGGAGAAAATGATGCTACACTTTTTTTCTACACCGTACTTTCCAATAAATGTGGTCTTATTTCCTTTAGTTCTTCATTTCCTGCCTCCTATTTTTACAAAACGTCACTTTTTGCAATGAACTTTTCTCACAGCACAGAAAAACAAAATCATAGCAAAGAACAAACCCTGCCCTGACGCATAAGGTTAGCGTGACTGTTGATGCATGCAGTCCATATGCTAGTCTGCCAGATAAGGAGTGTACACATAGGGAATTATAGCAGGTACTATATGTGTATGCATGAGCATTGAGTGGCTGCTATTGATCTCCTGTGGTCTGCTGGGGGATGTAAACACTGCGTCTTTCAACGAGAAGCTCAGCTCGATATGAACAGCCTTCAACGACAGCTGCACACAAAACACGGCAGGCGAGTCCTTCTTATCAAATCAGCAGAAACAACTGCAGTACGAGAGAGGCAGAGGTGTGAACGTGTAAGACAAGTTACAAGCACAATAAGTACATTTTTTAAAATGTGCGTTCGTGGTGGCTGCAGAAGCTGACAATATTCATATTTTCATGACCGAAGCAACACCAGCAGTCCTTAATTCACTTCCTAAGAAATGATAAATAAACTCATGTTCACCCAAACTCGCTGCAGCTTCGTTTGGAATGAGCTCAAACCCATCATGTGCCACGCGCCACGTCTAAGGCGAATATCGATTCTGCTCGAGCCGCACGGCGTGCCAACAACCCGTGAGTAACCAACCGTGGAGGACACTTGCACACTGAGCGCATCTGGTGGAGACTCCTCCGAGTGTGTCATGCTTAAATGTTTCCCCGCTGATACCTTCCCGCGGGACGTCGTTTCACGCAGGTGAGACTCTCGGAGCCTTCTCTTCCGAGTGAGGGTAACGCCTCCAGCGGCTCATTCAAAGGCCGAGTGTGGCCCTTCTTGCGTGCAGGCTCGGCACTCGCTCAGGAGATCGTTTAGGCTTTCATTCATCATTTTTTCCAACCTGACACAAGTAAACATGCAGTATAAAGTACAGTCACGTTTTGGAGAGGCCGTTTGTGAAATACACCAAACAGTGCTAAAGATTTACAACTGACAAGGACGTTTTTTATTTACCAAAGAAAAGTTCAATTAAAAGTTTTGTTATCTGCTGTTTTTAATATTCTGTTTGCCTTCACATGATTTCTGCAGGTGAAGGTGTTCTGGCAGCTGAATCCGCCGTTTAAGTGCTGCATCACAACACTAGTGCTCTCAAACATCTGGCTCCCATTATCACAGCTGTCACTTAGCTTTGCCACCACTGTGAGACGCACACACATGCACGTACGCACACACATGCACGTACGCACACACATGCACGTACGCACACACATGCACGTACGCACACGCAGCATCTGGCCCTGGCATGTTTTTTGCCACTCTACTCCTCCGGTTTCCCAAACTCGTGTTTCTGGTAAAGGAGCATTTTAGTTCCAGCTCAGTCCTGCAGTGGGAAGCGTCTCCCTGAGGAAAATAAGCATGACTCGCTCCAGTGAAGACATCTGCCCTTTGAAAGCGAGCGTGGCTGTTTGAACAGCTGTCAGTGCACACCGTGCATCTCAGACCTTCCCTGATAAAACGGCGGCGAGCCTGGGAGGGGAAATTGACACGAGGAAGACACTAAATGGACAGAAAAGGTGGCCGATGGCAATGACAGGCGACGCAGGTGGGGAGAGGTACGGTGTACCCGCTTGCTTGTCTGGACTGACAAAGAAACATGAGAGGAAACAAAACGCGTGGTCACCTGTGCGCACTGCTGGAGACAAAAACTCCTGCAGATCTTTCTGCTGATGGAAAACACAGAGGAGGAAGCTCACACAGGGAAAAGCCATTAGTTACTGTGCGTTCTGACAATGTAAATGTCAGTTTAAATATTCAGGTGTGCTGCGGAGCCACAGAGGGTCTCAGTACAAAGGGCCGAAAATGTTAAATGAAGATTTAAAAAGAAGCAAAACTCTGCACTGATGAAAAAACTAAAGGTAGGATTTTATGGTCTGCTTCGTACTTCCGCGAGAGCGCCTGCTGCCGCTGTGTGCGAGCAGCAGGCGCTCTCGCACCCAAAGAAGATTTCAAGCTTAACACTTAAGACTTTTGGTCCTGAAGTGACTGTCTGTTACCCAGTCAAGAGGAACAAGTGTATGTCAGACTTAGGAAAGTGCTGGGAGCTCAATTGCATTAAGGCTCTTAGTTTGCCCGAGCTGCAATCTAATTGGATAAAGCTGGAAAAGCAGCTTCCAATGTGCATGAATCCATTTTTCCTTTGGCACAGAGATGCTCCCCATGTTCCAGTCGACCCCGTCTTTTGTCCTTGTCAACATTCCCCAAATGAGATTCCCAAAATCAGGAGGTAAGCGCGCACGCACGAGCGCGCCGAGCAAACACTGTCAGGCAGACACACCTCTCACACCAGCGCGCCGGCTGGCATCTCGTCTTTCCCTGTCCTTATTAAAATTCCATATTGAGATTCCTCGCTGCCACTCCGCCTCCCTGGCCCTGTCACTCAGCTACCAGCCGACGACAAAATCAGCAAGTTTGCACAAAGACGAGCACATATGCATAGAGACACACACACGGCGCACAATCCAAACTTTTCTTAAGACGACTCGTCCCTGCTGCCGCCCTTTATGTGTGGGATGAAAGTTTCCTTTAGGTGAAATGTACGAGAGCGCGTATCTCCCCCCCCCGCCTTTGCCCCCTCTCCATCTCACCCCCACCCCCAGCTCCCTCTCATTGTCATTATTTTCGATGGTGTCCCCCTCTGATCTGCTGAGCCTTTGGGTGCTCTCTCCTCTCTCTCCTCCCTGGTCCCTTTCATCTGTCAGGCGCTCCCCTTTGGCGACCGCCACTGAGGGGGTTTGATTTCCCATCATGCCTAGCATCGCCTCCCCGACTCTGGCTCCTTCACTCCCTCCCCGCTGCCTCTGAGGCGAGTGTTGTGCCCCCGCGTCGTTGGGCAATTATCCCTGGGAGTAATGAGGAGCGTCTCTCCCTCTGCGGCATGCTGACTGACACCTCTCCCACTCATTTGTCAACAAATCAGACGGCTGGTGTGGGCGGCCATATTGAGCTGAGGGTTGTCGTAGGGAAGCTCAGGCTGAGGCGCATCGCCACGTCTCCCTCTCTCTTTTTCTGTATCCTCCTCCATCCCTTCCTCTCTATCTCTGCCACCTCGTTATCTCTGACAGGGTGTCATTCGTTCCAACTCTCACTCCTCCCGTGTTAACCCTCCACACGCTCCCATGTATTTGTGTTCCTCAGCCACCAAGAGAAATCTGACTTCCAACAGCCCTAATGGTCATATGTGGCTAATGATCACTGAGCTGAATAAGTGACAGCGTTCAATTTATTTGTGTGGAAGCCGCTCACAGCCTGCCTCTGTAAACACTTTGCCCGACTACATGCTGACGACTAAAGTGCAGAAGGGGGAAATGTTTTCAGATATGCCTTTACTCACAAAAGCTCCTTTCAATTTGTCACCTTTAGTGGATGCAGCTGCAGAGGATATGTTACCCTCATTGGCCCTGTCATGTCAGGGGCGAGCAAAGCCTTTGATGTGCTGGTTAAACGCTGCATACTTTAAAGAAGCCCGATGAGTGACTGCGCTTTCTCTTTAGATACGAGCTGGGAGAATTGTGCAAACATAACAGCGCGTCGTGTGCGTCTCACTCACTGTGCTCTTTGCGCTCCTCGGGGCTCGATGAAGCCTCTCCATCAGACAGCAGGCCGGACATGGAGAACAGCTTCCTCCCCGACTCCTCCCCAGCTTTGAGGGAGCCTCCGAGGGAGCCAAAGTCAAACTCCTTCCCCTCCACCTCTGGAAAGCAGCTTTTCAGCCTCTTGGCGGGGGTGAAAGCAGACTGGTAACCCCCGGACTCCCTCTCATCTTGAGGCGAGGAGAAAGGCCGGAAGGCGCCCACACCGCTGTGGTTGAGCATGCCCAGGGTGGAGCAGTCCAGGTTTGGTGGGGTGAACTGTGGGTGCAGGTGGAGCAGGGAGGCCGGGAAGTCTCGGGACGAAAAGGTGCCTGACATGGGGCCCTGGCGCTGATACATGGAGGTAAACGTGTAGGAGGCTGAAGGGAAGGGGAGGTGGAGGTCCTTCTCCACAGAGACGGGGACGCCGAAGGGCCTCGGCGCTTGGCAGGGGACAGAGGCGTCTCGGCCAGACTCTGCAGTGGAAGCTAGGACCATCAGGGCAGGGGACGCCAGTGGAGCCGGTAGGTAGGAGGGGCTGTCCATCTTGAAGGGGCGGTGGAGGTCCATTCACCTCCTTTATGCTGGTTCTGAGAAGACGAGGAGACAAACGAGAGGAGAGAGAAAAGTGTTTGGATGAGACACAAGAAGAAATGATTCTCAGTGACTGTTGTTAGGCAGACAGGAAATTATTTCATTTTGTCAAATTTACAGGAAATTGTTTGATGTCCTCTTTAACGACAAGATCTTGATTTCTTCATTTTGTGAAATACACCCAGCTGCTTTTGTGAGGCATTTTTACAATTACAGGTTTCGACTAATTTCAGCAGAAAAATGGGTTTGAGGAGGCCTACTGCGCCTGTAAATAATTACGACGGGAATAAATTGCCAATAAAACACACACGTAGCTGGAGCCTGCAAAGGATCGTTTTGATAGCGAAGTCTAAGCGATTAAATTGGGGAAATCATGCAAACGCATTTGGGAAAGACGACGATTCTTTTTTTCTCCTTCTTCTTTCAGACTTGAAAAGAGAATAAATCAAGACAAATGTGTCCGGTAAAATTAAATTCTAGGAATATTTTTGTTGTTGTTTTTATTCTTTTTTGTTCTAAGGCACAAAAGTAATCTGTGCTGACGCGCAAAAGACTGAGCCGCTTTAGTTATTGAGAAGTTTGAAAAAGTGCGCTTCATATGAAATGATGAGAGGCCTCAAACAGGGAAAAAGGTTTGGGCCCACACAAGCACTTTTTTTTTCTTACATCAGAAGCAAAACTATTCAGGAAATTTACCAAAAACAAAATAAAAGTTGGGACTCTTAAGAGGGACAAAAACGACTTAATTTTTTTAAAACAAAAAAAGCCCCTAAATGAACAAACTGGCAAAATACAGACGAAACGTTGCAAATTACTGACAGTTTTTCAGCGCCTCGAACTTTCTGCTCGCGTCCAAGAGCGCAAATGCGACCCCGGTTTATCCCAGGAATTAGCCTCCCACCGTTTTTCCAAGTCTTTCCACGAGTGTGTTATAAAAGTGGGGGCTTTTTTCTCAGTAAGCTCACAAGTTCCCTAACTTTAGGAAAACACACGCAACAAAACCTCACACCAGAACACATGGCAATCAAAAAGCCAATTAAACCAATTAAACCAAATGAAGGCGTAATCACTGGAATTATCGCGAAGCATCAGTCGGCACTTACCGTGATGAAGTCTCGAAGCGAGATTTATTTCGCCGCCAACTCTCTCTCTTTCTCACTTTGCCTTTCTTCCAAGTTACAGTTAATTTCAAGGACGCGGCACTTTCTCCCGGTTACGCAGGAATGAGAGAGGGAAAAAGACCTGCAGCTGCGGGCAGCGTCGGCTTTTTCGGTCCTCCTCCAGATGTTGTGAGTGTTTACGAGTTAAGGCTGAGATGAGGCGCGTAGCTGCTGTGTTCCTGCGCAGGATCGAGGCATCAGTGAGTGGACTGGCTGCGGGTCGGTCTGTCTCTGTTGGTCTGTGCGCTCTGTGTGACAATCCCCCCTCCACCCCTCTCTTTCCACTTTACCCTGCCCTCTTTCTCTGTAGCCTCGTCCCCCCCACCCCTCTCTCCTCCGCGCTCTCCCCCTGAGACACGCCGCGTGCGATGGACACATTCAATTTCTCGTCCTCGTTTAAGGTGAGTTACAGTGAAATTGAGTCAAAAGAAAAATGCACTTATCAGCTGCCCAGGGTGGGTGTGGATAAGAAGAGAACTTGAGGGATTAAAAGTGTCAGATTATATCTGCGAATATAGAATCAAACGTGGTAACTTTCACTGAAAACTCGTGAATATCCGGTTATTGTCACCTGCGCTTCTTAACTCGCAGAGTCGAATCCACCACATCAGTCTGAGTTTATGAAGGACGTGCATGCACCAAAATTAAACCTTTCAGCTGCTTTCAGTGCATTAGTGCTATATACTAAGTTCACCAACTCATCGCTTTCTGTGCGCCCGCGCACGCGCGAGCGAGCGCGTGTGGCGCCGCTGCTTTGAATGGCAGGTAAATGAGTTATCTGCTCCTCCGTGGCTCACTGAGCATGTACAGTCGCCAGCCTGTGTGACTGACACTTGGGAATATTCCCTTTTGATGAGACACAGTGCAAACCAATGGTATTATTTGTCACAGATAATCTGCTTTCAAGTCCAACACATTACGCGCGGCGTAATATCTACATTATTCATATCTGATTTCCAGCACATTGTCAGAAAGAACAGCTCAGAGCGCCACAAATCAGCCCAAATCACTCTTAATTTGTTTTTATCGGTATTGGTATTGCTTAAAGACTTTTTGAAATAATGTAATTGAAATAATTCCTTATTCCCTCGAGCCAATCCAGAGGCTTTACACTGCTAATCTAATGTGACACGCAATTTCCGTCTCTCAGACGATTGCTTCCCCTCAGGTCCCTGTCTTTAATGAACAGCCATTTGGCTGTGAGCCTGTGTGCCTGCATTTGTACGTGTGTGTGTAATCAGAGAGCGAGACACAGTCCTGAGATAGGAAATGAGTGAAATGGGAATATCCCGGCCAAGAAGACACAAGGAAGAGGGTTGTGGGGAAACATAGCTTGAGATCAGTGGCTTCGCTGTACTAAATCAGCCTGAAAACACACCACATAATTGAGATGTAAAAATAAACACTGACTCTCTCGATGGCATTAGCCAAGAGTGAAGAGGGCCACCGTTTAGCCTGGACAGTTCAGCTGTCTCCCGCATCCTTAAAATGCTCCCAGAGATGAAGCTTGCCATGTGCACCACTTCCTTTCACACCCAGCCGCTGGTGGAGAGGTGGAGGGCCAGACAGCAGATGCAGACCTTTAAAGGGACACGTAAACCAGACCGACTCTGTCGCCGTGTTGCCCTCGGACCAGTACGGGAGCGTGCAACACATGTGTCCCTCGTGACAAAGCAAGGTCACTGCTCCGCTTAGAGAGCTCCCTCTCATTCAGTCCTTGTTGTTTTGAGGTCACACATACCGTCACACACCCGCACACGCCAGGGGTAAAGGCGAGGATTAAACGCAGAGGATTCCCAAACTGAATGACCTCCATTTAATTGCAAATGTGTAATCAAAAGTCACCTTTTTTGGAAACCCCTCCTCTGTTGTTTGGCTAAGAAACACCAAAAATATCCTAATTTGCCAACTGATCAGTGAACACCCGCTCCCCACGAGTGGCTGCATTGACATTACGATTATTATATCTTCCCCGTTCCTCCAATTTGCCCCGTGTGCTAGTAGCCGTGGGGGGTGCGCAGTGGATGATGGGTGTGTGTCCTGCAGGCCCAGTGAAGTGTTAATGATGTCCCCGCTGCCTCAGCCAGGTTACGGCACAGGGACCGTTAGCCGCCCAGGGTAACTGCACGGCTCCCAGAATAAATTGCCACCCGAAGCCACGCAGGCTGGTCAGCCAGCCAATTACAGGCCTGCCCGCTCAGCTGAGGATGATGGGATGCGATGTTAATTGTAAGCTTTCATTTTCTGGCAGGAGGTGAGTCACTTGGCTGTCTTCTTGACTGCCGTACACACGCAGAGCATAACATCTTAATGCACGCAGTTTATGCTTAGAGTGTGTGTGTGTGTGTGTGTGTGTGTGTGTGCGTGTGTGTGTGTGTGTGTGTGTGTGTGTGTGTGTGTGTGTGTGTGTGTGTGTGTGTGTCTTTTTGGTTCTGGTTTATGTGGTCATATTCATCTGCCCCATCTCGCTCCGTTTTTTTCTTCCTTTAAAAGAAAATTGAGTTTTGAATCATTTACAAGCAGTTTTAATGGTATTTAAATGTTACAGCTTAGTTTCTGTGGTCTTCAGTGTAATTCCCAGCAAGTAAGAGATGAGATGAGGGGAATTAAATCAACATGATGAGAGTTCTTCACTTCTTTTATTAGGATGCCAGAGGTCATCTGTAGAGTCTTTTAACTTTCTCAATTGGAGTAGTGAACAGTAAATCGTCAAGTTTTATTTTTTTTACTCTGCCTTTCATATCAGTTGTTGTTGCTTTTTTTCTGGGGCACTGGATAAACTAAGTTACTGCTGTAATCATTCCCACAGACCAATTAGAGATAATTACTTTTTGCTGTGAGACTCACAATGTCCAATTACAGCAAAATGGCTTCAAAATTCATACAATGTTGCCAAATTAAAAGCAAAATGATATAAAAACGGGCCGAATGATTATTGTTTTGTTTTGGTGGGTGTACCTGCTGGTGAAGTTAAAGGAGAGCCGGGCACAATTCAAAGTCTCACCGACGGTGACGGGAAGAGCCCCGGCAGCATCAGCAGTGAAGATGAAGAGCGCTCAGTTCTCTGGAGTCAGTTGGGTAGTAGTCGTGCACCCGAGTGCCACACTCTTCTCAGTATATCAACATAGAGACTGTCTGGTAGCAGTGCTATGGAGAGAGAGGTTAGCTACTATATTAACATACAGAGAGACAGCGCCAGAGCAGAGCAGTCTGCCAAAGACTCAGCAGTGGAAGTGAGACACAGAGAGGCCATCGACCAGACAGCTGCAAGATGGAGTGGAAGAGAACGTGTGAGAGATGAGCTGTCGAACATGTGACGGGTCCCCAAAGCAGCGTGTGAGCGTGAATGTGAGCAAGAATACAGAGAGGTGCATTATGGTCTCAATCATTGATCGCTTCCTCCCGAGGGGGCGGGCGTCTGCCCTCCGCCACACGTGTAAACACACTCGGCTGTGTGTGTTCACATTCACAGCACACTGTTGTGTTTCCTCAACTTTTGTCGCTACTCTGCCGCCAAATGTGTGACGGTTTAAGAATCCCACAACTTCTTCAGCACTTTCAGGAATGTGTCTCAGACACATGACGGCTTTTACTCGAGCCTAGTTTTAGGAAACGTGACGGTGATAAACTGAAGGAACGTGTTACCTGTGCGATGCATCGCTGATAGGTGTGGTGGGATACCAGGTGATGTAGGACTCATGAGTGACAGGAAGGACGAAAGGATTAGAAAAGAAAGACAAAGTGATGCGGTGGTTAAAGGTCACGGTCCAGTAGAGGCTGCAGATGCAAACAGCAATAAGAAATCATACTGTACACCAACACGGTTATTTACATCGTGCTTTCAAAGACACGGGGACATTTGTTTTTGTTACCTCCTGCAAAAAAATAACCATTATCACCATTATAACCATTATCACCACATACAATGCTGATCATTGTTTGTTGTTTGCAGTGCCAGAGGGAAATATATGTAACGCATTATTCAGAATAATGTATTTGACTAAATGCATTTAGGTCTTAATAAGCAGAATTAAAACAGCTGATTTTCCATCTTCTGTCTCATAATTCTGAAACAAGTCGTCTAAGTTCCCACATCTAAAAAAAGAAATATTAATAAACCCAGCAGAGTTAAACAGGCTGTTGTTTCATCGAGAGAAATATTTAAATATCGCAGAAAGAATAAAATACAGATCGTCTGTTGGAGGTAAACAGGCCTGAAAACAGTCCAACTAAATTTGCCAAAACAATTACAGCAGCTAAATTCAGAGTTTATTAAATACAATAAAAAATTTATTTTATATATTTATTATTATTATTCTTACTATTAATTAATGATGATTTTACCCTAATTATTATCAACATATAGCCAGCACAATATTTGTGTCGAACAACACCAAACATCTTATTTCTAATGTCTTATTTGTCAATATACCAAAATCTGCAGTCCTGTTGTTCGTCCAGAGACTCGGCCTGTGCGTCTGCACACAGCTGACAGGCGAGCAGAAAGTTACACGTGCAGCACGTTCAGTGTTTCAGAAATAAACAACACAGATTTGAGCCAATAATGACGAATTTATTCTTCAGGTTTTCACCACGTTACAGGAATGACACGTCACTAAAGTGAAGTACAACAGCCAGTGAATCCAAATGACTCAAACTGGGCTCTGAAAATATCATTTTTATAACGACCGCCGGCTCCAGCGCTCCGCTCACCCAGCTGATGGTTTAAAATAGGCAGCCTTGTAATCGCGCACTTACACTCTTTACATCTGGAGGTTAAATAAATGGATTACTCATCGTGTGTGCATTATTCATGACCTGCTGCCCAGCTGTCAACACTGTAGTTAAGTTGCTGAGCAGGTCTCTTTAACAAACGAACTAAGCTGAGATGGGCAAATTTACCAGTAACAAGATGTGTTATTCTCAACGATAAATATCAGGGAATGTTTTCAGTCCCACCCGGGAATCATAATCCGTTGATGTGGAAGCTGCTTGCCTGCTGTGTGCGTTTCCTATCTTCTGGTCATCTTTACCTAAACGCTTGTTTATCCTCCTGACTTTGGAAAAACAGAGGTCAAGAAAAAAATGGGCGTTTGTCACAGTCAGAGGGATTTCTGGGGTCTACTTTGGGTGGCACTAATTTAACAAACATGGACGACGAAGACTCTGAAAGGCAGCTGGTCCTGCTTTCTGCTTTTCATGTCTTTAGCCGGCTGGACAACAGAACACCTTTGAACACTTGTTCAAACCCGTCTCGAGTGGCTGCGCCTGGATTTTCTGCCCATTTTTTGGTCGTAATCTTTCCACCTTTTTAATGTTTGGATTTTAAAGCCATGTTACCTGTAATCCAGGTGAGACTCGAAGGGGAAAAGATGGAAACGTGTAAAAGCTTTTGCAAACAGCGCTGTCAGCCGGTGTCCTCAGCCCACCATGCAGTCTGCACACATAAATACAACACTGCCCACCACCAAACATCACACCCTTTCCCCTCCCCTCACTCTGCGCCGAGGCCCCGTCCTCGCTCCTCTCTCACCGCCATGAGGCTGACACTAATGTGACACTCTAGAAAATAATTACCAACAAACGCACTGCTGACTGCAAACAGCTCGCTCCCCTCAGTGGACTGTCACTAGTCATTAGTCTGAACCCTGGGTGAGGACAGGACCACAGAAATGGGGGTTGGGGGGTGGGTGGGGGGTTAGGCGATGAGGAGGAACATCCACGTGAAGAAGAAGAAGGAAATAAAGAGGAAGAAGGGAGATCCGACAGGTAAGATGGAAACAATCTGCTTTGCAGGTGTAAAACCTGATAAACAGAGTTGTGAGATAAGATAAGATAGAACTTTATTAATCCCTCGGGTGGGTTCCTCTGGGAAATTCGACTTCCAAAAAGCACAGCAACGACCGAAGTTACAGTTACAGAATTGTTATATATATATATACACACACACACACACACACACACACACACACACACACACATAAATACAGAGACAAATATAAATAAAATATACAAAGGGGATAAATAGAATAAATAGGAATAAAAATAAAAATACAAGGGAATTGCACATTTCAAGTATTGAGTCTATTGCACTGTTGACTATTTACAAAAAGTATTGTACAGTGAGGTGAAGAGGCACTACAGCTTAGTTGTTCCCCCCTCCTTTGTCCTCCTGTTTCCCCTCCCTCTCCCCTCCAGAGAGGAGTTAAACAGTCTGATGGCGTGTGGGACAAAGGAGTTTTTAAGTCTGTTAGTTCTTGTCTTGGGGAGAAGCAACCTGTCACTGAACAGACTCTTCTGGTTGTTAATGGCCGTGTGCAGAGGATGCCCAGCATTGTCCATAATGTCCATCAGTTTCTTTAATGTCCTTTTCTCTGCCACTGTCACCAGAGTGTCCAGCTTCATGCCGACCACAGAGCTAGCCCTCCTGATCAGTTTCTCCAGCCTGGATGAGTCCCTCTTTGCTGTGCTGCTCCCCCAGCACACCACAGCATAGAAAAGTACTCCAGCAACCACCGACTGGTAAAACATCCTCAGGAGCTTCCTGCAGATGTTAAAGACCTCAGCCTCCTGAGGAAGTACAGTCGGCTTTGGCCTTTTTTATACAGGTGCTCTGTGTTGCATGAGTTTGAGCGTCCTGTTGTTTCGGCCCAGTCTTCATCATTTGCCCCCTCTGCTGGTTTATATTATATTAACTGGGGCCCAGTAAAAACACCTGCCCCAGTTTGCCCTTTAAACTGAGTGCTCAGTATGCTGGCTCTATAGTGCTGAACCCTGATTTTCTGTGGTTTCAAACAAAGCAGGTTGTTGTCGTTGTTGCTTCACACGTCCCCGTGACAGGAGCTGGTTACACGGTGCAAAGGAAGAGTGCGGCAGCACTGGAGAGGCTCGTTTCTAACAGGGAAGGAGCCGACACAGTCAGAGGCACCACAGCGCCCGTGAGAGGTGGGCGGATCGACAGTGTCGATGCTGGTATTGGTATCGGATCGACGCTAACGTGACAGGATCGATTCTTTGTCTTTAAGTTCAGTGGATAATAATAAGTCAGCGTGCAGACGGCGCGTTTAAACTCCAGTCTCCAGAAAACGTTGTTGAAAGAAGCTGAAAGGTTGTTGTGTTATTTAATTATTTAATTACTGTGGAACGAATTGCAGAAGTGATGACACGCTGCTCGCTGTAAGGCCAAAGTGTCAGTGCTGGAAACTGCGGCCCAACGTGCAGTATCACAGAGCACTAATGACTATCGTGCTTTCATAGAACAATTATTTTCATACAGTGATTCTAATTTGGATTCATGTCGATGAAAATGCACAGAACCGTGAAATATTCAATATAATAATTATTGTATTTCTATATGAATCATTTAATATGTTGTTTTGCTCTCATTGTGACGGTTTGACTTTGTTGCTCAGATTTGGATATAAAGTGATGCATTTTCACTGAGCTGTCCACGTTTATTTATCCTGCATGAAAGAGCGCAGCAGAGACACCTTTGCATTATTATGTGTAAGCGTACCTGGATGATCTCAGCGGCTCGACATCTTTTCTGGAGAAAGTGAAGATTTCAACACTTGCAGTTAGAAAACAGAGAAATCTGTGGTCCAGGTAAGCAAATAGTTTAAAGAAAGAAAAGCTGCTCAGCCTGAAAACTGTTCAAGGTGGCAGCAATTCCAACACAATTATCCAAATGCCACAGGGTACATCAATTCTTTGAACACCGACCCCCCTCCTGAAGACTGTTATTTGAGTTGCCTTAGGGGGCAACCGTGCCAGAGAGAGATTAAAATTTTTTACAGCTTCCACAATGGCCAATATTAAAATGTCTCGATACATCTGCCTGGCTATTTTGATTGGTAACTTAACCCCTGACTCCTGAGCAAAAAAAGAGCCATTCTCCGTGCTACTGTCGCCAGGCTGCAGTCTAATTCTTGTATGATTCAGGCTAATGAGGCAGTAATAGGTCCTGTGTGTGTGTGTGTGTGTGTGTGTGTGTGTGTGTGTGTGTGTGTGTGTGTGTGTGTGTGTGTGTGTGTGTGTGTGGATGAGAAGGTTATTACAGTGTATTGGAGACGTGAGCAGGAGGAGGGCCTCTCTGAAGTAGGGATGAAGGGTTCTTATTGTACAATAATTGGAGGGTGGGTTTAATCTGTGAGCAAGAAATGGTTTGCCCTCTTTAAAATATAGCGAAGCTGCTCGTTGTTAGTCTTCTTCTATAAAAACAGGCACACTGGACTGAAGCAAGCGCCCCTGTTTCAGTTCGGTTTCAGTCGCAGAAAGCAGGAGACGAGGAGTTGAAGGAAAGTGAAAGTGTGTCTGTCTCTGTGTCATCAAGCCAATGGCTTCATCCAGCCTTATCCTGAACCATGAAACCATAGTGCATGACACCCTTCTATGCTCTGCACAGATATGGCTATTCACTGTTAGCACAGAGATTTGACAAGCCAGACTGATCTCACTCAACAGCCTGGGTCAAATGGATGACTGTCACAGTCTTTTTGTATCTGTCTCTCTTTCTCCTCCCCCCATCCTCTGTTCCACTTTGCACACCCTCATCTTTACTCCTCACTTGCTGCCAATCTCCCAACGTTGCCTGTTCAAATTGACAAATTCAACCAGCTACAAGAGAATAAATGGAATAGAGAGAAGAGACCCCTGAAGGGGATAATCTTTCCAGAGGAAAAGATGTGGTTGGCTGGGAGGCAGGTGAGCGCGTTCATCTGTTATTCGCAGTGTAAACAGTCAGATGTAAATGTTTCTCACAACAGTACAAACACTGTGAAACATAAATCTCCCCAATGTAACAGGATATGTTCGTGTTTTTAAAGAAAGGTGGTCCGAACTCTTCTGTCCTCTCAGAGCAGCTGTTTGTTTCAGTCTTCAGCAGAGATGGGCAGTAATAAAGTAATCTGATTACTTTTTCGAGTAACGAGTAATGTAAGGGATTACTATTGCAAAAAGTAATTAGATTACCGTTACTTTCCCATTAGCACGCTGCGTTACTGCGTTACTAAACCGTCGTGATGAGTCTCATGACAGTGACGTGCGAGCGTGCGGCGTCCGTGGTAACAGACGTGTGCAGATCAACAATGGATAACATGGAGCGATGGAGAGAGTACGACCGTGCAGCGTTTACAGCGTGGAAGTAATCACATTACTTTGAGTTTAATTCTGTAAAAAGTGACACAAACATCAGCGTCAGCTGCTCACTCTGCGTGGGAGGGAAACTTGTTTCTACAGCGAAAAATTAAACTTAAATCTGAGCGCGCAGCGAGCGCGCTGCCACGGGAACGTGACGCTCACAGAGAAACCCCCGCATCCTCCCACTGACATGACCGCTGTGGGCAAACCTCCACCCGCCCCACTCCTGCGAAACAGCTGACAATAGATTTAAGAGCTGCTGAGTCTTTGATTTTATTTATTTTTACTGTGTTTTACTTGCATCTATTTGAAAGAGTGAACACAAAACGTGATTTGATTTTATCTGCTGGAACATGCAGACAATAGGTTTCAATGTTAAACACATCTCTTCAAGTCAAAGACTTGCATATAATTACATCTTTGCTTAATGCAAGGTGCAGAAAATTAAAAAATTAAAACTAATAAAACAATTTTTAAAAAAGAGATTTCCATTGGATTCAATTTTATATGATGGATTATGCAGAAAAATTGAATTGGGCTGTGTGACAACAGAGCAGTTGCAGTGCTCTGCATGTGTCCCATATGTGTTGACCTTTTTTTTGCACATTATTCTGTTTCTGTGTATTTGCTATGATTTGCTATTTGTCACATTGCTGCACTCACTATCTCGGGTTTGTTTGTGGAAGCGTTCTGTTGCCTTCAAATCAAACATTCTGCAAATTACACTGAATACTCAGTTACACGTTTCTTTATATTTTATTATGTTACAGATTAAGTCATTTGTTCATACTTTGTTCTGTCTTTTCAGTCTTCATGAGGTCAGCTGTGGGGAAACGCCCGCCTAGCATTTCCTCATTTTAAAGTGCTGCTGATGTCACACATGACATCAGCAGGTCGAACCAAGTGGAGGGGTTTCTTTTTCCATAGAGACGCTTCCTTTTGTTTGAGTCAAGGTTTAAAGGGATTTGTTGAATCTTTTTCCTTTCGTTAATACTGCCATTTAGTTGTGTAAATGTGCTAATTAGAAGTGTGAAGAGGTTTTGTGTCTTTTTAATCATCTGTGTAGAGTTTTAGATCCCTCAGTGTGAGTGCGTGGCACTGGCTGGGCTAATTGAAGGGAAACGCTGGCCCTATTTAAAGCCAGTCTGCACCAGATTCAGGGGAGAGAGGAGAATTGTGTTGTGTTGTGAGATCCATGTTCTGTTGAGTTTTGTTAATTGAGTTACTTTGGGGGGAAGTTTTGTTAAGTTACAGATTAAATTGAGTTCACTGTAAATAAATTGCTCGCCTCTGGAAGCCTGAGGTGCGTAGTCTGCTTCCCTACCTCCTTCCCTACCTCCTTCCCTACCTCCTTCCTTGACATTTGAGTGTGACTACCTCACAGGCTGAAAGATCTGTTACTTTATTACCTACTCAGGTTGTGTATCATGCTTTTAAAAAGCAACTAAGTAACTAATTACTTTTGCAAATGAGTAATCAGTGAAGTAACAGGATTACTTTTTTGGAGAAGTAATCAGTAAGTAGCTACTAATTACTTTTTCAAGTAACTTGACCAACACTGGTCTTCAGAGGACAGACACAGTGTACCTGATGGTTTGTGATTACAACAGTCAAAGAGTGGCCGCTTGGTAATACCGCATAATACTGTATCAGTATCATAATACTGTATCAGAATCATAATACTGTATCAGTATCATAATACTGTATCAGAATCATAATACTGTATCAGAATCATAATACTGATACAGTATCATAATACTGTATCAGTATCATAATACTGCGGTATTACCATAATACTGTATATATATCAGTATCATAATACTGATACAGTATCATAATACTGTATCAGAATCATAATACTGCGGTATTACCATAATACTGTATATATATCAGTATCATAATACTGTATCAGTATTATGATACTGTATCAGTATCATAATACTGCGGAGGGTGAAAGGTGCAGAGAGAGAACGCAGAATCCCTTTTCACTGTATTTTTCTCTTCTTACAAGCTTTCAGGGATGGATCGCGTCATCAAAGCGATTGTCGAAACCTTTAATTTCCTGTGAGCCAGCGGAGGTCTGGACACGGACAATAAACGATTGAGCCGCAGAGCTGCGCTGACGTTTGTCTTGAGTTACGGCAGCAGATTGACTGAATGTGAAAACATCGGAAACACAATTTAAATTGCACTTACTTTACATAGGACATCACTGGCTGTTCATGCGTCCTGCAGACGGTTCACGAAATGTGTTTCCACAGTGCGTTTGTGCTTCTTTACACTAGAAGAAAAAAATGTTATGAGCTACACGTGGTCCCAGAAGTTTGACACAAAAAAGTTTACGTTTTTCCTGAAAATGCCTTCGAGCCAAACCTAATAAGATCCAGCTTACAGGTGAATGCAGACTGCAGTATTTCACGTCTGTAAATGTCAGAAGTGTTTGTCTCATTTTAGTTTCTCTTTTCCTTTGAAGGTTGGGGTTTTCCTGTTCCTGTTCTTCCTGCCCCGCCCTGTTTCACCTGTGCCTTCTTCTTATCTGTCTCACCCTTTCTCCAATAATCTGTACTATTTGTTTTTTTCCTAGTGTCCCCGAGATTTTCTTTGTTTGCTTTACTTTCATGAAACCGAGTGTAGAGAAGAAGTTGACATAAAAATGCAAACTTTGGGGAGAAGGAGAGTCTTCAACCTTGGGCCGATTAAAAACCACAAGTCATGACAGTTAAAAGGCTTTTTGTGTTTTGAGTCCTGTGTTAAATTAAAATTGCAGTAAATAACTGCTTTTTAATATAATGTAAGAATGAGAAAGCACAGCATTCACCTCTGTGGAGCAGAAGTAGATCAAATAAAGGTGAAACAAAATCATTAGCAGCACTAAAACGTGAACACGGTTAAGAACGATATGATGACCTGCCATGGATGTTTCTCTCTCCCTCATTTCATACCCTCAAAAACAGCTTTGATCCTGTAATGTTCAGTAATGTAAGGAGCTTCTTCTGGACCCGTGGGACAGATGTTCATACATGTTCTCCTGGTCTGTTCCACCTCCCTGTGTAGCTCTAAGGCCCTGGAGGCACTTTCACGCAGCCTGTGGTTTTGTGCATGAAAATCGTAATCACCACACACACACACACACACACACACACACACACACACACACACACACACACACACAGTGTATTGTGCGTTCAGTCAGGAAAAGGTCTCTGAGTCGTGCTCTGTGAGTGGCCTCTGCTCAAACAGATCAATAGACACTGGCACGTCCCTCCACCAACCAAGAGAAAACAATTAAAAGCCATCGATCCTGTGCCAGGCTCCTCCATGAATATTCATGTGTCCTTGACCTTCCCTTGGAAAGGAGAAGAGAGAGCGAGATAGACAGACAGGTGTAGGAAATCTCACTCATAACCCTCCCACGGCTGGGGGGGTATTATCTGTGGCCCCGTGCTTTTCTTTTCCACTTTTCTTGGGCTTACTTCAAGCAAACCGTCTCATTAAAGCTTGTTGCTCTTTTAGGAGCCAGTTTTAGGCACAGATTGCTCTTTTCTGAGCTGTGTTGACACCAGAGATCAAGTGGTCCCACAACAACTGTCCCCTCCAGCTCTCCCGCTGCCTCTTTTCTAATTACAGATGTGTGACATGCACATGGGGACGTCTCCGTGTTAGCACATCATCGTGCCTGTCCTGACACATCCTGTGGTCACAACAGCAGAGGCTGCAGGGGACAGCCCTGCCCTGTCCCCCGTCACTGGGGATTAGCATTAGCATGCTAACAGGACCCCCAGGGGACCATCGTGCAAAGGGTCATGTTGACAACTGTCAACAGCCTGCTTTAATTAGCTGAGCTGTTGGTAAGGCTAATCCTGCATTCTAATTTCTGCTCCCTGAGAACGTATCGTGCACGGTTTCATAGCAAAATAACGTTTTGTGTTTTCATTGGTTGTAACTGGGAAGATGTGGGCGACACCGCTGCTGCAATTCAGCATAAAAATACAACTGTTTCCCCCGCATCTCCTCTAATCCATCATTCATCATCAGTTCCCACTCTCTCCTGACCCAGCCACCTTTGCGTTTGCTCTAATATTGAACGTCGGGAGCCAGCAGTGCGAGCGCTGACATATCACACCGGCTGGTTCCAGACCTGACAGCATCAAGTCGGCATTGTCATAGGCCTGGAGACGAGGTGAGAGTGAGTGTGTGAGAGGTAGAGTGTGTCGTCAGTCAGACAGTGCATTATCCAGCTGTTCTGTGGCTGTCTACCTTTTTCTGTGGTGGGGTAATGGGAGTGTCACACAATAGCAGACAGCTGGAGTCTCACTATTCAGCTGAGAGGCCACATCCATATACACCGCTTCCTAACTTACTGCAGGCGCTGCCGAGGCTGTCCTGTCTGCCCCACAATGACTGTCAGCGGCAGCCCGGGCGGCTGGCTGGCGTGACTGTCAGCGATTGGTCACAAAGCATTTACCTTCTGACAGAATTGCAATTAGTCCAGGGAATGCTGTTACTGGGAGAAAGAAAAAGAGAGACAGAGGGGAACCAGAGGGGGGAGGCTTGAGGGACAGGTATAGGAAAAGTGGGAGGGAAAGGACCCGTGGATGGAGAGTGAGAGGCGGGTAGATAAAGAGAAGGTGTATTTGGGGGCGGCGGGGAAGGTTAGAAGAGATGTAGAGACAGCAGCAATAGAGAGTGAGAGGTGAGTAGATAGAGGAAGGGAAAAGAGGAACGTGGATCTGTGGAGCCCCCCACCCCACCCCCCGGTTGTGTACGTGCAGGAGCTCGCAGCACGAGGGGAGTACGTCTGTCTGTCAGCGGCCCGGTTCAACACACATTTGCTTAGTGGCACAATCCTAACGAATCTGCCCGGTCACGTCACCTCGTCACCAGCTCAGAGCCAGTGCTGATGACCTTCTGAAATAAACAGCCTGTGCTTTGCATGGAAGAGTGAAGTGGAGATTTCCCCCCCTGTTTCTGTGAATCTTAACACAAGCACAACCACAGAGTCATGTGACTACGTAACACGCTGCAGCCTCACACAAAGCCAGAGCGGAGCTGCCTTCTCTCAAACTCTTCACCATCCACTAATGACCTCCCTCTTTCTCTACAAGCAACGCTCGCCTCACACTCCGCATCCCTCTCCATCCCCTGCAGTCTTTGTGTGTGTGCTTTCTGTCTGATAAGAGAGTGGCAGGGGCTCCTCCCTGCCCCTAAGGGAGAGACGGAGCGTGACCGAAACTGTAGTCCCAAACCAAACACGAGTGGAAATTGCTCTATGGGCCAGGATCAATAGTGAATTAGCCAGTAGGCTGGTTCTATGGAGGGCTGCTCAGATCTGATCTGATGATCCATAGTAAAAGGCCGTGTGGGGAGGTGTGAGGCAAACTGCAGAGGCAAAGAAGCCTTTGAGTCTAGTGGTGACCAACTCGTGCTGAAGTTTCTCCAGAAGAAATGTATGGGGAGCTGCATGACTGCGATAATTTCAGAGCTTTAGAAATTATGACTTGTTTCCTGTGGGAGCACCGGAGGGGCGGGCCGATGTGACTCTAGAACCACTGGGCTCATCTAAGGAGGAGGCTGGGGTAGATGGTTGGGTCAATAAAAGGTTGAACGGCTCAGGAAATGCTTGTTTTGTCCTGGTAGGAAGAAGATCTGAGAAAGCCTAACGTCAGACTGTGGCATGACCAAATTCTGCGAACACTGTCTGGAGTTTATGTGTGAAAATAGTTCTTGAGTAAAGACAAAACAATCAAAACAAAAGGTGCAGACGCTGAGCCTGACACCCCGTGTTTGTGTCAAGCACCAATAATGTGAGAGCTAAACTCCTTCCATCCAGCTCAGGGTCACCGGGCGAGTGGCTCAGCCTGGACGGACTGTCGCAGGAAAACCATTCATCCTCACGGTCACACCTCAGGCCAATTTAGAATCGGCAGAGATGGTAATCCACACATGTCTGTGCACTGTGGGTGCAGACTCCACACACAAAGCCCCCAGACCCATACAATGCTAACAACCCAAGCAGGGCACGGGTGTGTGATACAACACACTAAACTAAGTTATGCTTTAGATGTCTTTTTAAAACTGTATATAGTATATTGTACTCAATGTGATGTAAGAACATGTAAATGCAATGAAATAAAAATCAAATCAATAAATGAATAAAAAGAAGAAAAGTTTCCATCAAAACAGGAACAAAGATCCTCCAGGTGCAGATGTGTCTCTGCAGGGTCTCTGAGGTCATTTCATGTTGTGCTTACTTGCTCTCTGTGGTGCAGGTGTTAGTGCTCCAAGCCTGCTGCTCTTCACTGCCTGCCCTGATCCCAGAGGTGTGTGTGTGTGTGTGTGTGTGTGTGTGTGTGTGTGTGTGTGTGTGTGTGTGTGTGTGTGTGTGTGTGTGTGTGTGTGTGTGTGTGTGGTGATTAATGAGCAGCAAGGCCTGATGGATTGTCCTGATCACAGAAGGGACACTGCATTGAGGAGACACAAAGGAGTGACACGAGGTGTGTAAAGACTGCTGTGCAACACGCACACAAACACGGAAATGTATGCATGCAAGCACTCATGCATGCACACACTTATCACTTTCTCCAGATAGATGTGACAAGGAGGGAGTTCTCCTAAAGGTTGCACCCAAACATATATTCTTTAAATTCACAAAACAAGCAGGACATGAGTGTGTGACAGGCGGCTTTTATAGTCTGGAAGGCCTCGGCTGAACTGTGCACAGCAGCTAGTGTCCCTTTCATGAAGACACCTTCCTGGCCTAATCTCTGCAGTTATAAGATGAGCGATGCACGCATGCAAAAAACAGGAGCAAAGCCCCATGCAAACAAAATTGAGTCGGCTTCTTCCCTCAGGCCTCAGCGACGAACACATGTAACGATGCACCTTACTTGCCTCTCTGCATTGCAGGTTCCTGCCTTTAGTGAACTGGGTTATTGTGATCTGAATCCACTTTGCAATGCTTACCGTTTGACTGAGTCCTTAAGGTGATGGGCTTCTTGAATCCAATGAATCGCATTTGGAATATCCCATTTTGCAGCACAAACACATGCAAAGGTGTGGATGCATACACACATACACACAAGTACGCGGTCTCCCCCAGAGCAGTCTGATAAGGCTGCCTTATCAGAAAAGAAAGGGGCGCGAGGAGAAGGTGGGGGCTGCTGTGTGATAATGGCTTTCACCAAATCCCTCCTCTGTCACAGATTAAAATGCCTGCTTGGAGAGCATTAGCAATCTTTCTTTTCATCTGTCTCCTCATTTTTTTCTCTTTCGCCGAGTGCCATCGGATTTCTGGGCCAATCTATTGTCACAGGCCTGCCGAACATACAAGGAGAAGTCAACCTCAATCTGATAGGCCATTGTCTTATTCTCCCCATCGCTGATTCCTGCTCATGGTATTGATCGCAAAGCTGTCCCCCTCACATCTCATCACATCCCTCGGAGCGAGGGAGTGTGTTTGTGCCCGTGTCACTCAGCCTGATGGAAGATGTGGTCAGTGTGTCTTCGTGGAACAACCTTTCCACAGGGGGAAAATGCCCAATTTAGGACCCCCTTTTTTTGCGCGCGTGTGTGTAATTACACAGATCCATCTAAGGGTCAGATACTGGAACTATGCAGAATTAAACCCAGTGGACTCCTCCACCTAATCTGGTCACTCAAAGTATCAGGAGATCACAGGAGTGCAGAGAAGAAGCCACTCACAAACTGTGACACTTGCTTAGCCACCTCGCCGGCAAACCCCTCCCTCCGCCTCCTCCTCTACCTTGCCTCACAGGCCCGTCTGTCACCCCTCTATAATTATGAGGAGTGAGAGTAATGTGTTGCAGTATGAATAGGATTGTCGGTCTGATTGTGATGTATAGGCTTTCATTACCATGTCCAGGCCTGTGCCCTTCGCCATGTAGGAAATCCTATTTAGGCCCTAATTTGGGAGCCTCCCCGACCGTCCCGCCTGATAGCAATCACACACAGTAATTGTGTGCTGGGGCAACTGACAAGAGCGGAGGCAGACATGGAGAGAGGGAAAGAAAGAAGGAATGGAGGAGCAGGAGGAGGAGGCAGAAGTCCTGACAGTGATATATCTGCATAGTTTGGCACATTATTCAAGTCATCCTCTGCAGAATATGTATGTTTATCGTGTATACTTGTTATAAGGCGGTTTGTTAGCATGAGAACCGGGCACTTAGGCTAAACCTGGACATATTAATTTGCAGGATTTGATGGGATTTTAGAGTGGACTTGCCCCTTTCCTCTCTCTCACCCTGCTTCAACAATGCTACATGGCTAATTGGGAGGAGAGATCATGCTAACTCAATAATTATGATTTATGAGACAATCTCCAATAGATATCGCGCATTCTCCTCTGATTTGATGACAACATGTAACCAGCCCTCTAGCAATCAATATTTGTACATTTTCCACGTCTAACTTGTTAACTTTTTTAATATTTCATTAGTTCCTTTTTAGAGAGGAATGATTCTGTGCACCAACATTTATGCAGATCTGACTCCACTTATAGGCTTGTAGATAATGAATGTCTAATTGACTCATTTAAATACTGTTTGCCTGCAGGAGGGCCTTTGCATTAAATGTTTGATTGCCCTCATATTAACTGTCATTAATCCCCTCTGCTCTTAATAAGGACTTTATGAGGCTTTCTTAAAACTTCTCATCTACCTCCCCGATCCCTTTGCATAATTAAGTAGAATATTCAAAAATATGGAAATGAAGGAGCTCTCTGGATTTGACTAATGGTCTTTGTGCCACAGAATTTTAATTATAGGCAAACCGCAGCATTTCCTTTCCTGCACACGGCAACGGTTCATTAGCTCGGGCCAACGCGGGTCGATGCAGTTAGCGCCGCTGTTTAATGTCAGGCTTGAGCCGCTTTTGTTCTCTTCCTGTACCTGTTGTGTTTGCCCACGCTAGGTGCGGGACACTCGGGCGCTGCAGTGTCCCTTAAAGGAAGATGTACGGCACAGAGCGAACTTTTGACAGCCATTACAAACTGTCACTGTGCCAGAGTGGGTGAGAGACACAAACTTGTCTGTGTTTATAGCTTAACTGATCCTCTTATTCCTGCTACTCCTCCAGTCTCTCTGCTCTGCCCTAATCTCTCCGGGGGTCTTACTGGCACAGGATGACAAATGGGAAGGAGAGCCTAGCCAAGCGTGGGCTGTGTGGAGAGGCTCAGGCCGGGGGTCTCACTAAGCCCCCTCAGGCTCATCTCTGACATGGCCTGCACTAACCCCGAGGATGGAAAGGCCACACACATCACACACAAATGGAGGTATCTGCGCAGGATGCGCCACCACACATACGCATTGTGTATCCATACGCACAGAGCAACACGAGAAGAGATAAACTTCTGATCAGTACGCTGCACCGGATTGATTTGTCTCATAGACACATTGAGCTGCTGCTGATACCCTGCATCACATGCGCGCGCACACACACCTGCAGGCTCGCACGCTTCTCGGTTGCTCCAACAATCCACGGCAGGTTTACGGATGTCAGCTCAGAGCTGGTGTCACCCGCCAGCTCTATTTCAGTATACACGGTCCATCTCAATAAGAGCATGTACTAAATGACTGCAATGTAATGAGTGGCTGTGTGGCTGTACTCAAAGCTGTGACACTGACAGCGCATGAGAATATAAGGCATTGAAGCCTCCTTTTCCCCTCCGCCTCTCTCACTCGCTCCGTGCTCCTCTGCGCCCCGCTGCCTCTCAGCCACGGGATCAGCTGCAGGCGCTAATGAAACGTCAGTCAGGTAATTGAGGCGCTGGTGGTGGCGGGCCAGCCAGGCAAGGAGGCTAGGAATCCGGCGTGGGTGATGACACTGGGACATTAGCACCTACAGTATCCCTGCAACCCCTATGGAGCATCACAGGAGCCAGCGGGGTGAAAAAAATGGTTGTGTTTATGCCGACATTTGCGCACGTCTTCCTGTTTGTGTTGCAGAGAATTTTGTGCAGCGAAGGCCAAGGTGTGTGTTGAGTCAATCCCACCAGAGATTAACCAGCAAAGCAAAAGCTCTTGTTGTTCATGAGGATGTTCTACTAGCAGCCATAGCAAAGGAGTCAGAGGTTAAAATCCTTTGTTATTGCACCCCAGAGTGATGTTACAATCCCCGCCATCCGCTGACCTGCTCAGCACCCCAGTGAGTTATGGGTAATGTTTAATTCCCCCACCGTGACAGCTGTGGATCCGCATGGCAAATTGGATTTTTTGCTTCTTTGTTAGAGCTGCGCTTGTGCAGGTAAAGAGAGGGAGAAAAGCATTCGCTGCGCTGCTTTGTCAAGGTAACTCTGTCACATGTTGTTCAGAGTCTTCTCGATCTCTCACTGACAAATCAAATCAAACCGATTTGTTTCTGGAGGCTGATGGAAGAACAGAGTGGAGCTGATCTGTCCGGCCGGGCCTTGTTTATAGTCGGCATGCAATCACGGCACACTGTGCTGAACAGCCTCTCCCAGCCTGCCACGTGTCCTTCTCTTTATTATGTGCGCCATGATAGACTATAACAAACAGCAAAGCAACCACATGGAAGCTGAAGCCCAAAGTTATTTCCACACCAGACATCTTTGTGTTTTATAAACAGTGTTGTGCAATTATGCACCCGTCCCCCCTCGTCCATCTTTTCAAGTGTTGAAAAGGTAAATTGGAAACATTTCACTTCATATTTGAGGTCACGTGACAACTACAAAGAAAAGGAGTCAGAGCTTTTGTGATGGTGGCATTTCTAACGTGGCCCACATGGTTGCTATCACTACACACACAGAGGTGATGTTCCTTATGGGGCCTTTCTAACCTTGCTGTTCATTGTTCATTTGAACAAAAAGGATCAAACTCTTGTGATTAGTCCCTGTGACAAAGCTTCAGGGAGAAGAAAACTGGGTTCCAGCCTCAGCTCGGCACCAACCTATGACTGAATCGAATCGAGTACTTTGTCTTTGCAGATTGAAGTTTGTGATGTTACATTTCTCACATTTGGGGAGCAGCACAACTTCTGATTTTACTGCTGAAGCACAACCTCTTTCACATTTGTCTTTATATCATGACAAGAAATGACATTTCCAAGCCCATCAGTACACAACCCCGTTCTTTTATTTCAAGGTAGGACACCTTGACAGACGGCACCACCTGACTCGAGATGTTCCCAGAAGGATCACGGTGCCGGGGAGCAGTCCCACTCCATGCTCTGCTCCACTCCACTCTTCTTTATTCTGCCTCCCCGGGGCTTTAATGTGGAGAGTGGACAGTGGGGTTAATGCCTAGCTGTAAGCACTGCTTAGCACAAGTGATTGGGTTTGTGTTGCAGCGGGCCTTCCCCCCACTAGCAAAAAAATCCAGTGGAAATGACTTCTACTGTCCAGCCCTGTGGGCACTTTATTTCCCAACTAGCAGTTTCAACGTCCCCCCTCTGTTGCGGCTCAGTGTCCCAGAGGGCACAGGTGAATTTGATGTGGAACAATGATTAAAAGTTTTCTCCCTCAAGGTGACCTAAATAGTGGAGAAGGTGAAAGTGAGAAACATGAGTGAGGGGCACGGAGGTGAAAGCCTGCTGTGGACGTGTTAATGATGTAGATGAGCCAAAATCCAGAGTTTAGGGAATAATTCAGAGCTTGTCCTCACACTACTGATGCACACATGTAGTAATCAGTGATTGCATGTGACATGATGGGTATAAAGCACTGTGCCACAGACGGGAAGCATCCACAATCTAATCTTTGTCACATCAACGGTTACCTCCAGGCGTGATGCATTTGAGCAGCGTTCTATCACTTGTGCTATTACCTGCCTCTTCCTGCCACACGTCCCTCAGTACACATCTTCTCTCTTAACTGTGCGTTCAATCACCTCCACCTTCGCCTGCCGCTGGAGCCGAGCTCCCCTTCGACAGTGACGTATGTCGGCGATTAGCCCGGATGCAGTTCAATTATGATAAAAAGCCGGCACACCTCTTAGGCCGTGATTAAAGCCTCAGCCGGGCCTTGATAAAGAGATCCCATCTCAGCGCCATCACGACCACATTATAAGACGCTCTCCAGCGCAGGTCTGCCTCATGCTTTTCACATCAGCGTTGCAGAACGTATACTGTCGCACGGATGGAGTCCACGCTGGTCAGAGTTGGATGGGGGGGCCGCACACGTGGTCGCCGACGCCTCAGTGCTCGCCTATTTTCAATTTAGAATAGCATTTATTTCTAACCTTCGCGTTCTCCGCGCCAGTCTTACACGATGCCTGCCGTATAACTGAAGGTGGCCTCAGACATCGAGAGGTAGCGAGAGGCCCGAGTTTTGATAAATGCAAGAGCAGCGATGAAAAGAAGATATCAGAGGAGCATGAAAGGAGAGGGAAGGGAGCAGAGCATTAATCCAACAGCAGGCTGGGAGAGAGGGGGTGAGAATGAAAGACAGAAGAAGGGGAGAGAGGGAGAGAGGGGAGGAGGCGGCGAAAGAAAGATAGCCTTTCGGCTGTGTTCTGTCAAGGGAGAAATTACACATTTACGGAGGTTTTTTCAAGCAACAACGGGCTCCATAGATCAAACCGCTGGATTTATGAGCCAATTTTCAACATGAAATATAGACACACAGAATCCATTTTAGCCATGTTTACTTGGCTTCTCTCGCTCTTTCCTCTCAATCAAACGCGCTGCAGTTTGTGAATGGTTCGACTCTGGAAACTGCAGCAATGCTAATTAGAGCTGGAAGTAAAGATTCGATCAATTGCAGCATTTTGATCATTTCATGTGATATCGAATGTTTCCACATCTGACTGTTGGGAAATTGTGGGAAGCTGCAGCAGATCAAGACTTTAAAAAGATCAAACGCTTTCTTTGCTTCGGGGTCAGTTTCTCCTGCAGATAAATTCACATTTGAATACTTTAATAATAACTCAAAAACTATACATGCATGATGTGCTTTGTTTTGCAGGTTGGAACCCAAAAGGCAGACAAACATCTGACATGTAAGTTTTGTGTGCAGGCTGCAGAGATTCAATTTAAAGAATATAAAGGCTATAAAAGTGATGTGCACCCATGTACACCCATATCAAAGCGCCCCCCCCCCCCCCCCCCCCTATTCTTGGCAAACGTATTCAAAATTTGCATAGAAATTAATGTCTAAGTGGGCTAAACGACATAATTGACATGCAATTAGCAATATTATGAGGAGGAAACCTAATGGAGTTTTAGTGGCTATGCCAACCTAAGAATGATCACTGCTTAATTATCATATTAATGAAGTCATTAGTTGTCACTTAACTTGGATGACAGGTAAGGTAAGAATGTCGTGACCCTACAATTTCCCCAACAAATGTGTATTCAACACTAATTACCCCCAAGTGCAGATCTCTGAAATCTGTAGAGTGACGTCCCTTTGAAATGTGAACGGCAAACTTCTGAGGTATAGACACGCACACCTCCATGTAAGAAAGAAACAGACATTTATTGAAACGTTGACTAAAGCATCTCCAAGGTCACCTGAGAACACAAATCAGTCCCGCTAGTCCGACATGAAAAAAACTGGGCAGCAGATGGAAGCGAGGTCGGGCCGGCGCCACAGGTTAACACAAAACACGTTTCCAGTAAACACTACGGCACGAAACAACAACCCTCACACGGGTCAAACGAGCACTGCGGCTCGCCATCCTCCCATTCCCCGACCCCATTCTTTCATTCCAATTCATTTCAATTACGCAGTCGTTCCCACCTTCTTCCCCGTGTCCCGATTAGCTCAGCCGGGCAATTTACAGTTGATCTTGCCTCATCTAAGGCCGAGCAGCGGTGGAGGCAGGGAGACGAGCAGTAATGGAATGAAATGTCACTCAGTCGCTGCCTTTGTCACAGCGATGCTGAGCAGGCCTGATGGGAGGGGTTCGAAAGGCCTCGTTAGTAGGTGAAAAGGTGTGTGTGTGTTGTGAGCAATGAGTGTACGTAAATAGACAACAACATGGTGTCCAGCTCTGCTGTGTCTCTCTGGTTCACTCGTGGCCGTCGCCACTGTGATCTGAATGAGTAACACTGCCGCTTCGCTTCCACGTGTAAAAGCTGCCGCTCCCATCAAGGCTTCTTCACCTTTTTCACCGAAGACGAGCTGGACGCCGATTCTCTCCGCTTGCGCTGCAATGCACAAATACACGACAGTCACGCTGGGGTTTGCTACGACCACTTAATGAATAACATCCAAAATGCCTACAACGGAGAAAAGTCTGACCCACTCATGCTGCGCTCTCCCCTGCTAACACCTGCTGTTTGCCTCAGGAGGGTGAAGACAGTCATTAGTCTCTACTGTTCTTTTCTACTGCTGCAGAGCTTTATTATGAGGCTATGAGCAGGTTCGACCCTTTTCAACACAGATACAAAAAAGCAACCACGACGAGTGACTGCTGCAATAACGAGCGCTGGATTCTTCATTGGTTTCTCGCCCATTAATACTACTAATAATAGTATAAAACAAAAATTATTACACAATGATAACGGTTTGGAAAAGTTCGTTTCCGAGTTTCACAAACATACCGAGTTGGGGGTAAGCGGTGCTCCTACAACGTCGATGATCTGCTCCTTGGCTTCCACCTTAATGTCATCTGCATTGAGCCAGGACTGAGATTCAGCCCCTGGGGTGGATGCTGTAGTGCTGTTGGTGGCGTTGATGTCCCCACCCTGTGATGCAATGACTGGACCGGCTCCTACAGTTCCCACGCACCCGCCGGCCTTCAGCAGGGCCTCGTAGCGATGACGCAGCATCTGCTGCTCGTATTCACAGTTGCTGTGGGCCTGCTTCAATTCATACAGCAGCACCAAGTCACTACGAAGCTCATTGAACATCTGCACAATCTCCTCAGTGGGCATGGGGTTAAGATCTACAGAAGGGCACAAAGAGGAACGACTAAAGTGTGATTTAAGCACTTTAACACATTTATTTAGTTGATGGTGTGTACAGTCTACGCATGCACAGTGTGTTTAGCTAAAGTGGTTACATGTTACAAAGTGTTGTTGCATTACTGTCAACTGTAACGTGAAGTGAGCGCCTGAGATGCTGCAAACAAATATAAAGACAAGTGAAAAACGTCCTGTGTGTTCAACTAAACTCTAACTTATTTGTAGCATCCCTGCAATGCTTCAAAGGTTACATAATCCTTTTATTTCCTTCTGTACTGAAACTAAACTCTGTCGCAAAGAAGAGTTAAGACTGTGAAACTGGGGAATGTTAACAAATTGCTAAAGTTTAGTCATCCTCACCCACTCCTTGCTCTATCAGGATCTGCTCAATGGCCTTGATCTTCTTCTGGCCTACGGAGCTTGGCAGTTTCATCTTAATAACACACAAACACGCAGAGAAAAATGCGCGCGCGCACACACACACACACGCACACACACACACGAGCGTGATTTAAGGTACCGGGACATTAGGATAAACAGCTCCACCTCGGGGCTTTTAATTCGTATGAAATGCACTTCAGCGGGCCAGATCAAAATGTCTTTATCCACTGAACTCTATCTGACTGATTAGCTGTGGGGCCACTCCACTCCTTTAGCTGTGCAAATGTATTTTCCATAGAGAGCGGCAGCTCCTCATCAGTCTTGAAGATGAATAAGAGTCCCCGTGCTAGGCTAGGTTTTACAGATATTAGCTAGTCAGTAATAGAATTAATTATCACAGTGATAAGAGGAATAGCTACTAAAGTCAGAAACTCTAGTTTCTCACAAATCAGTATCTTGAAATTAAGAGTTGGACAAACAAAAACTTGCTATTTTAAAGAATTTCACATTTTTACTTTTACATCAATTCCCTAAGAGTGATTTTATAGGACTATTTAATAATATTGAACAGGACGGAGCTATACTCACCCTCTGACTGCGCAGTGTGACGCCCGCTGATTTGAAGTCAGGGAATTTGATGCCTGCCGTCTCTGGAACAGCCTAAACAAGAAAAACTATAAATGCGAGACACAAACTGTTTGGATACGTCTGAAACGTCACCATAGAGGCATTATTATGGATCAAACTGGGTTTAAATGTTACTTAGAACACTGAAAGAAGATCGGTGCGGTTTATTAGAGACACTTGTCCCATCAAAATAAAGAAATGACCAAAACACCACTTAAAGCAAGTAACAATTAATTTAGTGCAAAATGAGGACAAAGCTGCACCGTGACCATTATTATTATTAAAATTCTCCCCATTGTTGCTTTTCTTTGACTTCCTCTGTTACCAGCAGTCATGTGCTTTACTTTGCTCTTCTTGAGTGAAATCCTATCATACCGGTTTTTCTGTTTCTCTTTTTTGTGGAAGCTTCTTCTTGGAAACTCTCTTTTCAGCTCGTCTCAACTCTGTCGTTGTGTCAGCTGCCTTAATGAGTTTTTGCAGATCCTGGGCTTTCTTCTCACGCTCTTTCTTCCTAGTCTCAATTTTCCTTAGCTCCTGAACAAGATACTCCTCTTCTGCCACCTGCAGGGAAAAACGGAGAAATGCGGTCTTTCACATTTAAAATGCTGTGAAAAATCTTTTTCTTTTTTTTTTCCCCCACAAAAAGAACGTGTCTATACACCTGCACATAGATACAGGTCAAAATGCAAAATCACAAACCTGTTCAGGTGTGCGATTGAACAGCTTTTCCAGTTGCTCTTTGCGGCGCCTTTCATGGCCAGCGTCAAAGATGTAGATTTTGGGTTCTGTCCCTGATGCTGCGCGCACTTTGGTCAGCTTACCACAAATGCTATAATATCGTTCTTTCAGGTCCTCCACAGAGCGTTTCTGACAAAAAACAAACAAAACAGTTTTTAAAATTAAAACGTGTGTTCTTTAAATTCCCCTTACTGTAATTTTCAAATCCATTATAGATGAGGCACTAAACACTTACTCTGTATTGCTGGTGATCATATCGGTCATGGACAACGATGAAGCGTAAGTCAAACCGCTTGCAAAGGTCAAACAGGTGGTCTGTCTCTGCTTTAGTCCAGCCATCATCGTGGAGATGCATTTGGTACTCTTGCTCCGAGTACACTGGCACCTGCACTGTCTATAGAGGTAAAACAGAGAAACAGTGAAAAAGGATGAATAATGCGAAAGGACGGGTAGCTGCAACCACATGTCCTTCTTGCCTGTACTACATAAGCAGAAGAGGGTTTTCCCTACCTTGTTAAAGCGAGCAAAAGGGTAGTCCTTGCCCTCTTCTGCAACACGTCTCCAGTGGTGGAATATGGCCCCGTCTCTGCGTGCTGGATTTGTGAAGGGCATCCACTTCCAGGGACGAACCTTTTTACAGCCTAACTTGGCTTTGACTGTCCTATAACCTTGAGTGGTGTCACTAGGCAGCAGGGGGGGTGCATCCCTATGGACAAACAGAAAAAACAATTCTTTATTATCAATATTCTAATTGTTATCATAAAATCAAGAAACACAGAAATGCAAAGTTATTTACAAAACACTTTAGATTCCTTCCAAATCCAAATAAATCCTTTTGAAATTCCCAAACAGGAAACATTAAAAAGGCCTTTATGCATTTCAGATTAACTGACTAATATTGAAAAAGAAAAGCATACTTCTTATCAGAATAAAGCAGAGCGTAGACCTCTCTGTGCATTCCCTCTGGTCTCTTGAAGGTCAGCGTCTCTGTTGCTTTCTTGGTTTTTTTCTGAGGTGGAAGATGCAGACATTCGTTATTCAACTGCAAAAATATTTGTGCTCAAACAATTGTAATACACATCTCTTCAGTTTCTCTCCCTGGCAAAAGCTTTGAGCTGTAAGTACATAAGTACATTATTATACCTGCATGTTACGAACCCAACAGCTAGTGAAATTCATTGAAAGTATAATTTAAACCAGTGTTACTTAAATCCAGGGACAGACATCGTTAGAATTATCGTATACAACACAAAACACAAACGTCCATCTCACTATAAGACAAACATGAATAACACAGTCTCACCTTGTCTGAGTTGATGAGGTCTTTCTTGGTGATGGGACCATCATTATCCCCTCCGGTCAACTCAAGAATATCTCTGACATCAGCACCGGTAGCCATGGCTGTATGAGATTAACTGTTTAGCTATTTAACGTTTTGAAAAATCTATCAAAGCTAAATAACACGAATTAATTCACGCGCACTCATTCATTCTGTGCATGTGGTAACGAAAGACTCGTCGTACACACTCCTAGCTAAGCGCTAATGCTAATGTTAGCATTTCGGTAGCAACGCTTAGGTCTCAGAACCGCAAACAGCAATATAAAGAGTTCGTAAGAGTTTATATTCCTAATATTACTGCGTACTTGACTACAATATGTGAACATTACAGGGCCATTTATAATGAACATTCACGAGATAGCTGTTAAGGCAAAGAGAGCAATTAGCACAAAACCGACACTCCTTCCGTCCCCGCTCATATCGTTGTGACTAGACGGATTGCCTATTAATTATCGCCCCCGTGAGGTCTGGCGGGCATAACAACTCGAATTCAGCTTTATTATGTTTACATTGTTAAATAATGTAAACGACAGTAGAGGTTAAAAATACCAACAAAATCATTGCAATAGAATACAAATTCTTCAAACCATGCCCGGCATATTTGTAAAATAATTGCAGAGCATAAAACTGTGATGCCATTATAAAAATAGTAACGCTTCAAACATGAAGGACCTGTTTGTCACGTTTCTTTGAAAACATATAAACCTTTGCTACTTATTTTACCGTTCATCAAACTTTATGTACGCTTGCACATTATTCTGAAAATCAATGTACGTGCCGCGATGTCCTTAGTTTTAAAAGAAAATACCGGAAGCAGACCCTTTCATTGAATGAAGACAGCTTGGTGATATGAAACTGAAACTGGACTTGGTTGATTTATTTCGTAAGAACTCGATAAGTAAAAGTTATCAGGCCATATATATATATTTTTTTTAATGTAGACTAATTTGTCTGGGACGATTTTATTTTATTTTTTTACATTTCAGTCCACACTCCTCACCGGATGGTGGCGGTAATGTACCATTTTGCTGTTTGCCAAACGCCGATAAATAATATAAAGAAGAAGAAGAACCTCTCGTTTAAACTCATGCTTCCTCCTTCTTTCCGCCATTTTCCTCCGTTGGCGTACCAGTGAGAGTTGTACGAATTCAGTATATGTGCTTTTGAGTTTCTCTTTAGAAGCGCAAGAATCACTAATATCAAATTTTCTAGTACAGTTTCCTTTCATAAGCACTAATTTGCGTAAGAAAATGTCCAACGAGCAGGTAGAAACTACCACAGAGCAAGCAGGCCAGCAGCAGCTGTCGACGCCGCCGCAGCAGCAGCCGACTTCGCAGCAGGGGTAAGGCCATTCATCGAGGTTCCTTTGTTGCGGCTTATTAGCTAGTTAGCTTAATTTGTTTTCTTACACAGCGATAAATTTGTATACAGCGGCATCTGTTTAATTATATTTTTTTAAAAATGCAATTAATGGTAGACTAGCAGCCCCGGTGTGCTTTAAATACGTTCTGTACGTGTTTTTCTAGCTTAAGCGGCATTTGGGGCCCGTCTATTTACCGAATGCAACCCTGCGTTATATATTACTGGATGTATGATAGGATTAAAAGTACATGTAGCTATTGCTTTGTTGCAACAGAAAGTGGACATATTTAACTTTATGTCCGGTCGCTGTTGCTGCTTTTTGGCATTACTTAAACAGTTTAATATAGCACAGGCCCGCTTTATCCAAGGAGAGGCCTAGCCATGCGGCTGGATTGCAGATAGCAGGCTGCTAGTTAACCATTGTGTGTCTGTGTAAATGATGCCTGTGTCTGCAGTTAGTATTAGCATTTAGCATTGAAATTCACTTTTCCCGAGGCAGCGGTTTCCAAACTTTATTTGCTAGGCCCTCCTTTGTTTTACAAGGAAACCTTCTGTAAACAAATAAACAAACAAAAGTAAACTGCAATAAAATAAACTACCACCTACCAAATAAATAAACAACAGACCCCCCCCCCCCCTCCCACCCCACCTTGGGAACCACTGACATGAGGTATCTTTCTGTTCCCCCAGATTTTGGAAAATGTTTTGTTACAGTAGTTATAAGGAGTTAAACACAACTATAGCTAATTAAAGTACAAAAAAACACAATATAACGAAACATTTTAAAGTAAGATGGATGGATTGTAATGAAGCAAAAATGGGAGATGTGATGGATGTGAGTTTGGCAAGTCTTTTAAAAGCTTTTTAAAGTATGTTTAGAAAGTTTTGTGAACTTTACATTTTGCAGGGAAATGAATGGAAAAGGCAAGAATGAGGCCAATGCCAGCAGGAAGGAAAGGCCTCAGAAGAGAGGTGGAGGTGGTCGCTATGAGCCCTATGGAAACGCAAACAAGAGATACCGCGTTTTCGTCAGCAACATCCCATATGATGTGAAGTGGCAAGCCCTGAAAGATCTGATGAAAGAGAAAGGTAAGGTATCAGGATTAGGGGTTGACTCGTGTCACATTTTTGACATGATAAAAGATCAAATCAGGATGCAGGGTCATTTTGTTTGACCACTGCAGTTTTGAAGAGCTCTGGGGAGTTGTACAGTGTTGTCTGAGACCATGCTGGAGTCACTTGGAACAATGGTTGTGGACAAGGTCCCCTTTTTTAAAAAATCTGTCTGTCAGCTAAGGAGTCGCTGCAGACGTGTACAAGCGTGGTGAACCTGGATGTTTGAATTTTCAGTCTCCCTTAAGATTACTAAAATCTTGAGTTTTTGTGAAGTGGCGGTCGTAAATGTGCAAAGGAAGTCCACTAACTCGAAAGTCCAATGGCTTGTGATCATGAATGGGATAATGATGTGGTTCCTCCCCCAAGAAATGCATTAAAAATACAGTTCTTTGTTACAGTATAGTGATTTTTTTTTGGTCCAGAAACATGGAAAAGGTTGCTTTCAGTTGAAATTTGTAATTAACAGTAAAACTTACACACTTAAGATTTATTAACTTGTGGTCAAACCTTCGGAGAAATGTAATATTTAATTTGTGATGCAGTAAATGTGGATGTGAGTAAGGATTATTTAAAAGTCAATTAAAGTGTTAAACATGTTGTGTAGCTATGGAGTAATGCATTTAACTGGCACCTATTTGAGCATGTGTTAAGAAGGGTACAATGCTTTTTCAGAAGGTCCAAGTAGTATTTGTTTCATGACAACTGACTGTGGAGTTAAATTGCATTTTCTTTTTTAGGTGTGACCTTGACAAGCAAATGTTTTTCTCGGCAGATCTTCATGTTGTACCAAGCACAGCTTTGTGCTGCGGATTTATTTGGGGTACAGGTCTACAAAACGAAGCAGCTTCTTATGCACCGTCCTTGTCTCTAGAGGTTTGGTCATCAATGTCCATCTGTTGAGCAGACATGACCTGGAACAAAGGCGTGGCTGTGGTCGACGCTGAATCCAAATTACGATCGTGCATTTCAGGACCAGGTCCAGTCCATGATCAGGTTGGCAGTTAGAGAAGCTTCTCATCCAAAAGTTTTTCTTCATTACGATTATGGGTAGGTTTCTAGCTCAGCTAGGCTCAGCTGATGGACTGAGGGTTAAAACCGTTGACAAAGTTTGCTGAGGTTTGACAGGAAAGCGGCTGAGGTATTAAGGAGGCTTTGCCAACTTGAAATTATTTGGTCAATTATCTTCAGGTAGAAGAGGTGGTGTTTGCGGCATCATATCCAACTTGAAAGGCTGTTGGCCAGTCCAAAAGTTGTTGTCCTCAGTCTACTGCGTTTGGTGTTTCGGGAGAATTCTAACAAGGACGGGCTAAGAAGTCTCAATTAATTAAAGAAAGAGGGGAAAAGTCCAAGCTTGCTTTTTGTAGACCTGTACCAGATTGTGCTGAATGAGGTGCTGGGGGAAGGCTCAGGACTGGCTGTCTGAGCTCACTGTCACCGGCCACCCTACTTGTTTCTGCTCTAAACCCCCATTGTTCTCTCGGCTTCTCTCCCCTTGGTGTGTGTCGTCTCTGGAATCTGATTTGTAGTGGGTGAGGTAACGTACGTGGAACACTTAATGGACGCAGAAGGCAAATCCAGGGTAAGTGCAAATACATACAAATAAAACACACGAATAAGCCTAGACAAACCTGTGTTTGTCAGCTTTGGTTTCCTTATTTACTATGTTGGAATTGTTCAGATACAAACCTGGTGGAGTGTGTGTGACACGGTGACGTGCCGGAGGCATGTTTCATTTGAAGTTGTCTGTGGCATTGACTCGAGGCCATCGAAGGGTTGATGATCTTATAACAGGACTTCAGCTCCTTTGTAGCCAATCCTGTGGGATTGCAGTAGCTGATAATGTCCCTGTGGTTGTGGGATTTGCTCCTTATGATCTAATGGGCCGTAGTCTGCAAGAGGTCGTAGCAAGGCTGCTAGATGGTTGATAAATAAAACTCATTCCATAGAACTGCTGGAAAACTCTAATATCTCAGTAGTTGGGAATCCTCTGTCACTGTCTGCCTTTAGGATGCTGGGGGAAAACTCTATTGAATACATTTGCCTGTATTGTGTTACTGGCTTGGCTTAAAAAGATCTTAACAATGTAGTGTTATTTTGGAAGCACAGATGTGACCAAGGCTGTAGGCTTGTGTATGGTGATGAACTTTTAATTGCATGAGATTGTTTATTGTGACCTGTCAAAATATGTCCAGTGTTACAATCACTTTAACTAATTTGAAATATTTTCTCTTCCCTTTGATTTGACCTGTTCCAATGACTTCAATCAACAAAGGGTTGTGCGTAAGTAGACTTTAACTTATCGTCAAAAGCAAATAGTGCAAACTGCACGTGAGACATGCACCAGTGTTTTACACACATTTCTCACTGGAAATGTGTTTTTGTCAGTGTTGTTGAGTTCAGGACGGAAGAGTTGATGAAGAAAGCAGTGGAGAAGGTCAACAAGCACAACCTCAATGGTCGGCCCCTCAAAGTGAAAGAGGTAGGTCCCAGAGGGGGAAGCTGTCCGACGCACAGACAAAAGCTGTACTTGTGGATTTGGCCGACTCATTATTTTGTGCTTCTTTGTAAGGACCCTGATGGTGTGATTTGCCAGCGGGAGATCAACAAGGCCCAAGGTGGAGGCCCTCCAGGAGGTCACGGCGGAATGGGAGGCATGGGGGGAATGGGAGGAATGGGTGGAATGGGCGGAATGGATCGTATGGGTCCTGGACCAAATGGTCCCATGGTCAACATTCCTCCGAGCCTCCTGAATAACCCGAACATCCCCAATGAGATCATCCATGGTCTCCAGGCTGGCAGGATTGGCAGCACTGTCTTTGTGGCTAATGTAAGCCTTAGTGATTTATCCGTTTTTCAGTCTGTATACAAATACTGAATATATGGAACTGTGTCTTATTGTAACTTTAGTCTTGTCTAATTAACTGTCTGAAACTACCTACAGCTTGACTACAAAGTGGGCTGGAAGAAGCTGAAGGAGGTGTTCAGCATGGCGGGCATGGTGGTGAGGGCGGACATTCTGGAGGACAAAGACGGGAAAAGTCGAGGCATGGGCACCGTCACATTTGATATGTCCATCGAAGCAGTGCAGGCTGTCTGTATCCTTTGGAAAAATTCAGCATTTCTATGGTAGCCATTGAATCTTTTTGAATCTCTCGTGTGTGTGTGTGTGTGTGTGTGTGTGTGTGTGTGCCATGTTTTCCTTAACGGTTTCAAAGCAATGTTCAATGGACAGCTCCTGTTTAACAGGACGATGCACGTCAAACTGGTATGTTGTCTTTGCTGTACATTAGAGCTCTATGGCCTGACGATGAGTATGGTTACAATGCCTTTGCCTTTTTTACAGGATGAGAAATCTCTTCCTAAAGATTTTGGACCACCGGACAGAGCAGCTGCCCTTCCCCGTGAGTATACATCGAGCCTTGTTCTAGTATAACAGAAGGTTTTGAGAGTTTAAAATATTCACGTCGATTAAAGTCCCGATTTTTATGATTAATTTTGTTAAATTAGATGAAATATTTAGTTTTGTCTCACTCGAGTTGCTGCATTGAAGACCACTTTGATCCATGCTACCATAGTTTTTGTTAAACTGGGGAGAGAGAAACCCAGTAACTATTTAAATGATATTCCAAAACTACTTGACGTCGCCCATCTCCTCTAATGTCTGCTCATGCTTCATGTCTGTTGTTTCCCAGCAGCCCCTGGGGTCATGTGATCTTTGTTTCATGGAGGTCGACATTGGTTTACTGCTTCCCCTGAAAGTGTCAGCTGTATTTATGCTACTGTGTGTGTGTGTGTGTGTGTGTGTGTGTGTGTGTGTGTGTGTGTGCGCGCGCGCGCGCGTGCGCGCGCACACACACACACACAATCTTCAAACTTAACCTGTTGTCTCTGAACCAGGTGGCCTGAGTGGTATTGGTTTGGGACTGGGACCTGGGGGCCAACCTATTGATGCTACTCAGCTCAACAGAGGTGGTGGTGCAGGGATGGGCAACATGGGTCCTGGAGGTACACAACTGCAGCTTCTTAAAACACATTAATTTATTTTTAATCCACTGACTAAAAGACCGCAGTGAAGTGAGAGCTCAGTGTCACTCTGTCCCTGTAGGTATGGAAGGAATGGGCTTCGCCAACATGGGAGGCCGGATGGGAGGAGGAGGTATGTAGTAAAACTTTGAGTCTACCTACATTTGGTCTTTCCAAAAAAAAGTGCCTTCTGTAATATTAATGTCTTTGTTTATAGGGATGGACAACTTTGGAGGAATGAACATGGACCGCTTTGGCTCTTCAGGGATGGGCAGGATGAACGGTAAGCAAGTGTTGAAAACCCACTCAGCACTCCAGAGCAAGCGTGGAACAGTTTCACGTTTTGCTGGATGTCTAATGGTTTCATCTCTTGCATTGTCAGAGATGGACCGTGGGATTGGTGGTGCTTTTGACAGGGAATTTGGGCGAAATGAAATGGGAATGTCTCGCAATAATTTTGGAGACTCCTTTGAAAGAGGAATGGGTTAGTATTTACAGGATTCTGTTTGAAAGCCACACTGGTGCTTACTTCCACTCATGCATTTTTCTCTCTCTTCTGTTTGCTCACTTTTATAGGAAGCTCGCTGGGAATGGACCGCATGGGCTCTGGAATGGACCGCATGGGAACCAACATGGACCGCATGGGAGGAATGGATCGGATGGGAATGGACAGGATGGACCGCGTGTCTGATCTAGATAGGATGGGTTCCGGGTTTGACCGAATGGGCTCTGGGATGGATCGGCTGGGACCCAGTATGGACAGGGTCGGACCTGGTCTGGATCGTATGAGTTCAGGTATGGATCGCCTCGGCCCATCTGGATTTGACCGCTTGGGCCCATCTAGCTTGGACCGCATGGGGGGTGGCGGCGGTGGCGGCGGCGGCGGCATGGACTTTGGCTCTCCGATGGGAATGGATCGCATGGGCAACACCGGGATTGACAGAATGGCGAGCAACTTCGACCGCATGGGCTCTGCCGGAGGACTTGACCGTTTTCCATCTGGCGGCCTTGACCGCATGAGCTCTGGAATTGACCGGATGGGATCTGGAGGTGTTGGTGGTCAGTTTGACCGTTCTGGTGACTTGGAGCGTGGATTTGGCGGCAATTCCTTTGGAGGAGCTGGGGCTGGAGGTCCTGGAGCCGGGGGAAGCAATGTCAGGAAGGGATGTCAGATCTTTGTCAGGAATGTAAGTTAATCCACACTTTAGCTTGGCGTATTCACTGGAGAAGTATGTCTATACTTTAAATTAATTTGGGGATATTTTTGTCTTTCAGCTGCCTTTTGACTTCACTTGGAAGATGCTGAAGGATACCTTCAACGCATGCGGTAAGACTCAAATCAAATCAAATGAAATCAGCACTGTTAATCAGCATTTTCAGTCATTTTGGACATCTGTGTTCATCCTCCTTTAGGAATGGTCCAGTATGCTGATATTAAGATGGAGAACGGGAAGTCCAAGGGCTGCGGTGTGGTTCGCTTTGACAATCCCGAAACTGCCGAGCGCGCCTGCCGGACCATGAACGGCTATCGCCTGAATGGAAGAGAAATTGATGTTAGGATTGACAGGAATGCATAACCTGTGTGTCCGTGTTGCATCTGACATTATTTTAGTTTGTGATCTCACTCTGTACTCCTGAACTGCCCCTTCACCCAGTATACCATGTTAGATAAATGTAACAGTGAAACTCTTTATTTTTGCCCTTTTCAGACATTGGATGTGTCACATGTTAAAATCACTCAGACATGGGTAAGCTTGACTTTGAATGAAGCTATGAGGACTATTAGACTGATCACCATGTGTCAGAGTACCACTCAGTGAGAGATCTTACTGCAGCTCAAAAATGAATTTGAGATGTGAGGCTGTTAATGTTCACGTTATTCTCCTTTGGGGTTCTACAGTGAGCTCAGGAGACATAACTCAAACATTAGCTCGTGCTGTTATTGCTTTCTTGAGTTTTAAGAAGTCATTCAGGCATGAAGCCAGCACGTTCAGATGCTGTTACAAAAGTAAAACTAAATGCATGTCTGAAATGGGCTTTAGTGACACGTCATAGTCAAAGTGTTTGTTTTTCCTTCTGTTTAAATTTTTTAGAGACCAACTTTTAATTTTTTATTTTTGTCCTATCATGCTTCCTGTCAGTGCTTTTGTTCTGTAAGGTGTTTTGATAAAATAAACCTCAATATTTGAAACGCGTTCACTGTTTGTGGTGCTCGTGCGCTGATCGTACGTTTCATAACATGTGAGCTAAATGAGCCAAATAGTGAGCAGCGACTGCAGGTCAAAGTTGATCTCGTAAATATGAGGCACAAACACTGGGGCGGTGGAACGGTCCTGTTGAGCTCTGGTTGGCTCAATGAGCTGTAGTCCAGCCCCCTCGTGGACGAGGAAGGTCACCACCGGAAGAAGGTCACAAGCACGACGTTCAAGATGGCGACCCCCTTATGTCGGTGTTATCAGGTGAGTGTTTGGGCCATGTGTGTAAAATATCCACGTAAAAACACCACAAAACGATAAGGGAACGAACTGAAACGACATTTATTCCACGGCCTCTTTTAGCCGAAACGGCGAAAATCTCAATTTCGTTTAACTTCTCTGCTAAACGTGCTGTAAGCTAGCCGAGCTAGCCGTCTGAATAGAGGGGTAAGCAGCCGGTGTCTCAGCTCTTGGAGTTGGGAGCATATAAAATGTTGGAATTTCAGTGAAAAGTCCAAAAGCTCCAAACATTGTTTCTGGAAAACTTTTTCTATCGTTAGCTTGTTTGCTGCTGCTTCACTTGAAGCGTTCCGATAAAGAAGTTTCCTGTAAAAACACCAAAGCTTCGTGATTTATCGTCACGTTCAGTTCAAGAGTTTATTTCAGCCTCGAGTGTCTGCTGAAGTTTGTTTCTTTGTCCAGATATGTGTAAGAAGGGGTTTGGTGGCTTTCCCTTCCTCCTACCTGCTGCTTTCCAACAGACCCAATGTCTACACGATACGTGGGCTCCTCACACACTCTCCACAGGTAACAACACCTGGAATAAGAAGTCCTACTTGACCCTGATTATGTCTGCCTTTGCCATATAGTCTATATACTGTTGGTTTATATTGGCATATATAATCATTAGTATTAACACAGAAAGATACTTGGGGTGCTTTAAAATGCTAAAATGTCACAGTTTATTCAGGGAAGTCGTACTGCAGCTTGTAGTTTAGAGTTAACCTGCGTTTGTATAGTTTCTGAAAGGCTTTGCTGAAACTTTAATACAAATGCTTGGTAATTTTCCTCTTTTAGCCCAAGTCTAGCACACTGTATCTAGATAGATATAGATGGTGGGATTTCTTTTCTCTCTAAAAATCAACTGTTGGTCAGGTTTACATTTTTAGAACTCTGGCACAAGAAATACATTTGAGAAATACAAACTCTATATTTGCATTCATCCTAACCTGGTGGGGTTTTTGTGTGTCTTCAAGGTGCCTCAGTCAGCCCTTCTTCAAGTAAGGTATTTGTCAGGAGAGCGGGGTGGTGGACGAAGAGGTTTCCTGGGAGAGTTTTTGGATAACCTCAAACAGGAGCTAAACAAGAGCAAGGAAATGAAAGAAAACATCAAAAAGTTTCGAGAAGAGGCCAAAAAACTCGAGGAGTCAGAGGCATTGAAGCAAGCTCGGAGGAAATATGTAAGTATCTGGCCGCACGCTGAACTTCTGTCACTTAAACTAGTAGCAGGTCTGGAAATGCTCTTCTTGTCTTTTCCCAGAAAAATATAGAGTCTGAAACAGTGAAGACGTCCGAGGTTCTCAGGAAGAAGTTGGGAAACATTTCAGAGACGGTCAAAGAGGTAAATATGACAGGTACACGTATAAACTCTGATTGTTGTAGTCATGCTGCTGAAGCTGGTACGATTCTGTATGTTTGTAAGGGACTGGAAGAGGTCAGCCGGACAGAATTTGGGAAGAAAATCAAAGAAGGAATGGAAGAAGCTGCCAAAACAGCAAAGACATCTGCTGAGACTGTCTCCAAGAGTGGAGAGATGCTGGGGAAGACGGGCGCATTTAAAGCAATATCGCAGGTATGCAGTCACAGTGCAAGTTAAATATGATTCACCTTTTATTTCTCCTGTACAGCATGTATGACGCATAAACGTGTTACCATTATTCTCAGAGCTATCATTAAAGACGAGGTCATTATTTACTATTAGAAATAATTTGTGTCACTGACAGATTTTCTGTTTTTAGGGAATGGAGAGTGTGAAGAAAGAGATCGGTGACTTGGGTCACACTGGCCCTTATCGGCCTCCCACCAGACTCAGAAAGAGGACGGAATTCTCCTCCAAGGGGGCAGCGGATGAAAGCAGGGTCTTTGAGGCCAACGAGTACGTGAGGGCCCTCTGTTTGCCTGATGCTAAGAGGGGACATGCCCGTCAGCTTCACGATCAATATTTGGATCGATCGGGCCAATATTACTAAAGATATAAGAATTGAAACTCACCCAAAGCTAAAAGCAGCGAGAGCTGGGACTCACGTCCGATCAGATACCAAGAAACTGACATTAATATTATTTCTTCAGCAGGTTTTGGTATCATCAGCTTAACACCATCAAATGACAGTTTTCACACAAACTGTTGCCTGATGTTTGGAGGAGGACTGTAACAGCTGTGTGCCATTTCCTCCACCTCATTGTCATTTCAAGTGTTTCATTTCTATTTGCCTTGTTGATCTGGCTGTAAAGTGCTTATTTATCACATTTTATATCACTGTATATGTTTATATCATCACTTTAGGGAAGCTATGGGCGTGGTGCTCCACAAAGACTCAAAATGGTACCAGCAGTGGAAGGACTTCAAAGACAACAACGTGGTCTTTAACAGTAAGCAATAACCCCCCCCCCCCCCCCTTCATGTTACACATACTGACTCTTTGTTTTAGTCGCTCAGGCGTTACCTGCTTAACTGTCCCAGTGTAATTATAGGAGAGGACCAATGTCTGTTGTCTTAAATGTGATGCTGCTGCATCTTCACTGTTGACCCCGAGTAATAAAGCTGGCGTACTTTTGTGTTTGGCCGGCGATGGCGTTACTGACCCTCCAGTTTATTAGCATCTATTAATAAGCATTTTCTGAAAGAGCAGGGTGATGGAAGATGTAGCTACACTCGGTTAATTTTATGTGCATTAGTTATGGAAACGCTGTTAATGATTAATAATGTTTGGACGTGTGAAAGATGGCCTTTCAGGTGGGACGTTACACAAAGTAATCATGTAGTTTTTTTCACAGCCATTTGGGCCCCATCAGCGTTTCTAAGCTGAAAATGCTGATCACTCACTTCTGTGTTTGATAAAATAACATTGCTGGCAAACTGCTGCCATGAAAGTCTTTCATTCCAGTTTGGGATGCAGGATGAGTCTTTGATTGGTTTCACGCTTTTCTTGCCCTGCTTTCTGTGAGGTGAAGCTCTCCGCCGCCCACATGTTCTGACACATTTGTGAATGTTTTGACTCAAAATGCTATAAACAAACATGCTGCTTGTATAATGTGCTTATTGTTAGAAAGACAAATATTCGTACTGCTTTCCTGAACTTATCCAGGCCTGGAAATCAGATTACCTTTGTATCCAAACCTCTGACAAACTGATTTTTTTAATAATCACAGGGTTCTTTGAGATGAAGATGAAATATGATGAGAGTGACAACGCGTTTATCAGAGCGTCCCGTGCCGTCACTGACAAGATGACTGACATCATAGGTGAGCATCTGTGGGAACTGTCGGTGCTTTGAAACACACAATTGTTACATGTATCTCTTTTTATGCTTGAAAGACTTAATTTGTATTCGTGGACCTTGATATGATGTCTAGTCAAGATGTTTTTAGTAACATATGCGGTACTGATCCACCAATAGAGGATCAGTACCTGGTCCTCAGCCAGGACAGGGTGGAGTGCCCACTCCTCGGGGGGGGGAAGTGGAGTCGTTCATAAGGAGCACAGCTCCTCCACACAGGGCTGTGCGATATGACTATAATCTGATATCGCGATATAAGACATCCGCCGTCCAACAGCGATATATTTCACAAACATTTTGCATTTTCTGTCCATTCTGTGAATCTCGGGCAGCTCGACTTGTGTGAAGTGTTTCCAGCTGTGCGTCGTGTAGCTGGAGTCGAGTGTTTTGACCGATGCTGAAACGATACATTTTTAGACATAAGTTGAAAGGCCGCCGTTTTCTCTGAGTATTTATTACACGGCGTGTTCTAAGGTTTATTTGTTAGCACCTGACGGCTCTTTTTAGCTTCTCGTCTCTAAACACTCTGCATCTTTCACGTGATTCAATTTATTTTGAAAAATCTCAACAGGATCTTCAGCTTTATTGTGAAAGGTTTATGTGGAAAATAAACAAGCGGATGGTGGTTTTACCGTCGTTGTTGCTAACGACAACGCATAAAAACAGTCGCTTGTCCGTCCGCAGTGTGGTGATATTAAATGTAAGAGAGAACTTTAAGAAGCTAATTCTGCAGTGACCATCAAAACGGTGAAAAAATATTGGCGTGAACAGTTTATTTTGCGACAGCAGGAAGTAAACGATATGAAACGACAGACATTTTCATATCGTTGTATCAAACAGCCCGACCTCCACATCCAAAGGACCCGGTTGGGGTGATTCAGACATCTGATCGGATAAGCAGAAGAGGATTGACTTACGTAAAGATGAAAGTCTTTATATTATTGGAGGTTATATCGCTGTTTATCATATACTTGATGAATCTTTTACAAATCTTTGTCCTGCTCGTCTGTGTGCATAAAGGTGGACTGTTTTCAAAGACTGAGATGTCTGAAGTGCTGACAGAGATTTTGAAGGTGGACCCGTCCTTTGACAAAGACTCCTTTCTCAAGCAGTGTGAGCGAGACATCATCCCCAACATACTGGAGGTAACACCAATCTCAGCAGATATCACTCAAGTTTTTCTAAATCTTTAAACTGTCATTTAGAGTGTACCTCTGCAAAAGGAGAATACTCGGTACGACTGTGCACTGCCTTCATAAAACAAGTCAGGACGACCATTTAAGCCTTTTTTCCACACAGGCCATGATTCGAGGGGAGCTGGAGGTTCTGAAGGACTGGTGCTATGAAGCGGTACGTCCTTTTGCACACGCTGGCTCTGCGTGTTTAAATAAGTGGACTGACAGCTCCATGGCTCTGCTGTGCCTCGATTCTCTGCAGGTGGCCAGTTTTTCATGAAGTGTCTTTGTCATTATGTGATCTCCATTTTCTCCTTCACTGGGTTTGCAGACGTACAGCCAGCTGGCTCATCCAATCCAGCAAGCCAAGGCCATGGGGCTTCAGTTCCACTCCAAGATTCTGGACATCGACAGTATTGATGTAAGTTGCGTAAGACGAGACTCTGCGGGCTGATACTCAGACTACTGGCTCTTCTTTGCAATCTCAGGTTTAAAAATAGCAACACTTCATCAGTTTGCAGTTCATACGTGTGCTGACGGGAGCTGTAACGACTCTGATCATTGATTCGACTTTTATATTTGTAAATGTTTCACCTGATGAAGGGAAATCCTTGAATTCTGGTCAGTAAATATTCATGCATGTTGTTCTCCAGCTGGCCATGGGTAAGATGATGGACCAGGGTCCAGTGCTGATTATCACTTTCCAGGCTCAGTTAGTCATGGTGATCCGAAACACCAAAGGAGAAGTGGTGGAAGGAGATCCTGTAAGTCTCACACACACACACACACACACACACACACACACACACACACACACACACAGAGTTGTTGGTTGATCGTGAACTATTACAGAGCTTTAGCTGGCATGTTGTCACACTCACACGTGTGTGAGATCTTTTAAATTGATCATTAAGTGAATGCAACGAGACGGTGGAGTCATATTCAGCCGTTTGGCCTTTGTTTATTCAGACCCAGAAAGCTTTATGGGCTGTGAATCAGCCGCCGAGGACAGCTCGGGGACGCGTTTGGTTGGAAGCGAGGTCAAAGTATCCATTCAGCACCGTGCAGCTGGCAGATGCCCAGTGCTCAGGATACAAGGCTTCTGCCAAAGGATAAATGGTGGATGTACTGTTCCTCTGGAGTTTATAAGCTGAGCTCTAATGTCTGAGCATTAAATGACACACTCGACCATTTATGGCTCCTGGACTCAGCGTCTCTGTTTCCATGTCTTTCATCTTTCAAACTTTTTAATGCGACGTCTGGATGTTGACTGAAACTGAAAATGCCAAGAAGCTTTCTGCACAGGCTGAGCCCCTCCCTTTGAAGCACAGGAGACTGTGTGTTCGATCAAGCCAGCAGCAAAAAAAACAGATGTTTGTGTCGTGGTTCAATCAGTCGCTTACAGATGTATCATCATGTTATTTGTTTTGTTTGAATTTAAAGTGAAGTGATCTCATCTGTCATCTTTCCTCCAGGAAAAAGTCCTCCGGATGATGTACGTGTGGGCTCTCTGCCGAGACCAGGAAGAGCTCAACCCGTACGCTGCCTGGAGACTATTGGATATCTCCGCCTCGAGCACGGAGCAGATCCTCTAAGACTCTTTGATGTGCACTAAACACTCACAGTCAGGGAGGAGGGGACACACACAGGTGGACGTGTGGGGGCCGGACTTTGCTACGAAAACACTGTGGAGTAGTGTTGCTGAAAGCTCGAGCTGCTTCTCCATCTATTGGCTTTGCTCCGTCAGTTATTCCTGACCGTTCCTCAGGCTCACACTTGGGGGCAGTAGACCACCAACAACATTCATCCAAAGTCCTTCTTGCAGCCTGTAGGCTGAGCTTTGCTGTTTGATGCAGCTCTGCCATTGTTGGCTTTAAATGATGCCATTTTATCAATATGGGAAACAATCATGTGGGAATCAGCCGATAGATTTGTAACTAAAACTTATGTCGTCAAACAGACTCCTTCATATCCTGTCACCGTGACGTCACCGTGACGTCACCGTATACCTTTATTCCACCGTCTTTCTCCATCAAAAAGAGACGCACACCATCAACTTACTGGGCCCAGAGTTGGAACCATTGATCCCAGTGGCTGTGGGAGGTGCTACTGCAAAAAACAAAACCACTGCCGTGATTTTATTTCCAAAAATTAACTTTGTTGCACAACACTATGGAATATCTGGTTTTCAAGCATGTGGGATGGTCGTTTCAGGACTAAGGCAAACGCTGGTCCTGAAGTCGCAGCACGCCAGCACCTGATTGGTGGAAGAGGTGACAGTGGCTGCTTTCGCCAGTGCCAATCAGTGCGCTCCCATCTTTACTGAGGATTGTCGTCCTTGTATGTATGATAATGTGTGATTGTTGACCTGTAAGAGTCTATATTTATTATAAGAAATAAAATGAACAGTCACCTTTGGAAACAACTTTCAATCCACCTTTTTGGTTTTTTAACGGTTCATTTTGGGACGAGATCATGTGATTCCTTCGAGGGCAGTTGCTAATTATTTTTTTAATTAAATCCTCGTGTGGGATTTCACTTTTTATGTCATCTTTCCTTTGGGAGCATCTCCGGGGCTGAGCGGAGGCTGAGCACTCATTGGTTTGTCAGTGTGATGATGTCACGATGTAGGGTGACCTGGATTGTTTCATCGGCGATTCGTGCCGTTCGTGTTTCTCCTCGGTGACTTCTGGTGCGACTGCTCGGCCTTCAGTGCTGTGTGGTGCCAGCCTCACTGTGCCTTGTTGTGCGGTCAGCATCCCAGGAGCTCGTCTCAGAAACGTGGAGGTTAGAAAGGCCACATGGGACCTGAAGCATCTCCAGTCTGGGGACAGAAAGAGTTCATCTCTACGGTTTTATTTCTGTTGTGTCTGCTCAATAACTTTTGTAACACCTTCAGACAGTTTCATGGAAGAACAACAAAATCTTTATCAGTGTGCTTTTCTGATGTACACTGACTGGACATATTTTTAGGTACACTTTGCTGGGACTGTAGTGGACCCTCTTTATGTCACAGCACAGACTGGAAGTGTTGGAAACGTTCCTCAGAGGTTTTGCTCCATACATGACAGCGTTACACAGTCAGTGTGTCAGCTGCACACGCCAAAGGTGCTCTGTTGGACTGAGGTCTGCAGTGAGCTCCATCTGAAGATGGTAACTGTTTTCATAAAATGATGGACATGGTCAGCAACAATACTCAGGTCGGCCATGACATTTAAACGATGCTCAGTTGGTGCTAAGGGGCCCACAGTGTCAGATCCACAGGATTACACCTGAACTGCTGATACAAGCAGGATGGATCCATACTTTCATGTTTCATCACCAAATGTGATCCGACCTGGAATGGGAGTTGGATTCTGATTCTATTACTGGCATCAATTATTGATTCGATCCTTTATTGATTCTGTTATTGAGTCTGTTGGGTTCTCACTGGCTCGCTGTGACCGTCACCGCCATTGCTAAGCAGCGTATGTTACTTAATTACTCCCAGGAGAAAGTATTTCATTACATTACTTTGCTGCTTCAGCTGAATCACAGCTGAGGCTACGGTCCCGCACACCAACGCAAGTTCCTGTCGCAATGAAGGCGCAAGCGAGCTTTCTCTCAGTATTCAGGTATGAACTCACAGTTGACAGGCGCAAAGAGGAAACCAGCACAAAGACACTTGTGATCGCCACAGTGATCCTACTTCAGAAAACAGGTAGAAACCGAGGCTGCAGCTGGACAGTTTGAAGTTCAGGGTCAGTTTGGGCTGGGGCTAGCTCAGTGTGTTCAGCGTATTCAATCATGTTTCTATTTATGTATTTATTAGTAGTAGTACTAGTAATGATTTAGTTAGTTTCTTGCTCTCTGTAAACTGTAGAGATGTTTATGTGGGGAAATCCCAGTAGATCATCAGTTTCATTCAGATCAGCCGGTCTGGAGCCAACAAGCCGCCATGTTCAGAGTCGCTGAACATTGTGACACTCGGTGTGACCTTCACGGTCACCGTGACCATGTCTGCCTGCATAAATGCACTGAATTAGCTGATTACATATTTGCATTAATGTGCAGTTGAACCCAGTAAAGTTGAGTAAATGTTTTCAGTCCAGATGAAATGCTGATGGCAGCAGATGTTCGTTGTGTGCAGCAGTAACGAGGCAGCTCGGGACAGATGCTGAGCAGAATGCAGTGTTGCATTCATTTGGTCCTGCATCGCTCACGGAAGCTGACAGCGGCTGGTGGTTGCTCATACACAGGCTTGCATGTCTGCACATGCAGACCAGCACCTCCACTGTTCAAGCGCTGTCCTGGATGATGAATCCTGACTATTGCTAAGCTGTGCTGAGGCTGCAGCTCCCTGTTGCTGTGCTCATCGCTCACAGTGCACCTCCGTGGTCTCGCACACACCACTCCCCACTCAGGGTCCAGAGGAGCATCCTCGGAGAATCCACAACCGGTCAGACGGATCCTGCTGACCGAGAGAAGACCCGACTCATTTGTGTTTGTTCCATATGCTATCACGTTGATGATGAGCTCACACACAGTGTGCAGCATCAAATAGTCATCAGTTGTGTTTACAGCACTATACTTTGATGCTACTACTTCAGGTGGAAGTGAGTGACACACATGAACACCTGAGTGAATAAACTATATTATATAACAGCTCCACTGTGCATATAATAAGAACAAGAATTCTTATTCCCAGCCTTAAACGAGCCAACAGTATTTGAATGGGTGGAAAGAGCGTCGTAGGGTAATTTCCAATAAAGCAAGTTCACAAAGGGAGTCTATGGCTGACGCGTGTTCCTGGGTTCCCAAAGAAATGCTTCCAGTTGCATTATAAGATAAGATCAGATGACCTTTATTAGTCCCACAGGTGGGAAATTTGTTATGACTTGAAGACTGTTTATTACAAACTGAGGATGTAACAATGAACTCCTTCCTAAATAAGCATGGACGTTCCAAAACAAAGCAGTTATCCAGAAGTACCTGTGCACACGGTCGGAAAACCGTGAGACTCTAACCTCTCCATGCTCCGCCCCTTCCCCCTCACGCAGGGTTTCGTGCTGCTATTGCACTTACATACTTAAACTGAGAGGTACCCCCTTTTTAGGTTCCAGTCCCAAACAGTGACGTAACATCACTTTATGTAAATACATCCATTTTCATATTTATTAATCCTGAAAAGATGACTTATGTAATGAATCTGTGAATTATAAAATTATAAAAAGGGGCTACTCATGCATACGTCTGTCCACGCACGGAGAGAAGTGGTGCCAGGTGAAGAAAGTCAACAAAGTAGGACGCAAGTGTCACATAGACTCGCTCGCTTGATGGGTGAGTGCTGACATCCTGCCTGGGCTCCAGGCTGGCAGCTGCAGCAGGACTAACAAGCCGAGTGACAACAACAGGAAGAAAAGGGACTTTCAAAAGACAACACGATGAGTCATAATTCAGCCAATATCTTTAGTGTGTAAAGACATCCTTTCAACAACACTGTCCTCTGTAATTTAAAGATAGCAGTAAATCCAAATCTTGCATTATGAAGCCTGAAGTCTCGACTGTGAAGCTTGATGTCATTTAGATAACAGGCTGGCTTTAATTTCCCGAACACGTCTTGCTGTTTTCTTGTTCTGCGGTGTTACACTTCCTGTTCATCTTTATATCACACAAGCTAAGTGCTCCGAGCCTGCCAGCCATCCCTTCATTCAACACCCACCCTGTTTCCTTTCTTCTGTGTCATCTGCGTGATGCCCCATTAACTATGCCGTCCTTGAGCTCCCCTGACAGCCCCGTTTCCTTTAGCATCTGCACTTCTCTACTTTCATCTAATTATCCATTTTAACAGATTTGCCACAAAAGCTAAACTAGGTTAACCCCATCGAGCGTTTTTCTGTAGCTGATTGTACAGCTTGAAAGAAAAACAGCATTTTTATCCACCAGGTGTTTTCAGCTGGGCTCAGCAGTGTGCTGGAAAGAGGAGGCTTCTGTCTGTGCAGGCGTGTGCTGTTCAGGTGCTCACTTTGACCCAGATTCTCCAGTGCAGTGGGACACTGAGCCAACGTGTTGACTCATAATCACGCACACATGCTCATTCACACAGGTGGTCGCACAGCAGTCCAGGAGGAAAGGCCAGAAAGGTGCACCGGTGTGAGGGAATATGCAGGGGCGGCGACGTGTGTCAGGAAGCTGCTGCACCACCGTGTTTGGACGCCAGGTCAGAGCCTTTCTTCTCTGGTAAAGAGACTAAAACTGAGGATATGTAGGTTTAATAACTGTAAAACATAAGAAAAGATAAAAGAAAGAAAGATTTAAAAAAGGTTTAGTCGGCTTCGTGAGCCACGTTCATCGTTTTTGCGCCTGGCTTTGGGGGTAAACCCAAAATCAGACGGGAACATGCGACCCGCTGGAGGATTTCAGCAGAGACATATTCTTGTCTGTGCATGTAGGTCCTTCACACTCACATGTTTGTTGCCTTCTAATTAGCTGGCTGGCAAAAAGAAATCTCAGGTTACAACAAGGTTAAATCATTTTAACAATAGAAACTCACAATTATCTTCTTTATTTTCTTTTATGAGGTAATTTCCCCCCTAAGATACGTTCAGCTGATCTTTAAGTCCATGAAATTCAGGTAGGTTTGGAAAATGTAATTATTTTATTTGTAATAGTTATTTAAAAACTGCATCTTGTTTTCACTCAGGTTGTCTAATATTAAAATGTGTTTGAGGATCAGAAACACGCATGTCTGAAAAAAAGAAATCAGAAATGGGGAAAAAGCTCTGTCAGCAGTTTTTTACGTCTTATATGAACTGATGACTTCCTCGTCTATGGATACATCTGAACATTAGCCCAGTGAAACACATCTACGCTGAGCCGTTTAACTGGTTTTCCTTCATTTCCGCAAACATGGAATTAAATTCCAATTTGCTGCAGTAATGAGACGGAGGCAGAAATGTCTGAATGAAAAATAAAACCAAAACATAGCGCTGCCATTACAGTCAAGGGAAAAATATGTAAATTTTCTCATTAATGGATTTTCTCATTTATTATCTGATGAATCACGTGTGATGTGATGACTTCCCCAAAAACCAACAATTTTAATAGAAATGTTTCTGTCACGGTAACGATTTGTTTCAGTGGTGATGCAACTACGGGTGAGGACAGTTCAATAATAGATTGTTGAGACTTTTGTTTGAGGATATTGGCACACATTAAAATTACATTTTTCTTTCAAAGGTTATCTGCTTCATCTTTTCATAAAGCTGGCCTCGTTATTGCTGCTGTGTTTGCGATCTAATATCGAGAAGCTGTCCTTCTCATGAAAGTCAGCGGTCAATATATCCTTATCTCATATTCATATAACGCTCCACACCCCTGAGATCGAACAGAGATATCACACAGAGAAAGAGAACCACATGTGGACACGTGTTATGAGAATCGCTTTACCTTTAATAACAAGGAGAGGGGAGAAGATCGAGACATGGAGGAGCACTGCAGAGACTGGTAAATATAATCATCGCTGCCATGGTTTAGCACAACATTCAGCTGCTGTGAGAAGCTTCTTTGTTCTGGCTACATTTCTTCAAGCAACCATAAAATAGCTCACGGCTGTCAAATAGCATGTTTGACCTCTTAAGCTAACATTTCACACCAATCATTGTATATGTATTGTGCTTTGAAGTAAACTTATTGTCTCCATATGAGGACAGACTTGTTGTTTTAAATAGAAAAATAAGATGCATCCAAGCAAACCCTCAGGTCCCAGGAGACCATCAGTGTCTTCACTGAGTCGTTAAACGCTTCCTACCTACAGTCCTGTGAAGAAAACAACATCAGGGCTCTGTGCCTGTCTGTGAAAAACTAAGTGCATCCTTACCGTTTCTATAGGAATTAAGAGGTTAAGTAGCAGCCATCAGCGGCTACATAAATGCATTTTGTTTTGGCCGGTCTGGAGCATTCGGGTGTGCGTTAACGCGCTGGCACAGCCTTCCCACTAATGCACAGCCCAGCAAATCATCCCAAACCACGCAGTGCTCAGAGAAATGCAAAAAAACCCAAGAACTACATGTGAGACTCACAGGTCTGAGTTAACACGATTCAGTTTGATTTATACAGCAACAAATCTCAACAACAGTCGCCTCAAGGCGCTTTGCTCTGTAAGGTACAATAATACAGAGAAAAACCCAACAATCATATGACCAGAGATGGGCAGTAACGCGTTACTGTAATCCAATTACTTTTTTCAAGTAATGAGTACAGTAAGGGATTACTATTGGACTTCCTCACTGGCAGAACTCAGGTGGTGAGGGTGGGCAGGTGCTTCTCCAACAGCATCACCATCAACACAGGAGCACCTCAGGGATGTGTCCTCTCGCCACTGCTCTACTCCCTCTACACTTCAGACTGTGTGGCCACCCATGGCTCCAACACCATTGTGAAGTTTGCTGACGACACAGTGGTGTTGGGTGCCATCTCCAACAACGATGAGGCGGCCTACATGGATGAAGTGAAGAATCTGGCATCGTGGTGCCAACCACCTCCAGCTGAACGTCAGCAAGACCAAGGAGCTGGTGGTGGACTTCAGAAGGGGTCAGCACAGAGACTACAAGCCCATCATCATCAATGGAGCTCCAGTGGAGAGGGTGCAGTCCTTCAAATATCTTGGTGTCCACATCTCCTCAGACCTGACATGGGCTGCCCACATTCAGGTCCAGACCAAAAAGGCTAGGCAGCGCCTGTATCACCTACGACAACTGAGGAAGTTCAGGGTCTCTCCAAAGATCCTCAGGATTTTCTATACAGGCGCTGTGGAGAGCATCCTCACACAGAACATGACATCGTGGTTCAGGAACAGCTGTGTGAAGGACCAAAAAGCTCTCCAGAGAGTGATCCGTACAGCAGAACGCTGCTGCAGGATTGCTCTCCCCCCGCTTCAGGACACCTACACCAGGAGATGCCGGACTAGAGCAGCGCAGATACTGAAGGACCCGTCCCATCCTGGCAACAAACTGTTCCAACTTCTGCAATCTGGTAGAAGGTTCCGCATCTTCCGGGCAAGGACAGAGAGACTCAAGAGGAGCTTCTATCCCTAAGCCATCCGGGCCCTAAACACACACACCCGCCCTCTCACATCATCTATAATTGACTGAGACAGGACTCTTCCAGACACTAAACCAAGGCACAATGTACATTTCAATTCCTTTAATTTTAAATATGTTTATATTGTCTATCCTGTAAAATAGTCAGATGTCTATTCATATTAATGTACAGAATTCACCTGCTTGCTGCTACTACTGCACATTCACCCAGTGTATATACTATATGTATGTATGTATGTATATATATGTGTATATATATATATATACATATATATATATATATATATATATATATATATATATACATATATATATATATATATATATATATATAATGTTCTTCCTCTACACCCCCCCCCCCCAATTTTTGCACATATCGAGGAGCGTGTCAGGCTACATTTCACTGTGTGTTATACTTGTATAACTATGCATGTGACAAATAAAGAACCTTGAACCTTGCAAAAACGGTAATTAGATTACCGTTACTTTCCCGTAGGAACGCTGCGTTACTGCCTTACTAAAACCATGATTTTTTGCGAGTGTCTCATGACAGTGACGTAAGCGAGTGCGCCGTTCGTGACAACAGCTGTGTGCAGATCAACAATGGATCATATATCGAGTGCAGAGAGAGTATGAGCGTGCAGCGTTTAAAGCGTGGAAGTACTGACCTTACTTTGAGTTTGATTCCATAAAAAGTGACAAAAACATTAGTGTCCGCTGTGCGTGGGAAGAAAACTTCTTTTTACAGCGAAAAAAACCCCTAAACTTCCAACAAGCACCGAGTAGCTACGACGTAATGGGAAACTCACAGAGAAACTCGCGGATTCTTCCACTGACCGCGGCACACCTGCACCAGGGTAACCCTCTATGGCGTTATTTTTGTGCCACTATTCTGAGCGCACGTAAAAAAGGTTTGCAGGTGCAAGTGTTGCATTTTGAGGAGAAATTTATTTTGAGCGAAGAAAAGCTGAATTTGAGTGAACAAAATTCATTGCTGCATGCAAAAAATGTATATCCGTGTTTGCTATTATCCATATACACACGCACAATAGCAGCCCCTCTCGCTCAGTTTTTGTATTTGCGCTCGCAATGTGTCGCTCGCGCTCTCAACATTTCAGCCCGTGCACGCTCAACTCTTTCTGTACACCGTTATATTTGTGCCACAAAACCAGCCAATCACAGACTTGGATGCAAAAAAATCTGATTGGCTGTTTTTGTCTCCAATCAGCTCGAAAGGACGAAATGCAATATCCCAGAATCCATTTCGTCCAAAGCTCAAACGAGGCAGTGGCGGAGGAACACAGAGTGGCGGAGTTTGAAATATTACTCTTTCTGGACACAAAATAAACTTTTAAGATATTTTCATGTTAGAATGTAGCTGTGTGAACTTCAAATATCTGCTCGATTTATCAAGACATCACATATTTGCATAAGTGCTCCAACGTTTTCGGAGATGCCTGTTACCCACCAGCTGACCGGGTGGGAACTCGGGTTAAACATAATATATAAGGCTGAACTGACAAAAAAATCACCGACTACACCACCAGGTATTATTGGAAAAACCATAAAGCCTTTGAACGAAAACAAACGCTGTTGTGACAGTGATGTACACTGTCTTGTTGGTATATATGTATGATTTGTATCACCTTCATGTTTCCAGCTTTACAGCTGTGGCTCCAGCAAACATCAGCTGATACTAGAAATTAATTTTAAATAAATTCTAACAACAGCTGATCAATTTTGAACGTGCTGCTGTTGTTGTTTAGCGCAACATCCGCTGGTTTCCTGTTTCTGGCGCAAAGTGGGAGATAAACAAACAAGAGAGACGATCAGCTGATCATTGATCAGTTTCATGATTGAAGTAGCAACAGGAGAGGGAGGGAGAATGAGGAGAGAAGAGGCAGCTAAGACAGAATAACTCCAGCTTTGTGTCTTTTTTATTCTCGCTGAAGTCTTTTCCCCTCATGTATTGTAATTGGTCCAGCCCAGAGTTGATTATTACCAGCTGGCTAATCCACCACCTTTCATTGTTTATACCATTACAAAAACAAACAAACTAACATAAAAATGAAAAATCACCATTGGCCCACCGGGCAAATGCCGGGTAAATGCCCAATGGCCAGTCCAGGTATTAGGTCAGCTGGTGGGTAACAGGCATCTCCAAAAACGTTAGAGCACTTATGCAAATATGTGATGTCTTGATAAATCGAGCAGATATTAGAAGTTTACACAGCACCATTCTCGCATGAAAATATCTTAAAAGTTTATTTTGTGACCCACAAAGAGTAATATTTCAAACTTTGCCACTCTGTGTTCCTCCGCCACTGCCTCGTTTGAGTTTTGGACGAAATGGATTCTGGGATATTGCATTTCGTCATTTCGAGCTGGTTGGAGACGAAAACAGCCAATCAGATTTTTTTTGCATCCAAGTCTGTGATTGGCTGGTTTTGTGGCACAAATATAACGGTGTACAGAACGAGTTGAGCGCGCACGGGCTGAAATGTTGAGAGCGCGAGCGACACATTGCGAGCAAACACTGAAATACATTTTTTGCACGCAGCAATGAATTTTGTTCACTCAAATTCAGCTTTTCTTCGCTCAAAATAAATTTCTCCTCAAAATGCAACACTTGCACCTGCAAATTTTTTTTACGTGCGCTCAGAATAGTGGCACAAAAATAACGCCATAACCCTCCGCCTACCCCACTCCTGCTTTACAGGTGAAAATAGAGCAACAGGACCGCTGAGTCTTTGACTTTATTTATTTCCTGCTGTGTTTTACTTGCATCTATTTGAAAGACTGAGTGTAAACACACACAATATTTTATTTTATGAGCTGGAATGTGCAGAAAATAGGTTTCAATGTTAAACTAATTTCTTCCAGTCAGAGAATGTTGCATATAATTAAAATTTTGCTTGATGCATAAAGTTAAAAGATTAAAACTAATAAAACAAGTTTTAAAAAGAGACTTTTCCATCTGATTACATTTTGTATGATGGATTATGCAGAAAAAGTAGAATTGGGCTGAAAGATCTATCACTTTATCACCTACTCAGGTTGTAAATCGTGTTTTTAAAAAGTAACTAAGTAATTAATTACTTTTGAAAATAAGTAATCAGTAATGTAACGGGATTACTTTTTGGGGGAAGTAATCAGTAATTAGTTACTGATTACTTTTTCAAGTAACTTGACCAACACTGCATATGACCCCCTATGAGCAGCACTTTGGTGACAGTGGGAAGGAAAAACTCCCTTTGAACAGGAAGAAACCTCCAGCAGAACCAGGCTCAGGGTCACATTAGAGTTCATGAAAGTACAATCAGAAAAAGACTGGATAAGTTTACATTTCTTTGAAGGAGTTGCCGGGGAAACGCCTCTTTGTTCCAGAAAGACCCTGGTCGCCATCTTTTTCTAACAAATTACTGACCAAACTGTATATGTTTAAAAAATATCACCGTGAGGATGACTTTGTCCTTCACTTTCTTTTTTCAGTTCTTGTAAGAAAAGTATTGTGACTGTATTCAAAGACACAGGAGTCATTTGTAGTTCACTTCAGCATTTACACACTACACTGCAAGTCGTAATTATCTTAAGCAGCATGCTGTTCTTAAAGCCAGATGAAGAAGGATTTCCAGGTGCGGTTTGCATGACTGCACGTTTCTGTGTGGATCCGTTAGTTTTACTCCTAAAAACTTTGCTGGACAATCGTGCAAACCAGTGCATTAACAAAAGCTCAGTATTGGGTAGAATATCTTTATTAATACAAAACATACACAACAAGAATCTTTTTCTTTTCAGGACAAAGAAAAAGAAACAAGGCTTCTCCCCCTGAAACCGTCGTTTAGCAGCGTGCTGACAGTTAGACAGACAGCATTCGTTTAGCATTGTAAATGAGTGCTAAAGCAGGCCAATTTATGGAGGGTCAGATGTGCCTGTTCAGCAGTAACAGGCAATGAGAGAGCTCTAACCAGCCCCCCCTCACCCAAACATGCTCGTCCAGAGACCAGCGGGACGTGCTGGAGCTCGCAGGGCCCACATTACAGCATCAGCGTGGGACGATGGCTCTTACAGGACGGACGCTGTCAGGCGGAGCTTTGTGTGACTGCATGCGCTGCTGCTGATAAATTCTCACTCAGGCTGGATCGCTCTCTGCGTGGGAGCGAGGCCACCCCGGGTCATGAAGCACTTTCTGTGGACGTTCAGTCCGTCCTCTGTCATTTTTTCTTTCTGGGACTGACACCACATTAAGACAAGTATAATTCTCTATATTCTGCAAACATTTAAATGTATTATGTTTGCACACAGGTTCCTGTTTGTGCTCTGAATCACATTTGTCTTTGACTTAAACCTGCTGCTGTACTTCCATCTATTAAAACTCCAAGTAAACAGTAACCAGCACATCTGACCATAACCCGGTGAGGTTTATCCTCCACACGCACACACGCGCTCACACACACACGCTCACACGCACACACACGCACACACACGCACACACATGCACACACACACACGCACACACACGCACACACACATGCACACACATACACGCACACACACATGCACACACATACACGCACACACACGCACACACACGCACACACATGCACACACACACATGCACACACACATGCACACACATACACGCTCACACACACACACGCACACACATGCACACACACACACACATGCACACACACACATGCACACACACACACGCACAAACACATGCACACACACATGCACACACAGCACCACCTCCACCTCCCAATCTCTTTTGCTAAATCGAATCCCCGTCCACCCAGGACACCGTCAGCTAGCCCGCTCTAATTGCAGGCAGCAGTCTCCTTATGAGAACAGCAATTCTGCTGAGAGGAGGGAAAACAATGGAAGCAAATGCTGTTTCTATTGATCAGCCAGTGTCTCTGTCCTCCCTGCAACGGGCCGAGTTTTCCTGTTCAGACGTCCGATATATACGATTTAGTGGCGTGGATACTGACATAGTAGAAATAGTTGTAGATGTGAAGGGGGAGGAGTTTAAATGAAAAAACAAACGTAAGAAGCGGCATAAATCTCAAGCGGCAGCACAGCTTAAAGACATGTAACATTTTTTAAAAAGGGGAATGGTCCTGTGCATCAGGCTTAGATGTATGTGGGCACGACTGTGTGGCAGCTCAGAGCAGATCAATGAGCAGAGAATAAAAAGAGGTTCAACATAATAAAATGACTCATTTAAAATATTTAATACAGCAGGACTCTGGTGTTTTTCCTCTAATATGCTCTTTACACGCTCAGTGCTTGCCTGTGGGCAGACACGGTGACAGATCGCCTCACCTTCAGTGACGGCTAATCATTACGAGTAAATTAGATCAGGGCTGAGGCCAAAGGACAGCTGTTGTGGGCTACAGGTACTGCCCTGCGAGCCTGCCCGCCCTCTCCCATAACTCTAATGATGATGGAGGCCAGGTTAGATTAACTTTTCCACGCTGGTACCGTGTCTTATCAGTCATGGAGCCCAGCGGCTGCTGAAACGAATGTCAGTGCGTAAGGGAAATTACAGACTACTTATCATTAAATGCGACCTCTGTGGATGTCCTCAGAGAGATCAAAGGTCAATCCAGGACACACCCTAATCCACAGTGTGTAGGGAATAATAGGCGAACCCATTAGAAACCCATGAACTAGTTTATATGCTTCATCTCACAGGCTGGACGCCAAATTTTGGGGGTTTCTGGTGTAGAGCGCTGCAACAAATGAAAAAAGTTCACATTATTCTGTATGCTGCTAAATGTGTCTGATTCATAGCAATCTAATACAAACTGGCTGCACGTGTACACCAGACTGCCTTCAGGATGAAAAGCTTTTCTTTTACCCATAAAATCTGTTTGTTTTTCTAAAAATGAAATCGTTTTTCTCTTCTTACCTTCTGCTTCTCGGTGTGAGCATGCACGAGTGTCTGTGTACTACGCTTGACTTGCTGTTCTCTCTCCATCAGCATGACAGGTAGATGAGGCTGTGAATAGCGTTCCATCCCCTCATCAATAGTTACCAAGGTCAGGGTCGGAGAGACGCAAAAGGTTATTTATTACTGGAGGCAGAAAGACAGGAAGTGCTGAAAGCTGAGCGCACTCAAGAAGAAAACGGAGGAACATCAGAGATCAAATAGTGCAAACTGACCCAAGGATGAAAAGTCACCTGTGCATCGCACGGCGTAGTGATACGCAGTGATGCACGCTCAGGACTTCTTTCAGTATTTCACCAGCTGCTGCGAAATGTAGGACACAGAGTGGGTTGTTCTTCCAAGCAATGCCACACAAGTCATTTACAGAGAGGTCACATATTTGAATGTCCCCTTTACACAAATTATCAACAGTCATTAAGGATTAGTGATGTCAGCTTACGTGAGGATTTAGGAATCGGATGACCTGCGATACGGCGAGGTTTCACACGGCTAATTAGTCCAAGTCTGTTCTTTTTCACGTGGCCTTCTCTACAGAAATGAACTTTAATCAATCAGCTCATTGATTAAAGAGTCATAATTATGGTCTGAGACCTGCCAGTATAAATCATAATAACAGTGTACCATCATTTGTATGTCCCCCAGTTTGCAATCTGTCCTCGCGGCCTCAGTGTCAGGCTGACATATTTAATCCACCGCACTGTTCTCATGAGACTCCTCCACAGGCTAATCGTGCTTCAAAGAATAATTGGAGTCATTTAAAAGTGATGCGTGAATGGTGTTTGATAATATGATTTCATCGTCCCCTCAGTCTTCTGTTTCCCAGTGATCCCACACCCCCCACTGTGACTGTGGCAAGAAAGCTGTGGTTTCTGATCTCATGCAAACATAAAGAGCATGACTTTGTCCCCGTGTTATATCCCTGCTGGGTTTCCAAACAAACGCAATGTCATGTGGAAAATAAAATGTACAGCACTGTGCATAAGTCTTGAGCCAGCCCTTTTAAAATATTTTGCTGGGAAAATGTGAAATAGGTGCAGCGATTTATTGAAACACGGAAAAACTGAATGAGTTTGGACAATTCTTTTTTTTTTTTTTTGATCAAGGTCTTTTTATTGAACAAAGAATTGCTTCCAACAACAATTATGGCAAAATTAACAAACAGTTGTGCCCCCACCCCCCCAGAACAGTGTAACTAAAACCCAGCCAGAGAGGAAAGGAGAGACAAAATAACATAAAATAAAATAAAGTTACAGATACAAAGTAAATAATAAAATAAATGAACAACAGCAAGAGAAAAAAAAAAACCCACTCACACGCACATTAAGCAATAGTATCCGGACTTAATCTTTCAAAGTAAGTAAGAAAAGGTTGCCATGTGTCATAGAACCGCCGAACCGAACCTTTTACAGTGTAGCGGATCTTTTCCAGCTGAGTATAGTACATGACATCCTTAACCCATTGCCCATATACAGGTGGAAGTGGCTCTTTCCATTTCAATAATATCATTCTACGGGCCAAAAGAGTGCAGAAGGCCAGAAGATCAGAGTGTGATTTGGAAAGACTGGCATCACAAGGCGTCACTCCAAAAATAGCTATAAACGGGCAGGGTGCAATTGGAACACCAAATATGTTGGATATGGTTTCAAATATGCTTTTCCAAAAGCTACCCAGTTTTGGACACGCCCAGAACATGTGAAATAGGGAAGCAGGCTCTCGTTTGCACCGGTCACATGTGGGGTCAAACCCATCCTTGATTTTGCTCAGTCTAGTTTTAGACCAATGGAGACGGTGAACAACTTTGAACTGAATCACCACATGTTTAAGGCAAATAGATGATGAAGAAATGCTATTGATTATCTTGTGCCAAGTCTCATCTGTAATCCGTTGGCCAAGATCACTTCCCCATCGTTCCCTAAGTGATTGCAATGTGGACAGCCTAAAATTACTCAACAGCTCATAAACATCACTTATAACCCGCTTAGCATTTGGCTTAAAATCAAAAATATCATCCAAAAGGGATGGTGGTGGACAGGACGGAAAGCAGTCAGTATTAGAAGCAACAAAATTCCTGAGTTGTAGATACCTGAAAAAGTGTGACTGAGGGATCTTGAACTTGTTCACCAGCTGTTCAAATGAGGAAAAGATATTGTCCGTGAAAAGAGCAGCCATTGACGTTATTCCCAGCTTTGTCCATATGTTAAATGCCTCGTCCGTCAAGGATGGGGAGAACATGCAATGTCTATGCGGTGGTGCATTAAGAGAGAGTTCAGTCTGTTTAAAGTGCCGTCTGAGCTGATACCATAACTTCAGTGAGTGGACAACAAGAGGATTCGTGGTGAAGCTGGAGATCGGTCTCGCCAGAGGTAATCTGGCACACAGCAAAGACACCAGGGAGGATTGACTCACCGACAGCCGCTCCAGTGTTACCCATGATGATGATAAATTATCATGGTCTTTCATCCAGTACAATAATGCTCTTATATTAGCTGCCCAGTAATAAAACAGAAAATTTGGGAGTGCCAAGCCTCCTGCGCTCCGCGGTCTTTGTAATACACTCTGTTTCAGCCTAGGTGGTTTTTTGTTCCAAATGAAGGAGGAGATTTGACTATTTAGATTATTAAAAAAAGACTTGGTTAAAAAAATTGGAAGACACTGAAAAAGATATAGAAATTTAGGGAATATAGTCATCTTAATGATATTTAATCTACCACCCAGCGAAAGAGGCAAGGACTCCCACTTTCCAAAATCCTCCTTTAGTTTAGACAATAAAGGAAGATAATTAGTTTTATACAAGTCTCTATGATTCTGCGTAATCCAAATGCCCAAGTATTTGAACTTGTTATAGCTGAGCTTGAAAGGTGCTAAAATAGACGAAAGTTCCCCGGTTATTGTACCTAAAGGCATTGCCTCACTTTTCCCGAAATTCACCTTATATCCGGAAATTGTCCCGAATTCCTTAAGTACATCTAAAAGTTTAGGGAGGCTATTTGAAGGGTTGGAAATAAACAAGAGCATGTCGTCGGCATAAAGAGAGACTTTATGCTCGATATCCCCACGACGTATTCCCTCAACCTCAACACAGTGTCTTAGAGCAATAGCTAGCGGTTCAATTGCGATGGCAAAAAGGAGAGGTGACAAAGGGCACCCCTGTCGTGTGCCACGCTGAAGCTGAAAAAAGGGGGACAGACTATTGTTGGTCCGAATGGCCGCTACAGGGTCACAGTACAATACTTTTATCCAGGATACAAAATTACTCCCGAGGCCAAATTTTTCAAGCGTATGGAAAAGAAAGTCCCATCTCACCCGATCAAACGCTTTCTCAGCATCAAGTGAAATAACAGTTTCCAATACAGTACCTTTGACGTGGCTATAGATTATATTTAATAAACGTCTAATATTAAAAAACGAGTACCTGTTTTTGATAAAGCCTGTCTGATCAGGTGAGATAATGGAGGGCAGATGTTTCTCTAAACGGCGGGCCAACACTTTAGCAAGGATTTTGGTGTCGGTGTTCAGCAGAGATATTGGACGGTATGAGCCACAATCTAAATGATCCTTATCCTTTTTTAGAATTAGGGAGATGAGTTTGGACAATTCTAATAAGCTTGAAAGCCAATATTTGGTATAATCACTTTTATCCTTCAGGCAAGCTTTCTGGTCATTTCTTCAAGTGGATCAATAATTTCATAATTTGTTAATTTAATTTGCAAAAATGTAACATTTGGAATCATCACTCCGTGAGACCCGTCGTCATTGATTTTCAGTCCAGTTCTTGTGTAATTTGGCATAACTCAGCATTAAGAACGGTTCTTGACAGCCAATCGTCCACTGAGACATTTCTGATGAGGCTTCGGTGAACAGCGGCTCGATCGATTGAAGAACCAGATGCATCTTTAGGTCCTGCGTCAGGTCTTTGCTCCAGTTTCCCTGTTTCTTAATGACATGATTACTTTTCATCTGCTGTAGATGGTGTTTTTAGGTCCAGGTTTTGAGGACACACCGGCCAAACCTTTGGTTAGTTTTTGGCTCTTTGGGAAACCCAGAGATTGTATTACATGAAACTGTGTTAGATTTGACTAACGAGATCAAAGGAATCATGGCCTTTGGCAGCAGGCTGCTGGTTACAGAGAATTTAAAACTCGTTCTTCACTGAGGTGTCTGTTGTGTGTAGATACGACCCCGGGTCGTCCCTTGAGTCAGTACTTGAATGTTTCACGGGTCAGTGTTAAATGGCTTTACACTAATTAAAAAAACAAGAAGAAAACAATGTCTGAAAAAGGCCAGGAGCACAAACTGGACTCAAAGTGAGTGAAAACCTTCAGAAAGCCGGGAGAACGACAGCGCAGCGAGGTATGGGCTCACAGCAGGAAGCTCCTGGGTGTGTGTGCGTGCACTCGGGTCCTCGGGCTTCCTCCCACAGTCCAAAGATATGAATGTTAGGTTAACTGCAGATTCTTGACTGATGTGAATGTGAGTGTGACTGGTTATCTGTCTCTATATTTCAGCCCTGCCACAGATGGGCAACCTGTTCACAGGTGTACCTGCCTTCCACCTTATCACAGCTGGGCTAGCCCTTTGCTTTAAGTGCTGGTGTTTACAAACTGACAATAAAGACAAGCTGAGGAGTTGCAGGTGTTTGGTACTGAGCTAATTAAAGTTTGGCCCTGTTAATGGGAAGAACATTATTATGATTTGTCCTGAAAGGAGGCGATTCACTCAGCATCACACACGTCAACATTATGGTCACGTTAAAGCAAAAGTCCGGACCAAAGACACGAGACACACGCAAAGTTAGTCATGTAATGTGGCGCAATTTAACACTGTGACCTGCTTTTGGCATCACAGAGAACAGGTATCATGCTGAGCTGCCAAATTCATATTAATCCAAATCGCTCATAAACATAACACTAAAATCTCGACTTCATAGTTGAATTCATATCTTTAACAAATAGATATTTCTTTGTCATGAGACCAGCACATCGTCTCTGAGAGTCACGATGTTAGAAAGGGAAACAGGATCTGACTGCAGAACATTTAAACCCAGGCCATTTCTATTTGTGGCATCCGTTTTTGCTCCCATCTTCTCTTCCTTGTTTTCATTCTCTAGCTTGCTCGCTTAAACATTTTCCCACTTTCCCATTCTTCCACCTCCCAAGCATAACTTTTCCTCCTCTCTGTGGATCTAACGACCCATCCATCTTTCCTTCCCAAAGGCCAATCAGGTGACTGGAGAGATGTTTACTAAGGAGCAGCTTGTGGCTCCATAAAAGGCGTGCCACAGAGTCAGCGTAGTCACGGCTGGAGTGACGGATTGTGCCAGGCCTGCCTGGCGGAATAAATAGAGGCATTAGCAGCTCTGCAGCTGGCCCAGGCCACTCCTTGGGCTTACTGGTCTATGAAATGTGCAGCATGGCAATGTCCTGGGCCTCGCCACAATGTGATGAATGGCTTATATTCCTCTGTAAAGCATATTAAAGTCAGATCACATGATGGATAGCAGAGAGAAGACAGCAGGGGAGGAAGAGATGGGGGGGGGGATAAAATATGCAAAGAGAGGAAATTAAATCCCAGACAAAAATATCAAAACTGGTGCCCCCTTGCTCCCCAACTTCCATTTCTAGTGACTGATGAAAAGAGTGGAGGTGATTTTGAATATTTCATGAGTCCCCTTTAGGCCCTGCCATACTGTCTGGTCCGTGCATGCCCGTTAGCCTCAGCAGGAAGGTTCTTGTGCACTCGCTTTACTTCGCACAGTTCAAGTGAGCTCCCAAAGGAAGCATTTCTGCCCGTGACCCATACATCTCTGAATAATTGCCTTGTTCACAGTTTTCCCAAGGTAACCATACAATACCTGCCCACTGGCAGAATATACCTGAACCTCACATGCCACCAAAATGTTTCCGTTCTCTTCAAACTACAAGTGAAAGCAGAAAGACAGAGATCATTCTGTCAGATAGAAGAACTGTTTATCACATTATTGTTTCTTGCTTTCTTAACCTGTACCTCAGCTCACCTTCACACAGGAACTTGTGTTTATAGCTTGTACACTCTGTTTTAAATCAGTAATGCATTCTTAAAATATGTTTGCTATTTGAGAAATGGACTTTTTGAATCTTCCTTACCGTGAGATCAAAGATCATGCTGCTATCCTGTATATATTGTACATACTATTGTTTGAGTACTTACGATTGTTTTTTTTGTACTTTTATATTTTACATTTATATTTATTATTGAAACTTGCACCAAGGGAGTGGCACTCCAATTTCGTTGTACTCTGTACAATGACAATAAAGGCTATTCTACTCTATTCTATTCTATTCTATTCTATTCTATTCTAAAAGAGACCTTTTCTATGTGGCAGCTCGCGACCTTAGCCTAAATAAAGACTGTGCGCATGTTGCATCCATAGGATGAAATTAGCACCAGCTGTTCTTTTTTCTAACCTCGTGTAGGTTTATGAACGTGGTAAAGGGACTGATTGGAGTTTGGGTTGAATTACAGAACTTTGAAGTTATGGTTCAATTCATAATTACACAAAATACTTGTGTTTGAATCAGAAAACACACTCCAGTCTCTCATGTTCAAGTTAAATCAACCCAGCAATCCCCCCTGAAGTTGGCTGGACCAGTAAAACTCTGCTTTCTATCAGTGTAAAAGAGTTTAACTACACATTTATTTCTGTAATGTCATCGTTTATCTATCACTTATTTACTCCAGTGTAGTATGCAGAGCTGTGGGGGAGGTCTTTATTAGTAGCCAAAGCATTAAAACATGTGAAAATACAGTTAAAAGTGCTATGCCCTTTTATTTATGCCCAACTTCACATTTTTCAAAACGATCCTGTCCGTCAGACTGAAACCTTTGGCCCGGCTCGGGCCCCCGGGCTGTATGTTGGACACCCCTGTTGTAGATCTAGAGTCCACATGTAAGTATGTCTGCAACCCAGTCTCACCGCTGTTCATGATATCTCTTGTGCTCCTTGATGGTCATTCAGCATGAATTTTCAAACATTACTTTGTGAAGGCCACCTTTCACCGTCTGCTCTCATGTGTGCATTTACCTTTTTATGGCTACTTTTTAATTTTTTGACCCCATTTGACCTCATGTGAAAGATGATTGCCATGTTCAGCGTGGTTGTCAGCAAAGGCAAGAAAACAATTTATTTCAGGGAAAGTAAACTAAACGTATCTTTATGAAAGATCGTTGTGTCAAATCGTTCAGAAGTGTAGAAGCTAATCTTAGAAGTCAGACTATGTTTCAGTCATAGCGGATGGAGCCCTTCCACTTCCCACCGGTTATCCAAATCTCATCCACGAATCCCCAAAATTCTCATTCGTGGCGGCTCACGGCGTGGAGCCTCGTTGAAGGATCAAGTTGGATTAGTTACTCAGCCAATATAAGAAATAGCTGAGCCACACAGTCGATGTTTGTCAGGTTAACTGCTGATTCTACAGAGTAAATGGTTGTATGTCTCTGTGACAGGTTGACAACAACAGTATTATTATAATAACATTTCATAAATTGGTCCCATGACTGTATGCTTCAAAGTGAAGAAGAGGTAATCCGTCGACCTACACTGTGCAGCTGCACATTCAGAGCTTTGGAGCAACATTGCGATTATTTCATTTTACCTGACACAGAACAGTGTCTCTGTGGTGTTTTCAAATTTCATTGGCCTGAAACACGCTAGCTTCCTCACAATAGCCTCTGAGCTAACATGCAGTAAAGCGTATGCTAAGCTTTCAGCTGAAACTGTTCTGGATACGATTGCTTGGGTGAGACCTGCTGCTGCTTTCTGAAATGAAAGACCAGGTTTCACATTGTTCAGCTGAGCTAGCTCATTTTGATAGCTACACCGCTACAGCTGATATTGGCTAACTGCTGATAGCTAACCTATTGCTAGCCTGTTAGCTGAGCTATAATTACCTTTCTTTTGAAAGACATTTATTAACAGGCGACTTCTCTCAGTCTGCTCTCTCTCTAGAATAAATGACCTGTGCTTTACAAAATACAGGGTCTGTCTGTCCAGGGTGGACCAAACCATTTGATTCATTTGTAAGGGGTGAAAGTGGCGTCACAGAAGCTCTAGTATTTGTGGCATCAAGGTTCTTTAACCCAATTGACTTATTCAATCAATTATAACAATAAACAGAATTTTTAAAAATGGAAACAAAGTGTTCATTCATACAAGAGCCCCGTCTGCCTTTGGGGCCCTAATTAGTTCTACTTTTCTCCCTATTTCAGCGGCTGTGCTTTAACGAGCTTAGGTTCAGAGGTAGTTATGGCTGACAGTGTGTAGCTGTTGGAGCGAGCTGTTTTTCTAGCATTCTTGGCATAGAAACAACTCTAAAACTGAGTTTTTATCACTTTGTTCAGTATCGGCTTACATGGGTCTGCAAAGCACTGCAGGAATAGAGCTTCTCAACAAGCAAACAGCTTTAAATGAAAAGATCATACGAAGTGTAGGAACACATACATCTGGTAAAGCATTGAACACGTGTCGCTCTGTGTGCATCTCTGTCTCTTACAAAATAACTTATGTTACTAAATACTTTTACCAACTGCTCTGGTGACCTTTAAAAATATACCTGCAGGGACATTTAAAAAGAGGCTTCAGCTGAAAAGCTGTAAGGAATATTTAAGGTTAACCAAGCATGTAACTTTCCTCTGTGGCTCCACATCTCTGAATTTTCTCATAAAACAAGTGGAGCAAACTCTCCTCCTCGAGCAGGTGCTGTGTGCCTGAAGATAAAGGCTAATTCTCCCGTGAAGTCGCTCAGGAGCACATAGAAGGTCTTTAATCCAAGTATATTTTACTGTCTTTTCTCAGGTTGTAGGCTACATCAGATCCAGCAGTTAACTACAGTTTGTTTAAAGAGGTTCATTCACATATTTAAATATGACACTTTAACGTAAAAGCATCAGAATAATGTTAAACAAATCCAGTGCTGAATTATTACGGCGTAGCGGTGACGTAGCATCCACTCGCGTGCTCCTGTCAGCTCATACAAACCCAGTGAAAGTTGGGTTTACATAACACTTTATACAGTCTACATCTTATTCACAGCGGGATATAGAAAACATCAAATGATCAAAGTGAGTAAACTGACCATTGTATAAAAACTGTGAGCTGGAAGCAAATGGCTCTAAAAATTGTGACCAATGTAAAATTATGAAGACTGTGAAAAGTGTAAGGCTCTGTCAGATATGAACATGATGCAGGAACATCGCAGCTTTTTTAAAACGGACTGAGGCAAAGTGGAAATTGGTATCCTTCAAACTAAAGACGACCTTTGGGCCTAATGTGAGCACTCAGCTCAGAAGCCTGCATCTCTGATGGGAGCGCAGCATTGCCTGTGGAACTGGTGGCTCGCACATCTGGAAACCATCAGTTTCAGGTCTGGATGCTCCTTTCAGATAACGTCTGTTTCATGGAAGGCCTTGCATATTTCAGCAAGACAATGTTAAACCACATAGTGCATGTGCTACAACAGCATGGCCTCGCAGGAGAAGAGTCTCGGCCTGCAGTTCAGTTTAAAGAAATACGACGATAAAGACCCAGGACAGCAGCAGCTGGTCTCCACAGTTCACAGACATTTATGGGCTGTTGTTAAGAAACGCGGTGCTAAACACACAGTGCTAAACACACAGTGCTACACACACACAGTGCTAAACACACAGTGCTACACACACAGTGCTAAACACACAGTGCTACACACACAGTGCTACACACACAGTGCTACACACACAGTGTTACACACACAGTGCTAAACACACAGTGCTACACACACAGTGCTAAACATACAGTGTTACACACACAGTGCTACACACACAGTGCTACACACACAGTGCTAAACACACAGTGCTACACACACAGTGCTACACACACAGTGCTACACACACAGTGTTACACACACAGTGCTAAACACACAGTGCTACACACACAGTGCTAAACATACAGTGTTACACACTGTATGTGTGTAACACTGTATGTGTTACACACATACATACACATTTACACACACAGTGCTAAACATACAGTGTTACACACACAGTGCTACACACACAGTGCTAAACACACAGTGCTAAACATACAGTGCTACACACACAGTGCTACACACACAGTGCTAAACATACAGTGTTACACACACAGTGCTAAACACACAGTGCTACACACACAGTGCTAAACATACAGTGTTACACACACAGTGCTACACACACAGTGCTAAACATACAGTGCTACACACACAGTGCTAAACACACAGTGCTAAACATACAGTGTTACACACACAGTGCTACACACACAGTGCTAAACATACAGTGTTACACACACAGTGCTACACACACAGTGCTAAACACACAGTGCTACACACACAGTGCTAAACACACAGTGCTAAACATACAGTGTTACACACACAGTGCTACACACACAGTGCTACACACACAGTGCTAAACATACAGTGCTACACACACAGTGCTAAACACACAGTGCTAAACATACAGTGTTACACACACAGTGCTACACACACAGTGCTACACACACAGTGCTAAACATACAGTGTTACACACACAGTGTTACACACACAGTGCTACACACACAGTGCTAAACATACAGTGTTACACACACAGTGCTACACACACAGTGTTACACACACAGTGCTACACACACAGTGCTAAACATACAGTGTTACACACACAGTGCTACACACACAGTGTTACACACACAGTGCTAAACATACAGTGTTACACACACAGTGCTACACACACAGTGTTACACACACAGTGCTACACACACAGTGCTACACACACAGTGTTAAACATACAGTGTTACACACACAGTGCTACACACACAGTGCTAAACATACAGTGTTACACACACAGTGCTAAACATACAGTGTTACACACACAGTGCTAAACATACAGTGTTACACACACAGTGCTAAACATACAGTGTTACACACACAGTGCTACACACACAGTGTTACACACACAGTGCTACACACACAGTGCTACACACACAGTGTTAAACATACAGTGTTACACACACAGTGCTAAACATACAGTGTTACACACACAGTGCTACACACACAGTGCTAAACACACAGTGTTACACACACAGTGTTACACACACAGTGCTACACACACAGTGCTAAACGTGGCTGTGTCACAACTTTTTTGAGATGCCATCCAATTATTTTAAAAAGTGCCTCTTTTACCTAAAGTTCCCAAAGCTTAAACATTTGATATGTTTTTGTGTTCTGTTGTGATTAAAATGTGGACCTATGAGATTTCCAGATAAATTTATTCTGCTTTTATTTCCATTCTATCCCAGCTTTTTTGTAATCATTGTAATCTGATTTCACGTGTTCAAATAATTGATAATCTATACATTTATGATCTCACCATCAGATTAAAAAGAAGAGAGATTTGACGAGGTTTCGGCTGCCGCTGCTGAAGGCGTGAGGAGGACGGGGAGGAGAGAGGAGGAGAGATAAGGAGTGTGACAGACAGATGACACAAGAGGGGTGAAGAAGAGGAGATTATTAGATAGATAAGACGCAGAGCTAAGCGACTTTGTCACAGTTCACATTTGTCACAGTTCAAAGAGCAGGAGCTAAACCAAGGTTGATCGATTTTCAAACCTGGCAGAGCGACATCCGTCCTGCCTGGGATACGACTGCTTCATCAGTGTCAAAAAACATTTTCTTTTTTTACTTATGCTGCTGAAAACTGTTTCTATAACAACAGTATATGTGTACACTGCCAAAAAGCCACCCTATGCACCTCACTGAGGCAGTAACGGTTCCTCCTCTGGGCTTTTCCCTGTTTTAAGATCCTGACGACATTCCTGTAGCAGAGGTGTGTGAGATTGATGCCAGCATTCTTTCCTCTCTGGCTCTCTATAAATCACCTGAAGGTGTCACATTGAAAGAGAACTCTGTCAGGCTGTAAGGCTCTGTCAGATATGAACATGATGCAGGAACATCGCAGCTTTTTTAAAACGGACTGAGGCAAAGTGGAAATCGGTATCCTTCAAACTAAAGACGACCTTTGGGCCTAATGTGAGCACTCAGCTCAGAAGCCTGCATCTCTGATGGGAGCGCAGCATTGCCTGTGGAACTGGTGGCTCGCACATCTGGAAACCATCAGTTTCAGGTCTGGATGCTCCTTTCAGATAACGTCTGTTTCATGGAAGGCCTTGCATATTTCAGCAAGACAATGTTAAACCACATAGTGCATGTGCTACAACAGCATGGCCTCGCAGGAGAAGAGTCTCGGCCTGCAGTTCAGTTTAAAGAATCAGAATCAGAATCAGAATCAGAATCAGAATGGGTTTATTGCCAGATGTTGAGGTTTACAACATTAGGAAATTGCTGCGGTGCTTCAGTGCAGACAATAAGAATTAAAGTGCTATGTAGAAAGAAAGATATGTGCATGAGATATACATGAGATATATACATGAGAATAAGAATTATGAGTGCTACGTAGAAAGATATATACATGAGTGCAGGTGGTGATCAGTGCCAAACATGAAATGATGCAGTGACACAGCGTAGGGTCATGTGTTAGTGGCGGGGACAGTCATACGGTTATTGTTCATGTGTCCCACAGCAGAGGGGAAGAAACTGTTCTTGTGGCGAGAGGTTCTGGTGCGAATGGACCGGAGCCTCCTGCCTGAGGGGAGCAGGTCAAACAGACTGTGTCCAGGGTGAGAAGGGTCAGCTGAGATCCGAGCTGCACGCCGCAATGTCCTGGAGGTGTACAGGTCCTGCAAAGATGGGAGTCTGCAGCCAATCACCTTCTCAGCAGAGCGCACAACACGCTGCAGTCTCTGTTTGTCCCTGATAGTGGCTCCAGCGTACCACACGGTGATGGAGGAGGTGAGGATGGACTCGATGATTGCAGTGTAGAATTGCATCATCGTCCGTGTTGGCAGGTTGAATTTCTTCAGCTGCCTCAGGAAGTACATCCTCTGCTGGGCTTTCTTGATGACGGAGGTGATGGTGGGCTCCCACTTCAGGTCCTGGGTGATGGTGGTACCCAGGAAGCGGAATGAGTCCACAGAGGTGATGGGGGTGTCAGTCAGGATGATGGGGGGGAGTGGGGCTGTGTGCTTCCTGAAGTCCACAATAATCTCCACTGTCTTCTGGGCATTCAGCACCAGGTTGTTGTGGCTGCACCAAGACACCAGACGTTCAACCTCCCTCCTGTAGGCAGACTCGTCCCCGTCCGAGATGAGCCCAATGACGGTGGTGTCATCTGCAAACTTGATTAGCTTGACAGACTGGTGGGTGGAGGTGCAGCAGTTGGTGTACAGGGAGAAGAGCAGGGGAGAAAGAACACAGCCCTGAGGGGAGCCGGTGCTGATGGTCCGGGAGTCCGAGACATTCTTTCCCAGCCTCACATGCTGCTTCCTGTCCGTCAGGAAGTCAGTGATCCACCGGCAGATGGGATCAGGCACATTCATCTGGGAAAGCTTGCCTCGGAGATGGTCTGGAAGGATGGTGTTGAAGGCAGAGCTGAAGTCCACAAACAGGATCCTGGCGTAGGTTCCTGGGGAGTCCAGATGCTGCAGGATGAAGTGTAGGGCCATGTTGATGGCGTCGTCTACAGACCTGTTGGCTCTATATGCAAACTGCAGGGGGTCCAGGAGGGGGGCCGTGAGGGTCTTGAGATGGGAGAGAACTAGGCGCTCAAATGACTTCATGACCACAGATGTCAGAGCCACGGGTCTGTAGTCATTTAGTCCAGTGATCCTAGGTTTCTTGGGGACAGGGATTATGGTGGAGGACTTGAAGCAGGCAGGCACATGACATGCCTGCAGTGAGGAGTTGAAGATGCCAGAAAACACTGGGGCCAGCTCGTTTGCACAGTGTCTGAGGGTGGCAGGAGACACGCCGTCTGGGCCGGGAGCTTTCCGAGCATTCAGACTCTTAAACTGCTTCCTCACATCTGCTTCATGAATATAAAGAAATACGACGATAAAGACCCAGGACAGCAGCAGCTGGTCTCCACAGTTCACAGACATTTATGGGCTGTTGTTAAGAAACGCGGTGCTAAACACACAGTGCTAAACACACAGTGCTAAACACACAGTGCTAAACACACAGTGCTACACACACAGTGCTACACACACAGTGCTAAACACACAGTGCTACACACACACAGTGCTAAACATACAGTGCTACACACACAGTGCTAAACACACAGTGCTACACACACAGTGCTAAACACACAGTGCTAAACATACAGTGTTACACACACAGTGCTACACACACAGTGCTACACACACAGTGCTACACACACAGTGCTAAACACACAGTGCTAAACATACAGTGTTACACACACAGTGCTAAACACACAGTGCTAAACATACAGTGTTACACACACAGTGCTAAACATACAGTGCTACACACACAGTGCTAAACACACAGTGCTACACACACAGTGCTAAACACACAGTGCTAAACACACAGTGCTACACACACAGTGCTAAACACACAGTGCTAAACATACAGTGTTACACACACAGTGCTACACACACAGTGCTACACACACAGTGCTAAACACACAGTGTTACACACACAGTGCTACACACACAGTGCTAAACGTGGCTGTGTCACAACTTTTTTGAGATGCCATCCAATTATTTTAAAAAGTGCCTCTTTTACCTAAAGTTCCCAAAGCTTAAACATTTGATATGTTTTTGTGTTCTGTTGTGATTAAAATGTGGACCTATGAGATTTCCAGATAAATTTATTCTGCTTTTATTTCCATTCTATCCCAGCTTTTTTGTAATCATTGTAATCTGATTTCACGTGTTCAAATAATTGATAATCTATACATTTATGATCTCACCATCAGATTAAAAAGAAGAGAGATTTGACGAGGTTTCGGCTGCCGCTGCTGAAGGCGTGAGGAGGACGGGGAGGAGAGAGGAGGAGAGATAAGGAGTGTGACAGACAGATGACACAAGAGGGGTGAAGAAGAGGAGATTATTAGATAGATAAGACGCAGAGCTAAGCGACTTTGTCACAGTTCACATTTGTCACAGTTCAAAGAGCAGGAGCTAAACCAAGGTTGATCGATTTTCAAACCTGGCAGAGCGACATCCGTCCTGCCTGGGATACGACTGCTTCATCAGTGTCAAAAAACATTTTCTTTTTTTACTTATGCTGCTGAAAACTGTTTCTATAACAACAGTATATGTGTACACTGCCAAAAAGCCACCCTATGCACCTCACTGAGGCAGTAACGGTTCCTCCTCTGGGCTTTTCCCTGTTTTAAGATCCTGACGACATTCCTGTAGCAGAGGTGTGTGAGATTGATGCCAGCATTCTTTCCTCTCTGGCTCTCTATAAATCACCTGAAGGTGTCACATTGAAAGAGAACTTTCTAAACGGCGCGTGGGCTTTTCTCTTCCTGTGTGAACAGCAGAGCGCCCTCCTGAGTCGCTGGTGTCACGGATGAGTCACAGAGGTGGGCAGCTGAGAAGTGCTTGGAAATGTTTTTGACAAAGAGTCGCAAAAATGGACTGAACTTGATTTGTAAGTAAGTTTAAAAAAGTATGAATGGTTTGTATGACTCACAAAGAAATTTGACAATTCCTTTTCCACGAAATGAACAAAATGTATTAATAAATGATCATTAACGTCCTCGGCTATGGCATCAACTTTAAGAATGGTAATTACATGAACATTTCCCCTTTCATTAGCTAGCTGACTTCAAGTAATAGCTTTTTTTTTGCTGAGATGATGTCATTGCAGTGAGTGAAGTTGAGGTTTCTTGCAGTTGGTAGAGCTCTGCATAGAGACTGCAGCAAAAACCTGAGCACGTCTTTTAAAGGCTACAAGCTCTCTTTCTTCTGCTGAGGGAATCCTGCTCAGCACTGATCAAAACCTGATCTCTTTACTGATATCAGAGAAATTCTGCACCATCGTTAATATTTCATCTTACCTCATGGATGAGAGGAGGCTGATTCCTGGCCTTTGCTGTCTGATGGTTTGGACTCATTGGCTTTTAAGTTGAGTAGTGAAGGGTTAAGCAGGACGCATCAACTCCATGAGTCTCCACAGGAAAATAAACTAGGTGCTGACAAGATTCATGGATGTGTGTGTGTGTGTGTGTGTGTGTGTGTGTGTGTGTGTGTGTGTGTGTGTGTGTGTGTGTTTGCAATATCCTTACATGGCATGTAAAAAAAATGCAAATAGCGAATTTGAAATTGATGCATTGCAGCAACATGGCTGGTTGCCTTTCTGGCAAGGCTTATCCCTCACTCGTTACTAATATATTTATTATTTGTTTCATTAATTTATAGCAATGATCAATCACTTTAAATGTGGCCAGAATTAATCCTCCGGTGATGTTAATCGTGTGGAGAGAATTTGAAACGGTGCATCATCAGTCAACTGGCTCCATCACACTATGTTATCTGAACCAAGTGTCCTCTCATTTTAATTTCATTCAGTCCCCCTCCCACCGCTCCTGCTCCCCCTCTCTTGTTCTCAGAGAAGTAAAATTACGCCGTGAGTAGCGGTACAAAATGATTTTGGCAGCCTGCTCTGACAAACTCCTCCAGTCACTGTGCGCTGCTGCTGCGTGATCAGACCTTTACAGCTTTACACTTAATTTCCAGAGCTGATATCAAATGGTCATCAATCATTTAAGTCTGGCAGAAATGAATGTCCTCGGGATCCGAATCGCATCAAGCAGTTAAAAAGTCTTTTACTGGGGACTTGCTTTCTCACTCTGCACGGGGATTGTTTACTGTTATTGAACATCCATGCATAATTAAAGCTCTTATGAATAGCTAAGGCCGTGCATTTAACCACGCAGCTCTCTCAAAATAAGCCCTTACAATGCTCTTACCGAGGTCAGGGGCTGCGCTAACGTCTCATTAAGATCCCATTTTGCCATCAAGGTAACAGGAGAGTGATGGGCTTCCTTAGGTATTGATCCAGATCTGATATGTTGGCATGAAAGCTGTATGTACTGTATGTGATGCACTGGATATTCACAGGTCTGTGGAACAGCCACGACCGACAGCAGGTGAAGAAAATAATAATAATAATAATAATAATGGATTGGATTTATATAGCGCTTTTCAAGGCACCCAAAGCGCTTTACAATGCCACTATTCATTCACTCTCACATTCACACACTGGTGGAGGCAGCTACAGTTGTAGCCACAGCTGCCCTGGGGCAGACTGACAGAAGCCAGGCTGCCATATCGCGCCATCGACCCCTCTGGCCAACACCAGTAGGCGGTAGGTGAAGTGTCTTGCCCAAGGACACAACGACCAGGACAGAGAGCCCGGGGATCGAACCGGCGACCTTCCGGTTACGGATACGCTTCCCAACCCCCTGAGCCTCGGAAAAAAACCCAAAAACCAATTTAAATCATTTTGTGGCTCAAAATTCAGATTATTGATTGAATCAAAAACAGAAGAAGTGAATAAAATGATACAAATAACTGTACAGTGAAGCTGCCATGTTTACATGTGAGCTGCTTCGTTATTGAGTCACAACACAGACACTGAAATCCTGGCACAGCCGTAAACACTTTGAGTAATTAAAGGAAAATAGAGAATCAAATGGACCGTGAAGTGTAGTTCAGCTGGTTGGGGATTGATGTGTGTGTGTGTGTGTGTGTGTGTGCGTACACAGTGCATGGCACTGGGACAATCCAGGGTGAAGTTGTGAGGCCGTATGATGAATGTTGCCCCCTAACCAGGACTGAAAGGGGACGATTAAACCCCGTCCACCAATCACCTCCCCTGGAGCTTGAAGGAAACCACCGGGGAAAGAGGACACACAAAGACAAACGCCTACTGTATGCACACACACATTTAAAAACTCCTGAGCCTTGTTGACTCAGAGTTGAATATTTGCACATATCAGCAAACCCAGTAAACTTGATATGATTTAGTTCAGAGTGTCTGGATTCTGTTTGAAGGTCCACACTGATGCCTAAATGTAAATCGATGCATAACCTCAGCTTTTTTCTAATATGTGTCCAGAGATGGTGAAGAAAGGGGAAAATGTGCTGATACAGAAATGTTCTTCATCCACTGAAGAGTCTTCACCGAATTTCAATTAATGTTTGTGCGTTTAGTTGAATCCCACATTCAACACCTCGTAACGCTGCTTCTAAATATCTTTTTTGGAGGAACTGGCACACGGCTGCAAATGCACCGCTGTATCTGTGATGTCATCAAGGTTCCTCTGCGGTGATCAATCAGCCAAACACACACAGTAAAGTGCACACACACACACACACACACACACACACAACAGCACCCCACAGGGGAAGTGACACGGCTCTGAAGGTCAGTGGCTACAAAACAGTCTGATTCCCAGAGGTTTTTGTGACTTTCAGACAGCCTGCTCTCTCTCCCACTTTCACTTTCAAAGCAGCCGCTTTTCATGCATGTTACACTCATGAGCCCTGAGTGACACCTGTCTGCAGGGATGAGGAGAAATCTTTCACGGTTTGGGTGAAATTTCCCAAACACACACACACACGAGAACACTGTGTCATCACAGCTGCTCAGTTTGTTTGCAGCCACACGTGTCTCTACAAAGTGTGATGCAATCCTAAATATCACGTTAATTTTCATTTCTGCCAGTCGTGATCACACCTCAGTCTCCTACAGCCCAACACGTCACTGTAACCCGTCACGCTGCGTCTACAAAAAAGGCTTTTCGACTCTAAACTGATGAATATGCTGCGCATCACATGCAGCCGAACGCTCCAGCTCAACACTAACTTTCCATACAGCACAAAGCTGATAAAACCTGCGAGCTGCAGCCCAAAAAAGCAGACACGTCATCTTTTTCAGACCATTTAAGAAACAGCAACATATCCTCCAACGCAAGAAAAAGCTTTATTTGCCAAACCATAAATGCGAACAGCATCCGGGGAGTTGTAAACGGCGTCTGGTCGGTGTGTGCGGCTCCAAAGGTTAATGAGCTGTGTGCTCTGTCGGAGGAAAAGGAGACAACGATGCTCTTTACGGTACAGGAGGCGTTACTCGCCCAAGGGGCCGCCGCAACGACACCACTCAGATCTCATTATCAGGCGTATTGATTAGTCATGGCCGCCTGCCCCTCCACCCACACACACACAGACCCTAAATGACATTCACAGACAGAGAAGTAGAAATGATTGCACTTCCCTCGCACACAGAGGCACTGCAAGGGTCCCTTAAATCCTGCAAGGATATGTTTTATTTAACCGAGAGCATCAAGAATTTCCTGCTATATATATATATATAACTTCTATATAACTTCTTAGCCTGCAGATTTTTTTTTTTTTGCATGTGTTAAAAGTGAACAAGTTTTGGGCACGAAATTTAAAAAGATAGGACAGAAACATTTATTCAGCTTCCCTGTCAGAGTCTAGTTATGACACATATGGGCTCTCTAGCGCCAATCAAAGGTCCCCACTCCCACACACACATTTCAGCAAACACACCTAGGAAAATGACACACTCCACATTCATAATGTGCTCGCTCTCACCCACACAGCCACTCCACGGGGGACAAACACGCGCTCGAACATACACGGACGTTTTACAGCCCCTAATGTGAAGCTGTCATTTTGTTCCAAGAGAAAATTGCTTTAATTAAAATTAGCACAGCGGTAATAGGTGAGCTGTTGAAAGGCTTGAACACTGCTCTGTGTCAGCCCACATGTTCCCAGCATCACGGATGAACCGTGTTTCCGTAACGCGGCCTTCCTGTGTTCTGGTGGCATCTGCACAGAAATCGCTGATATTAATCAGAGGATTTTTTAAAAAGTCATTAAGCCTCAGCTTTGGTTGGTTTATCACTCCTTTACAAACTGGCACATTTTCACATTTAGCCCTTTTGTTGGTTACATGTTTGCCAAGATGCAAAGAAATAAACTCTCAGGACCAGAAAAGAAATCCATCTCTAGATGGTAAAGTAACATATGCTGCCTCTTCGCCCCAACTTCCCACCTGCCATGACCTGCTCTCCTGTGGACGTGGGCATGGTGCCTGGCATCGGCAGCTCCTGGCAGCAGGTGGCTCCCCCACCTGGAAACCTGAAACTGGAAGAGCACGAGGATCAGACTGGCTTTGGTTAGGATAAGAACCTGAGGAAGGATTAGTGTGACAGAATGAAATGAAACCATCGTGGCTGAATCGTGCTGTTAAAATGCTTCAGAAAACAAAAGTGAGGCGTGATTTGTCTTCCTGTGGGAGGAATCCCGAGTCTTTAGTGAACTGCACTGACTGTGCTGTGTGTTCATCCTCCCCGGACGCTGCCGATGACTTTAAGGTACCAGAAAGAGCCTGAATCACTTTTGTACTGGAGCATGAAATTAAAAAATAAAGGACTCATGTGGCTATAAATTGATTTTTGCTTTCGATCTCAGTCAAGTAGTTTAAACAAAGTTTGGCACTTGATAACTTCCATACTCAGCTGAGCATTTCTATTGGTCCTTTAGCGGAAGCAGCAGAGAGGTTTGTGATTTGACAGGCGCACACAAACACCGACTTATTACTGATATTTATCAGTGTCCATACAAAGAATGACCTTCACACCTGCACGTCCGCCCGCGTCGGTCTAAGCTGTGTTTGAGTGATCAGGTCTTTGCTCTCATGTTCTCCTCGTGACACATTCAAGTGTTTCTTTACGACAAAGTTGTCTCGCGTAAGAATCGTCTTTGTATTATTGTGCCGAGACCACATTTGTGATTGGCTGCTCGCCCTGCGGGAGGCCGGAGTGGGTGGGGAGCTTTGAGAGTCGCTGCCTGCCTTCAGTCGTGTCTCGGAGCAAAGCGACTCTCAGCAGCAGCAGCAGCAGAAGAAGGAGGAACAAGCGGAGGCGCAGGAGGAGGAGAGCCGAGCACATCCTAAAGTTTGTAGCTGCAGCTGTCTGGACGCAGCGGACGCACGTACTGCGCACCTGAATCAGGTTGGTGTCGTATGACGGGCAGAGATCTGCGGGCACGCAGCTCTGTAATGACTGCGACTGAAAAACAGCAGGCAGGCAGCGATCATTTAAGTAATCACAGCTCAAGTGTTCAGCGGGGCGCCTTCGTGTGTCGTCGTGTCGCTCCAAGTTCAAAAGTCCGCAGACGATCCGTTTGCCATTTTTGGCAAAACTTTCTCTGCTCTGTCCTCCTGGAGCTCAGCCCCAGCCTGCCAAAGCACTATTAGCTGATCAGTGTTTCTGCCAGAGAGCAGCAGCAAATGCTCCTGTAGGTTTGGGAATAAATGGGGGTGAAGATCGAAGGGTCGGACGACCCACACTGAAAACACAGACGCTGCTGCATCGTTCCCATCATCGTCTGATTGTTTCATCTGTTGGAAATGTTGTAAAAATGTTTAGTTTTTGCAGTTTTAAGAAGGTAACCTTAGATCAGTAACCACGTGACCTGCTCACCTGGATATGCTTGAAAAAAAAAACATGCTATGGCCCGCTGTACCATGAAATTACTCTGACTGTCCTCTTGAAAGACAGAATTCATTCTCTGCTCATAGCCCTGTGCAGGCCACCTTCAGGAACTACGGATTGAATTATCCTGCTGAAATGGGCTGTTGTTGTTGCTGCTCTCTGAGTGCCCTGCAGGGCATCAGGTAGGACAATAGGATGGCACAGGTGCATACGTCCTACACAAATGGCAGAACTGGGGTCATTTCAACGTTGGTCAGAATAAAAATAGACGTTGGTTTCATCGTGAATTGAATTTGCTCGTATATTTGAAATCCATCTGCACACTGTGATCGGCTCTGTGCAGCTATCGTGCAGTTTGGGTTTTGGCCTGTCCTGCACCGTATCGTTAACTTATCAAAGTATAAATCTGTGTCAGCCATTGGATGCTCCACAGCCTCCTTGGCTTCTTCCATCCATATTGTCTCCTGTTACAGTGACAACTGCTGAATAATTTACCGTGCCTCGCTAACTGTAATCAGGAATCCAAGTTTGGGTATCTGATGGTGATTGCTGAGCAGAGAGGTTCGGTGCTTTGGAGACCAGTTGGAGCTTTCAGATTAAAATGTAAGTGATACCCCAAAAAGAGAGCTATTTAATTGTCTTGGCTTAAAATAGAACCAATAAAAAGACTCGCTCCGGTGTCTACACTGTGCTGGCGGCTGCATATCAGTGAGGCAAAGTACAGCTTCATCTGTCTAAAGTACAGACAGACATCGTGCTGTAATGCATAGTTACATATTTCATAAAAACGTTTTGTTTTTCTTAAATACTCCATTGGTATCTCGCTGCACTGCAGCTTTTAGACTTCTTCTGTGGTTTTGCTTGCACATTGACGAGCCAAGGCACCTTCATGCAAGGCAAACATGACAATCGAGAGCCATGGATTGCTTTCTCCTCCTGTATACAGACTAAATATGCAGGCAAACCGTAAGATTTTTACCTGGAAGAGTTGAGTTTGTACACAGCGTTCAGTTTGGATGAAGAGGAATTTACAGAAAAAGGAAGAAGTTAATGTGAAGTAATGGTCTGTGGCTACTCTCAGCTTACCAGTTCAGATAAAAACACAGCGTAGTAACGCTGAGTGCCACAGTCATCGAGTAATGACATCGAGAGATGGAAAGAAAAGAGGGAACCCAGGTGGGTTTAAGCCCGTCTTCCTCGCCTGTCAGGATCGACAGCATGGAGCATGTTATGTCTCACTGTGTCACTGTTATTAGCTTTGACATCATTTACTCTCTGTTGCTCACCAGGGTGGCTGCTTTATTACGTTGTTTGGCCCTCGTTTAAAATCGGCCGAATAAGGAGACAAAGTCGCTCGCGTGTCTTTGCTGCATCGTTTTAATTTCACTCCTGAAACGACTTCTTCGCGTGAACCTGAATCACCTGTATGTTACACTAAGCATGATTCATTTGGACTGTACATCATGTAGCACCACAGCCCAGTGAGCATAAACATCCCTTCTGCAGCAGGAAGGTAGAAATGACTTGTGTGTCAGAGGAGATGCAGCAAAGTCGCTGTAGGTCTTCAACGTTAACCAGTAAGAGTGACGTGGCCGGCTTGGATTCCTCGTTGAAGATCAGCCATCAAATATTCATCAAGCCCATAACTTATCAGCCTTCTGTATCTGACTCTGGGATTTATTTGCTCTGCTTCAGCTCGAAGCACTGACAGAAACTCCCCCACACGATTCTGTTAACTCCTCTGGAAAGAGAAAGGGAGACCAGTTCACTTACTGGAGTGACTCTGCCGATGGCTCATGATGCACGCTGTGCACAGAAGCTGTCCTTTCTTCTGCCCCAGGCTTGGGAGGCTTAAAGGCAGACCAGATTTGCTGAACATTTCACCCTGATATTCTACTCTCACGGCGTTGGGTGGGGGCCGCTAGTTTTTATTCCCTCGTTGACTGAAAAGCATTGTTTTACGTCCGGACTCTGACTTTCAGGGTCATTTCCTTTTACTGTCCGGGAGAAAGCTTTTGCCTTTTTCCTTCTTTATGCTGACTCTCAGCCCTTTTCCACCTTGGATCTGAGCAAGTGTCGTGTGGGCAGGGCATGTAAAATATATGGCCGTCACCCTGGGCAGGCTGACTGGCTGGCACAGGTTCTGTTCTGTCCCAGTGGGCTTGACAGAATGGCTGTGATGGGAGGAAAGTGCTGCCTTCTGGCTTTAAGAGTGCTGACATCTCCATACTGCTCCTCACATGCACTCGCACGCCTTCCATCTCATCTGTTTGCTTCTCTTTCACCTCCTTCAGATTTCTTACCTGCAGATGTCCCCCCCCCCCCGTTAGCTACACACCTCTGCTCTGTGTGAACTTACAGACTTGAGTCACAGATATTAGCGCCGCCACCTTCCTGCTTTTCTCTTTCCTCATCATTTGTCTGACCACTCCTCACTTCACCACCAGCTCTCTCTCTGAGGTCTTTCAAGGTGAGCTGCTGTATGTTCTTCGACTTATCTCTCATCCTCTTATCCGTTCTCTAAATTAATAAAAAAATGTTTCAAGAAGCCCACTCACGAGCCTTTGTCCACCCACTGCTGATCTGCTCAAACTTGTGAACTGGTCTCCTTTCATCCTCATCATTGTGTGAATGTTTCATGTCTGTTATTTGTGAATTAAACATAGGATCTAGGCAGATATGATTGGGCTGACATTTATTCACACTGACTGGTGGGACGGATGGGTTCGACCTGATTAGAGCTGCGGTGGTGAACAGGAGCGTCCTGTCAGCACACCTGCATCGGTGAGGTAGACGTGTTCTCAGCAGTCTCTTTGCTTTGAGTCGACCCCCAAAGGTCTCATAAATAGGAAAAAATGACATTTATAGTTTAGAGAGTCACGACTTGGTCCAATAAAATTCACTCTGTGAGTGTGTGCATTTAATCTTTCTGGGGGGTTTTAGTAATACTTTTATAGCTGCTAATATTTTCTATGACATTTATTTTACAGTAACCTTATTTAGCAGTGGAGGAGGGCAATAAAACACTGAACACACCATGCAATGCTCTTAATATCCAAACAAAGGTCTTTTATGCTCTGAAATCATGGCCAAATATTTCAACTCTGTCTGTGTAACGCTTTCTATTAGCACACAAGAACACACCGGAAAGTTGGGAATATATTTTTAAGCTAATAAATCTCATGATTTTCCTATTGTTTTATTCCTTCCCTGTAGCACTGATATTTTACATTTCTTGAGCTGCGTTTTAATATTTAAATTGAATTAACTCCAGTGAAACAGTCCATAAAATACAAGGAGAGCTGCTTATCCCCACTAATCTGGAAAGTGGTGTATATATGTCCAGCTTTCAGAAACTGTAGTTGAAAACGGTGGCATTTACTAAGTGTTCACTTTTAAGGTGTTTTCCTCATGCATTAAAGGTATTTATACATATATTGTACATAAACCATCTGTACAGTATGTCCCGTGTTACAAAATAACTTATAAGGCCTTGCACGGCCTAGAATTTCTTTATTTTGTAGTTAATCCCATATAGAGAAAAAATAAAAAACATTTACAGTGTAGCTCATTAGACTTCAGTCGCCTCCGTCACTCACTACAGACCTCTCTGCATTGAATCATATCTGTTATTAACATCTGTCTCTCTTCCACAGCATGTCTTTATCCTGTCTTCCTTCTCTCACCCCAACCAATCACAGCAGATGGCCCCGCCCCTCCCTGAGCCTGGTTCTGTTGGAGGTTTCTTCCTGTTAAAAGGGAGTTTTTCCTTCCCACTGTCGCCAAAGTGCTTGCTCATAGGGGGTCATATGATTGTTGGGTTTTTCTCTCTATGTATTATTGTAGGGTCAGCCTTACAGTATAAAGCACCTTGAGGCGACTGTTGTTGTGGCGCTGGATAAATCAAATTGAATAGACGGTCTCGGTCTTTATCGATGATTTTCCCTTCCTCACTTTTCTATGGAGCATGTTTTGTTAAACTTGTGTTTTGCCTGATGACAACAGCAACAGGCTGCAGCCCCAACATGTCCCCGAGTAGGATAAGCAGTTAAGACAATGGATGGTTGGATGGATTGTAAGTTAGCAGGAATTGGACCTTTGAGTAATAAGTGTGTGTGAAGGTGGCTGTAGGTGCTAGCTGCTGCCCACCATGACGTCAGCTAATTCACATCACTGAACTTCAGCTCTCGATTGTGTTTTTTGGCGTTTGTCTCTGTTGCAGCATTTATAATTGGATTGTATCACAAATAATACAGCTTCTTGATTAGTTAACTGTAATGGCAACCCGTCCAAGAACTCTGCCGGGTACTAACCTCTTCTATGAGCATGGTCTCCTCTAGCTCCGAAACAACATCACCTAGCATTGACCACAGTACTAAATAGAGCAGGGCGATATGACCAAAAATATTTATCACGATATATATTTGAAAATTTGCGATAACGATATAACTGACGATATAATTGACACGAGACAAAATACTTTACAACTCCACAACTTTGATGGGTTTTTGCACTAATAATGTATTTTCACTTAAACAAGCAGCTGTTTTATCTGCACTAAAGTTATATAAAAATGTAACAGTGCAAATGCAAACTCCTCGCTGACAGTTTAACCAAAAGGCATTTCCAGTGGAAACTGGCCGACATATCCTCAGCATAACCATGTATAATATCCACAAAACCTAAAAAGAGCTTATACACACACAGTACGGTAATATTATGTTGAAGCACAGTACGTATCACTCCGCGAGGCTCCGCCTACGGTAGCCGTAATGCTCCCACAATCCATCAAGCGGTGCGGCTTCGTAGCTCAGCAAAGTCGCACTGAAACATCTGACAGATTTTCCAGCGCCGTGTACATAAAATCGTTTCGAGGTCAGTAAACACAACCAGAGTTCAGACATAAGGCACACGGGATTATAAGGGGCTCTGTCGACTTTCAGAAAAATCAAAGGATTGATTTTAAGTGCGCCGTATTTTCCAAACAACACGGTAATAACGACGGCCCGCTAGCATGCGCTACCAAAAATAGTGCTTTGTTGTGTATCTGACGGACGAAAGCTAAACCAGTTCCACACCAGTGAAGCTGCAGCACTTTTACAAACCAGTTCTGGTTCATTGGTTTCATTCAACGATCCGCTTTCGCTCTTCTCATTCTGCGTTGCCGCCATGTGCTTATGTAAACAAAGGCACTGCGCATGCGCATTTTACCCATATTCTATCGCCATATTTCATTTTCTTATGGTTGCCCAACATTACACCGGTATCACCGTGAACGGTATGATATAGCCCAGCCCCAGTACTAAATCACTGCTTTAAAACAGGAAGTAATCAGTGGTTGATGTCACAGTAACTACAGTTATGTAGAGCCCATAACATACCATTGTTACAGCTCAGAGTTGGATCTGCATTATGACCATGAAACATGTATATTGCGGGTTGTTGTGCACGATTTTGTCAATATTAATCCAAAGAAACATGTCAAAGGTGGACGGCACACGTAGACTATAATGGGCATATCAGTAAATATGCACAGTTTATGTCTGTAGAGCTTGATTTGGTGTGAATGTGTATCGGTTAACGCCTCACATCTGCACGCCTTGCACAATGAATGTTTAAATGTTAAGGATCCAGGTCACAGCAGGACTTCCAGTCCCGTTCCTTCACTGAGCCACAGGATCCTTCAAAATATTCCCTGTTGACAGTCAGACGCAGCTTCAGGCTGTCAGAAAGAGTGACACGAACATCCCGGCGAGAGGACGCAGCACGCTGGACACTAAGTACACAGCAGGCCCCTCCCCCTAATGTCAGTAGACTTGATCCCACTTTTCTTTGGAGTAACACGCAGGTCAGTGTACAGCACACGAGTCTCTCGGGGATTTAAGCCTCGCTGTGCTCATGTAGAGCAGAAGGCCTGTCTTTAAAATTAAAAAACGAATCAACAGTGATGAAGAATCTTGTTTTATTTCACTGTTGATGCAGGGGTGACCTTGAGGCCTAAATATGCTGATAGAGAAACGAGACTTGTGCTCATCTGGGCTGTGATAAAATGATAGATCGCAGCTTTGAAGATGGATTTGTTCAGCTGCTGTTGAGAATCACAGAAGCCCTGTTTTTGCCCCTTTGCTCCCTCGTCTGTGCACAGCTCCATTTGTCTTTGCCTGTTTCTTCATCCCTTGTTTCTCCTGGTTCACTACATCAAAGGTTTCACGTGAACCGTCACCAAGAAAGTTTCCTGTAGAAGCGCCTGATCTCCAAACGTCTGTGTGGGAGCACGTCTCTGGATGTGTTTCTGTGGACTGACGGGTCCCTCAGTATGAAGTGTGTTGCGCTCTCTGTTATTTGCATCTACCTTTTTGTTTTCAGAGGTCAGCAGTCTTGAGTGCACTGCTGTCTCATTTGCATGTCTACTCAGTAAAAGAACAGGATGCTCGCTCTCACTTTGTGTTGTTATATCTGTCCTCGCACACACATACACACCTTCTCATCCAAATGTGTCCACGGAGCCGAACGAATGGCTGTCGGAACACTGGAATATTTAATTGGCCGACTTTATCACCATTACTGTAGCCACTGACTGTCTGCCAGCCCGTCATAATTGGGCTGGCAGACAGTCAGTGGCTACAGTAATGGTGATAAAGTCGGCCAATTAAATATTCCAGTGTTCCGACAGCCAATCTGCTGGCCAAGAGTAAAAAGTGCAACGGCTGCACAGACGCTCGGTGCTGTCTCAGTTTAAATGCTAAAAATACCTGTTAGACAGTCGTGCGCGGGTCATTAAATGTTTTTATGCTTGCATATGTACACGAGACCGGAGCTGCTGTGAACTCCAGGTTCAAGCCAGACGCCTCTGAGATCGTTAAGGTGGATTTTTATTTTATTTTTATTTTTGGAAGTACGTTTGTTGTACACAATGCAAGGTGACCCGGTCCCTGTTGTCCTCATTAGCCAATTGTCAACTCCCTTAGGCGACAAATGAAGCGAGACAGTCGTGCACATATGAAAGTCCCCCAAACCAGTGTCTCATCAGTGCTACCAAAGAGCTTCAGCAGGAGCCTCCAGCTCTTTGAATATATGCGTGCATGTGTGTGCAGTTTATGGGCAGATATGTTTTTCTGATGCCCTGGAAACAGCATTACTCCTCCGATGATGTAGTGGGGATGCCCACCTGAGCTGGTGGATCTCATGCAGCTGCCCTTTGCCTTTTCTTCAGGTCCACTTTATCTTCATAAGTAGCAAATTGGAAAGGGTTAATTCAATTCCCAGCAGGCTGTGGCTGGGAACATTTACCATCTCTCGCTTTCGCTCCCTCTCCTCCCTTTCTCTTTGTTTCTAAAGTCTAATTACTTTTAGAGAGTGGCTTTACTCGGGCTATAAATAATGACAAATCAAGGCTGTCTCTGCACTGAACCTTTACAGCCTTGCACGGCTGGCTATCTGTGTACATGAAGCGGTAGGACGGTTGTGGTCTGTGCAACTTGTGTTGGCTGAAAAGACGATGCAGGGTTTGGGTGTGAAATTTGCATGAGTGGGTATCGTGGGCGGAGAGCGGCAGCCAAAAGATGATGGAGACCACAGGGCAAAGAAAATATCATTTCTAATTCATTTTTACAGAAAGGCTCCGCAGGTTTGCCTTTGCTGCCCAAAGATGGACCAAAATATAATCAGTATATGAAAAGTTATGATGAATTCTTACGTGATACTAAGCGTGTACTTGTGTTCAGCATTCAGCTGCTTCGCCGCCTTTTATAAAAATGTAACTATTTTTGTCTTTGTTTAGTATTTAGATGAATAATCTACAGTAAATGGTCTGTATTTATATAGCGCTTTACTCGTCCCTAAGGACCCAAAGCACTTTACACATCCAGTCATCCACACATTCACACACACATTCACACACTGGTGATGGCAGCTACATTGTAGCCACAGCCGCCCTGGGGCGCACTGACAGAGGCGAGGCTGCCGGACACTGGCGCCACCGAGCCCTCTGACCACCACCAGCAGGCAACGGGTGAAGTGTCTTGCCCAAGGACACAAGGACTGAGACTGTCGGAGCCGGGCTTTGAACCGGCAACCTTCTGGTGAACTGCCACCTCTTGAGCACGATCGCCCCCTGCTTTTATCTTCACCACCACATTATACAGAGAGAGCTGATGATGTGGTGGCTGGAGACACTAACACAGACCCCCATTTGTGTGGCCGCCTAATACTCCAAGTATTATACGAGTCCTAGTTTTGCTGTAAATATTTCCCCCTAGTGTCTCTGTCTGTCTGTGTCCTCATCCTACGCCTGCTGTGTACGTCTGAGTGGTGCTAAAGAGAACAAGAGTCTGCCCACTGTTGCACTGTCTGTTTTTGCTGGTGCACTCTTTGTGTGTCTGTGTGAGAGGTGTGCGTTTAACGGCTTTTTGACGAAGACTGACGAATGTCCGTTTCATTCCTCTTCATCTCAGGGGTCTCGTCACTGCCTGGAGGAAGTGTCCTGGAGGAGAGATGGAGTGGGCGAGAGCTAATGCGAGACGAGGCTGATGGACGTGTGCGCGCGTGTGTGATGGTGGGAGTGAGACTTAACGAGGAGGAAAATAAGCTGAGCAATCTCTCTGTCCTCCCTCTACCTCCCAATGACTTACACGCGCACACACACACACACACACACACACACACACACACACACACACACACACACACACACACACACACACACACACACACACACTCTGTGAAACCTTATCTACAGTATGTGGCCAAAAAAATCGACTTCTCTGTATCCTGTATGTTTTACACTCACGGTTCTTCAGTCCAGCTCATTGCTTGAATAAATCAATATACATTAGCCACGTATGATAAATTTCACTATTTCAAATACAATAAATTGTTTTTATTAAATTCTTTTTCACCAAGTAATTAGAGTGATTAGAATCAGATGAAGAGGTTACATTTGTAAGTTACATGCATGCACGTTGCAGGTTTAAAATAAGACTTTACATGCCTTTGATAAATAGACTTTATTAATCTTTCACTGGGTAAATTCAATAATTACAGCAGCACAAGGCCGAGGAAGAAAAAGTCCATCAGAAATTTATTAGAAACCAATAAAAATTGCAAAATTAAAATAAATAAATAAATAAAGACGGGGTACAACAAAAGTGCAAAAATGAATGAAATACAAAGGTAACTTGTACTATATACAATATGCACGATAATATTTTTATGTACCTAAACTGCAGCAGAATGATACACGTGTGTATTTGTGGTTGTATGTTGCACTTTTTCCATGCAGGAGTCCAGCTGCTGTGACGTCTTCACTTTGGTATTAAGCTTCTAGCTTTGGATGAGAGCCTGGAATGCTAAGCTATCAGCTAACGTTAGCTTGCTGGATAGCTTCAGCGCTGATACCTGCTGGTCTGTGCTAACAGACTGATAAACAGTGCTGCAGTTTAACACTGAGCACAGACCAGACTGTCAGTACAGTTTGCCATACAGGAAGTGTCAGATTATTGTGTAGAAAAATGCTCAAAGAGGTCGCAGTGAGTTATGTCCCTGCACAGTTATTATTACAGCAAACGAAAGCTACAGAGACACTAAACATATTTTGACCTCATCAGAACATGTTGGTCATGTTAGCTGGTTAAAGTCTGTCGGGGTTGACTTGCTTTCAGAGTCTCAAGTGGCCATTAGTGGAACTGCAGCAGTTTTCTGTTTGTCTACATTCTTTAGTCATTGATGTTATTAATGACATTTTAATTTTATCACTTACTAAAAATAAGAATGTAACAAGTACATTACTGGATTAGAGTTCACTTTCATTGGACGTCTGATGTTTGTCTGCTATTTTATTGCAACTTGTTACATTTACCTTTGATCTCACCCGTTTCTACAAAAGCTACAATATGCTTTACCAAGACCTCCTACCAAAAACGTGTTATTTATGTCATTAACAGGTCATGTTATTATATTTATGATGAAAATTACAGTCTCTACTAACAGCTGTCCAATTATTTCAAACAATAAATTACACTCAAAAACATGTTTAAGCCCAAAATGTTGACTTTAAGAAACTGAAAAACATTTACGTGTAAACAAAGTAAAATGGAAATTTATCCAATCCAACTAGATGTAAACTGAATGTTTATCAATCAAGCATAGTTACCTTAAAGATGAATTATTTGACTGAATCAACCTTTGATTTTCTATATTTCAGTGACCTTTTACTCAAAATGATTGCTTCATGTTTACGAGGCAAATGATCATTTTCTTTGAGAGTATTCCAGCTGGTCGTGCTGGTTGAAGTTCATCATGCTGCTGGAAATCTGCTGCTGCTGCATGTTAGATAGAAATGCTGTACGTTATAAATACATTATAGAACTACTGACCCGCGACATCAAGAGCTTTGAAATGAGTCTTTTCAGTTTAGACAGCAGTCTGTGCAACAGCCCCACCTCTGAGTGGTATCAAAATACACCAAGTATGTTAAGTGGTTTGTATAAGTGAGCCACAAATAAACTGAGAGGTTAAACATTGAGTCTGTGAACGCAGCTTTTCTCCTACGAAACGCTGAAGACGTCCAGATGAATCAACGTTCGGGGATTTCCTCGCCTGGTTGATCGAGCATGCGTCAGGATTATAAACCAGTTCCAACATTTACAAAACTGTAGCAACAGTTTCAAAGCTTCTCCCGCGTTTCAGACGTGTGACGCCGTCCGTTCACATCGTCCTCGTCTTTGAAATCGGTTTCAAGGTTTTCGCTGATCACGTCACTCAGAGGCCAAACATCTGGAGCTGCCGGCACGTGCGCAGCAGCTCTGTTTCGTACACGCATGGATGTGCACGTTAGGGTTAGCCCCGGCGCTCATGTTTTTACACTAAAAACATGAGGGCAGGTGCTGAAATAGGAACAGCCTGCTGCCGGTCTGGGGCAGCAGGCTGATGAAGCAGCAGATAGAAAACCTTTAAACTGAACCCGGGACACAGAGAGGGACGGCAAAGGCATTCTGCCATCGTCACGCAGAGGAGAGTCAGTCCAGTCTGTGCCAGCAAACCTCTCCTCTGTACTGCTGCCTGTTCGCCACAGGAACTCCTGCTCTGTTCATCCATCTTTCGCTCCTCCTACACTCCTGTTTGACTCCCTGTACATCGAGTCGCTCGCTTGTTTTTCTTCTTTAACGCAGCCATAATGTTCTGTGCAGGGCGGCTGTGAATCATGAAAATTCTTAATCCCTGCACTAATTTCCCTTAAATGACAATTTCAATTGTCCTTCTTTTTCACCCATCTCTCCCACCCACTGCTCTCTTATGACCACATGTGACCCCTCCTCTTGGTATCATGTTTATTTAAGCAAATAGCGTAGCCGCCACCCATCAGACAGGTGAGCAGGTAAAAATGCTTTCGTATCATCTTTCCTCAACTATTTGAAACCTGGTCGGCCGCAGGAGATTTTAGATTATTAATGAGGCTCCTCAGCACATTGTCTTCCCCTGAGTGAGCGAGTGAATGAAAGTCCTGGTGTAACAGTGCACCGACAAATACGGGCGAGGCAGCGTGGTATCGGTGTTTATAATCGTGCATTCATTACTGCTAATGTGGCTGTAATGGCAGCGTAATCAGAGTCCTAATTGAGAGTCATTATCGGGATGCTGGTGCTGTGTTCTCCTCACAGATGGTTTATATCACTGTCACTGCTGCTTGTTAAGCACAGGGTTGTAATAATCACATTGTGGGGAAAATGACTTCATCTTCTTGTTACGCTTCACATTAAAAACAGTGCATCCTATTGGTGCAAATTTGAATGTCATGATTTTAGGCATATAGAGACGAGGGGCAATGTTCTAACCAGGTGGCTTTCTTTGGTGTTTCTTTCAGGTGTGGGAGTGGTTGCTCAGCTTAATCCGGACAATCTCACGACGCTTGGCCCGCTTCGTATCGGCCGAGGAGTGGAACGAGCCCATAAAAAGATTCTGCCAATCTGCATCTGGATGAAGACACTCTTCATCTGTGACCGACAGCCTAACGCATCAGATAAACATTTTCTACCTCTCGCTGCTTCTCTGCTTGTCAAGAAGGGCGTTTTTCTGAAGCGATCACCCCAGAAGGAGGCGCCGGAAAGGAGTGGCTTCAGCATTTGACAGCTCTGACCCACTTATCACGCTCCAGCCGGTCGAAGGGAAAACTTGGCATTTAGCAGACAGCTTCAGGAAAGGTTATGCATTGTTTTATATTCAGGGCCACTGAGCAGCTGACCTCCCAATCTGATTAGCTCCATACCAACAGCCACACATGTGCCCACACAGGCGCACGCACACCGGGCTGCCGGCCTCTGCAGGCGCTTTAATAGTGCGCCGCTCGTGTCTGCGTTTCACTTTAGCGTCACAACACGGAGACGCGCGCTGAAACAGCTGAACCCAACTTGGTGTTAGAAGTCCATCAGCGCTCTTAACTCCCTTAGAGCACGCTGACCTTGACCGCCATCAGTGACGTTTGCGTTAGCGGGAGGCGGTGTCACGTCCTGTCTGCTCTGTGAGACGGAGTGAGAATGAGAGCTGGCGTGGCTCCGATAAATACACTAAAAACATGAGCGCCGGAGGGCAGGCGCTGAAATAGGAACGGCTGAGCGTCATTAGACTTTTTAGGCAAATGTGTTACACAAAAAATAGTCCTTATTAATTGAAAAGTGTGTGTGTTTGACACACTGTCAGAACACATGAGAGTCAAAGCTGTCTGGGTCATGTCACTTTGACTGGCCTACATTTGATCCAATAAAGTGGCGACCATGGGACTGCGCTCATCGTAGACAAACGCTCTGCGGTCCTCGCTCGGTAACTATTCTTTTAAAAATAAATAAACAGGGTCTGCAATATTAAAAACTTTCAACATTTCCTAAATGAACGCCTTCCCTTCCTTCTCCGCACCTCCACCCAACACACCAACCATCCAGTCAGTGTGTAAGCCCTGTCTTCGGGCCCCGTGGAGGATGAACGATGTGCCCACGCTTGACTACGAGTTGCTGCTGTCCCCAGCCAGCTCCTCCCTCACCGGCAATCATGGCGGCGGCAGCAGCAGCCCTCCTCTGGCCTTGGTCGGGGTGGACACGGAGCAGCGTACCGCTTTGGCCTTTGTAGGCCTCCTCATGCTCTTCTTAGTCTTCCTGCTGGTCAGATGCTTCAGGATCCTTCTGGACCCCTACAGCCGCATGCCTGCATCATCCTGGACTGACCACAAGGAGGGGCTAGAGAGGGGTCAGTTTGATTATGCACTGGTGTAGGGGGGCACGGCGCAGGGGAGCGTGCCATTGCACACAGACACTGTTTTAAAGCACGGACTGGTTTAGAGGGACATAACATTGTGACTGCACTGCTTAAGAAGGACGTCAACTATTGCAGGAAGTTTGTACTGAGTCACTGTCATCGTGTACTGGTGTAAATTCTGTAACTGTAACTTCGGTCGTTGCTGTGCTTTTTGGAAGTCGAATTTCCCAGAGGAACCCACCCGAGGGATTAATAAAGTTCTATCTTATCTTATCTTATCTTAAATACGCGGCTGCAGGACCACAGGTAACCATAACGACTGTGGTTCGACATGAGGCTCGACGCACAGCTGCCTTAACCAGACCTACTGTAACAGGGGAACCATGCTACCCAGGCCACAGCATCACTTTAGGGCTAGCTGGACAGGATTTGGGAAATATTCACTCACAACTAACCTCAAAGCTAGATTTCTTTTTTTTCTTTTTTTTTTTAAAACCCACTCCACTTGCATAAACACTAGGGGTGCAATGATACACAAAATTCACGGTTCGGTTCGATACTTTGGTGTCACGGTTCGATATTTTTTCAATACAAAAAATGTTCGTGCCTTTTTAATTTGTCATTTATTAAAATTATAAATATATATTTTAACTCAAAAGTACAGTTTTTAAATTTAATGTTGCTGAAACAACAAAGTAATAAAAAATAAATCTGATGGAGAAATCACTCATCTTTGGAAAAGAGAGTTTATTACAGAGAAATGGCTCTTTCAAAATAAAAGCTCTACTATACGCTTCTTCTGGGCTATATTCTCAGCAGCATATTAAACATATCAGGTCCCCATAAGGAGAATCCTGTGCTAACGGCTGTCTAAATGACTCGGGTAAAGTTTGTAGCATGCGTGCTTGTTGTTTTTGTCTGCTTCCACTTGTCTTTGCACTAGGATGCTGTCGGAGTAAATGTGCAGTCATATTCGTTGTGTTCCCACTAGTGCTGTCAGCGTTAATCTGAAATGACGTTAACGCCACAACACGGCAAATCTCCGTTAACGAGCTACCGCGGATCGCCCCGTACGTGGGGCTGGACGGCCAACATGTTAACGAGCTAACTGCGCTAACACACTAGTTCCCACCCATGTAATTGAGCATTGCGTGGCACATCCAACATACTGTTTTACTTTAGTCCATGACTCGCTTACCTTCAGGGTCATACGTCACATGAAAACCAAAATAGTTCCAAAGGCCAGATCTGAATGAGGGTGGGGGAGGTTCAATTTGCCATGTTGCAACGAGCTTAGCTTCTGTCTTGCTAGCTTGCCCTGCGCTCAGTGGATCTGCGCTCGACAGTGCAGCCTAGGCAGAGTAGTCGAACGCAGATTCACTGAGCGCTCAACACAGACAGCATCGTCAGAAGGAAAGTTTATAAAATAAATTAAACATTTTGTATTGTTCGATACATATGAGTACCAAACCAGAAGCACTGTATCGAACGGTTCAATATCGATACGAGTATCGTTGCACCCCTAATAAACACAGCCAGAGCTTAGCTGAAGGAGTTTACATTTAAGCAGATGCCCCTTTAATGAACCGAAGCCCGTCACGAAGCATGTGACCTTTCAGTGCTTGGCGAGGAGCACAAACACTCACCTTTATCGTGCTTATTCTGACTGCTTACACCGAACAGTTCCAGATGCTTTTAAGGCCCAAGCAGGTCGTTTGTGGCACTATAAAAATATTGTCCGTGTATATTTTGTCTGTGTCTGTAACTGAGAAGCCATACTGAAACTATATAATCCCGTATTACTGCGAGTAGAGTTTGTGTTAGCCGGTCGTGTCCTTTGCTGTAGTCAGCCTGCTGAGCGTGTTGATGAGGCAAACAGCAACCTTTAGGCGAAACAAAGCTTTATTTTTCTATTCTCGACTCGGGTTTTGGAGTCTCCTTTTTGCTATCCTTTTCTCTCTTCCTCTTACTGTGTAAACCTTTAGACTCTAGAACTTTGAGCTAGTCCTGCAGCCCAGGCTTAGGAGGAAAACACTTTGCTTTTTTGAGTTTTGTAATTCAATATTTTTCTGACTATACGCTTTGTTTTTGATACGCTGGAGTGAAACAGTGAAAAACTATGATTTTCTTCTTCAAGTACTCTTATATAACTTCCACTGATGCTGGACTGTGTGTGTAGTCCATGTTGTTCATGTTTGAAATGAAATAAAAGGACTGCTAGTTAAAGTCTCCTCGTGTCACTTTTGCTGTGGGCATTTACAGACTCGGCTCCTTTTAAATCTTCTGTTTACGAGGAGCAGCCAATCAGAGGAAAGTTGTCTTAAATGAAACGAGGCCTTAAAAGGAGACGAGATAAGCAGCTGTTTCGTGCACCGAGGCCCGCTGGACCTTTTTAAAAATGTATTATTTTGAAGTGCAGATAATAAATCTAGTGTTTTTCTTGCCCCAGCTAATGATCTCTGCATGTTCTCACTACATCATGACCCTCTTCTGTGGCCTTCCTCTTTGTCCAGTATTTGTGCTGTCCCTCTGGACATGTCCGAACCCTCTCAGCTTCTCTAACCTTGTCTCCAAACCCCACACGCTCATCTCCAGCCGGTCCACCCTGCCTCCACTCTCGCCTTCACCTCTCTCGTGCAGTGTCTGATAGCTGACCTCCAGGTATTTGAACTCCTGCTTCCATCTTCATTGTTACACACATGCTTTCATTCCTCTTCTCCCCAGAGCACACCCCCACCTCTCCAGGCTCTCCTCCGCCTGATCTCGCTACAGATCAGTCCACGGAGACTCCTCCCTGACTTCATCTGTCAGCCTGTCTGTCGCCATCATAAACACCACGGGGGTCAGAGCAGGTCACTGATGTTAGTTCAGCCACCTGTCACACCTCATGCCTCAGTTCCTCTTTTATCACTCTATCGTATGCGTTCTCCACAAAGACGCAGTACCAAGAATACACAACTTAAAAATATAACCCACAATACTTTATTGCCATTTATGTCAGTGGACAAAGGTTTACAATATAATAGGAAGGACTCTAAGTTTTACAGACTGCCCTTTGGTGTCATAAATCTTTGGTTTTCAGAGATGATGGCACAGGATGTCCCGCGATGGCTGCTTTATTGCGTGATCCTCATCTTGTAGATGCTGTGTGACTGGATGATTGTCATATCAGCTTTCAGTTAAACTCTGGGATCAACAGGTGTGACAAATGCTGCTTTCGTTAAGCACAGGATACCTCGACGATGATGACGATATTCAAGTCTGACGCTGAAGCTGAGATACAGTAAGCACAGGCAACACGGTGCCCTTTCAAAAACATAGTGGCAAGTTTAAAAAAACATCAAAATACAAAATGAGAATAAAGATACAAAGTATACAAAGGTTCCCAGGTTAGAACATGGTTACGTGTTAGAAACGTCGTCTTCGATGAAATGCCTCAAGTGTTCAAAGAGAAGGGTTAGCATTTAGCACCACAGGTCCGAGCACGGCGGCATGTCGGCCTCGATCGTTGTACACACAGTGTAAGCTTCCCTACTTGTTGTAATAAAAGAGCTCCTGATCGTCTCAAAGACTGATCTGACTGCAGCAGCCTTAACGCGTCAGTCAGTGGTGACCAAGCGCATGCTCGCTTTTGGTCAATCTGAGTATTTGGTCTGGCAGCTGTGACATTTAAAAAAAATCTACATTTCACTTAAAAATATACAATTAAATCTTCAAGAAGCAAGTTTAATAATAATAATAATATTGGTTTATCAGCACTGAGACAAAAGACGGAGACAACCGCAATAAAACCTGGTAATAACAACAGACTGCGCTTCTTCTACAGCGTTTGGTATCATGTAGCACCTTTTTCCCCTCAGGAGGAAAAAAATCATGACAAAGGATGTATGACCTGAAGCATATTCTTGTTTTTGTGAGGTTTTGCGTTCTAATGTGCAAGCCCTTACTCTGTAAAGCACTGCTGTTAGTTACAGCTTAGCATGTCGTGTACCTTTGAGGCTGCTACTGCATTCACGTGTACGTCCCTTCAGCTGTTTTCACACATGAATTCTGGGAAGCGTCGGGAGGACGGGGTTGGTACGACGTCCCACACGGCAGGAGATGGTTCTGGCTTCTGGAGATGCTCCGTTTGCTTTGGACGGTGCCGTCTGTGTAGAGCGTGCAAGAAGGCGAGAGCGACGCCCGTTTGGTGAATTCAACAGATGCTCTCGAGTTCAAGTGAAATGGACGTCTGTGTCCTCAGGGCTGCAGTGCACGTAAATACGGCTCAGTCCTCAGACTCACGGTGAAGCCAAACAAGGCAGATAAAGTCAGCTTAATGTCATTAAATGTGTGACTGCAGTAAAGAAGCTGCAAGGCTCTGACAGCCAACACTGTAGGAAGACTGTTGGTTACATGAAGGCTCACAGGTCCTGAATCGGTGAAGTCAAAATCACTGAAAGCTTAGATCAGGTCAGATCAGGTATTTATCTTCTTTAAAGTCTCCGAGCTACTCGCTGCTGCATTCCCTGCTCACGGTGGATGCTGAGGGACATTAGCACCCTCTGTTGTTTGAAAGTCAGCATCACAGCATGGTGTTGAGAAGTACTGAGGTAACCGAACGTGACAACACACACGCGCAAACACGCAGGACCAACGTCAGGCACACGAGAGGAGAGCTTGCTGTTTTCTAAAAAGACTCGTTGGATATCAAACGGAGAGCGAACGTTGCAGTCCTTTGTGTTTCTGAACAGCACAAATACAATAAATGACTTCCTAGGATACGTGAAGGGCCCAAGATCACAGAGAAGGGAGCTTGTTCTTAGACCAGAGTGGCACGCTTATCTTCAACCTTATTTTTCTCGACGCTACTAAACACAATGACGTCTGTAGATGCTGCCTGTGATTTAAATACTCGTCTAAACGCAGTTCTCAGCACTTCACTTCTAATTAAAGCTTTGTTTGTGTCTCATCTACAAAAGTGCTTCATGGACTCGTGAGCCTCCTGCCTGCTTTTGTTTGGGTGGAGGTGGCCGTGGTCCAAGCACAAAGACACCTCTCTGCGTCTCCTCCGCTGGGTCTCCGGGTGGAGAACGAGCGCTGGGGCGGGTAGGAGTGGAGGGGAAAACAAAAGCACAAAAACACAAAACAAGAACACAGAATAAATTGAACATTAACAAGGTGGTGGTAGAGCTGACTCAGTCTTTCGTAGCCCTCGATTTCCCCGTCAGTGAGGGGGTCCTGTAGGGGACTCTGTGTAGGAGTTACTGGATAAAAGGTTAAAAGGCTTTAGAGATCAGTCCAGAGCAGGATGGCACTCTGGGCTCAGTGCAGGTGGACGTGGAGCTTGATGCGCAGGGCGTCACCTATCTCCCCTTGTAGGTAGTCAATGTCATGCTGCTTTTCTAGTTGGTGCAGTTTTCGGGGCCCAAACAGCCGAAGGCTGGCAATCTCCAGCCGGTAAGATCCAGGTGGAGGCGGCTTCTTGCCGAGTCGGAGCACGCTCTTTCCGTCGCGGCGTTCCAGCAGGTGGAAATGTTCGTCGGCGTTGCCGTGGGTTATGACGTAACGGACGTGGTGCTCCAGGGGCTGCAGGGCGGGCAGAAGCTCGAGCAGAGGCTCCTTGTTGAGCAAGGAGGCCAGAGAGATGTTAACAGGGATGGAGGCCTGCGTGTCCACACTGGCCATGCTGACTGCTGCTTCCTGCAGGGGGAGCGAGGATGCAGAGGATGGCTGTCAGTTCTCATAATCTAAGAAAGTTCAACCTGAAACCAGAAGGAGCAACAAATATACCTGACTGAGCTCATTCTCATCAGCATCGCGCTTGTGTCGTCCATTCTTTCCTCCTCCGTTGATCTTACATTCGTAGCAGGCCTCGGGAGACAGGCTGTCTTCATCCTCACCCTCGACGTACTGGCCTGGGAAGCCTGAGCCGGTTATGCAGTGACTGGGTGGAGACGAGCACATCAGCAAAGTTCAGCGTGTGCACAGAGAAAATTCGTTTCACGATCAGCATCGGGAAAAATGTTTTGGTGAAATGTGAGCCCCTCACCCCTGTCCTGCTCTGTAGAAACCTCCAGGACAGCCACACAGGTAGCCTCCATCAGTGTTGGAGCAGCCATAGATGCAGGGGTTTGTGGACGTGGTGCACTCGTTCACATCTTGGCAGCCACCGGCACCCTGATCAAAGTCAAAGCCAGAGGGACACACGCACTTGTAGCTGCCCAGCGTGTTGTAGCAGGAGGCCGAGCCGCAAACCGACGCTCCCTGACACTCGTTCTCATCTGCAGTGAAAGAAGAGAGGAAGTTCTTAACTTCTTATGCACTCGCTGACCACCTGTGTTAACCAGCTGAACTGCTAGTTAACACAGATATCACCAGCTAGTTACATGGTAGTGACCTGAAGCATTTAGGCTTGTAAACATGTAGGTAAGGGTGTATGTCTGTTGGAGGCAGCGAGGCTGGTGTTTCAGAAACTGCTGGGACTTCTAGGGTTTACAGAGAGCTGTCATGAAGACTCCAAGCAGGTCCAGTGGCCGGTAGGTGTGTATTAAAACATTTCTGTTGTTTATCAATGAATGAACAGCAGAGGATGCAGAAAACACTGAAATGTTACACTAAACTTGCACAGACGCTCTAATAGGAAAAAAGGAAATGTATTTATTTGTGGCAGCAGATGATAAAATAAATAACATTTTTATTTATCCTTTCAGGACAGAATCACAAAGTGCTGCACATAAGATTACAAGTCACAAAAAGATTTAAAAAGACAAAATAAAACCGGCAAAAAATGAACCAAAAGCAGTTTTAAAAAGGTGAGTTTTGAGTTGTTTTTTAAAAACAGCTGCTGCGTCCACAGTTAATGTTGGGGGGGAGAGTCCACAGTCTGGGGGCCACAGTGACAAAAGCTCTGTCACCCTGAGTCCTCCTCTTAGTATTTTTTATAGCAAGTAAGCCCTGATCAGATGACCTCAGGGACCTGCTGGGACATCGGGCTGTAGCAGATCAGAGATGTAGGCTGGTGCCAGTCTGTGCACAGCTCTGTAGGTCAAGACCAGGATCTTGACTCTAAATTCAACAGGAAGCCAGTGTAGCTGAGATAACAACGGTGTCACATGTGAGTACTTGCAGGATTTAGGCCTAGCTGCAGCGTTTTGCACAACCTGCAGCCGATCCAGAGAACCTTTGCTTAGACGCATAAACAGCGAGTTACAATAATCCAAGCGTGACGAAATAAATGCACGTATAGCAATCTCCAGTTCAGAGCGAGATAACATCAGGCTCAGCTTAGCCGCATTTCTTAAATGATAAAAACAAGACCGAACCAGAGATTTCACATGCCCATCCAATGTGAGACTCGAGTCAGATTCCTGATAGAGGATTTAACACAGAGTGAGAGAGGACCGAGGGCTTTCACTATCTGCGATAGAAACCTATCAGGGGCGCATACGAGGACTTCGGTTTTCCCCTCGTTGAGTTGGAGGAAATTTGCAGCGTTTCCAACGTTTGATCAAATCTAAGCAATCATTCAGACGCTGAAGCTTAGATAAATCCTCGGGCATAAAAGAAACGTACAACTGAATATCATCAGCATAACGGTGATAAGAAATGTCCTCAAAAGAACCCATTATATGCTGGAGGGGGAGAAGATATATTAAAAACAATAAAGGCCCCAAAACTGACCCTTGAGGGACACCATAGGTAAGGGAGGTAGAGGATGACCTAAAATCGGAGACCGCCACAGAAAAGGATCGGTGATGGAGATCAGAGAACCACTCTAATGCAGTTCCAGATACACCAACACAATATTTCAGCCTTTCAATGAGGACGTGATGGTCAGCTGTGTCGGAAGCTGATGTGAGGTCCAACATGAGTAGAACAGAGCATTTTCCTGCATCATTATCCATCAAGATATCACTTGAGACCCTAAGAAGAGCTGTCTCCGTGGAGTGAAACCGACGCAAACCGGACTGAAACTTATCGTAAATGCCATGTTTATCAGGAGCTGCCATAAGCTGCTGAGCTACAACCTTTTCTAGAAGCTTAGCGATTAACGGTAACTTAGAGAGAGGTCTGTAGCTGCTCCAAACACAGGGGTCAAGCTGAGGTTGTTTTAAACGTGGGAGAATAGCAGCGCTTTTAAAGTAAACCGGAACTATACCAGACGCCAGTGAAGAGTTGATTAAAGTGAGCACACATGGGCCAATAGACTGGAAGACATTTTTGAATAATGATGCAGGTACAGTGTCAGATGGCCCCGCCCCTCCCTGAGCCCGGTTCAGTCGGAGGTTTCTTCCTGTTAAAAGGGAGTTTTTCCTTCCCGCTGTCGCCAAAGTGCTGGTTCAAAGGGGGTCATGTGATTGTTGGGGTGTCTGTGTTATTGTAGGGTCGACCTTACAGTATGAAGCACCTTGAGGCGACTGTTGTGATTTGGCGCTGTATAAATAAAGCTGAATTGAATATTTTGATTATGACAACGCTTATTACAAAATAAATAAAGATACTTCAAAGCACACAGAGCTCTCAAACATCCGGATATTTCTGTATTATCTAAATCATTTTTTGCTCCAGCTTGTCTTATTATTATAAATATGAATCTATAGTTTCATTAAAAACTAAAATCACTAGCTCCTCTATCTGGTCTCTGCTTACTGCCCTGAACAAGACGCTGACAGACTCTGGGTCAGGCTACTCACCCACACACTGGTTCCACTGGTAGTGCTGGACGTAGCCCTGAGGACAGCCACAGCGGTAGCCTCCCAGCATGTTCTGGCAGCCGTGCTGACAGCGGTGGTTGCTGCTACATTCATCCACATCTGAAAAACATGAAAACTTCTCACTTAGTGACACGAATCCGTGCAAGAACAATTCTGGATCCCGCTGCAGCCTGATCATCTCGGCAGAAACACTCGTTGATCTCTGGCTGTAAAGGACACCTTACCTTCACACTCAAAGCCCGTCGTGTCCAAGGAGAACCCTTTGGAGCATTCACAGTTGAAGCTACCAGGCGTGTTGATACACGAGGCCCGGGAACCACACACGCTGCTCTGAGCGGTGCACTCGTTGTTGTCTGGAAACATTGAAAAAGTGTTTCTGCACCCGTGAAGTGTAAAAACACGCGTGTCTCATATTTAACCGGTTTCAGGTTGACCTGGTTTCCTTTTTCTTTTGCACTCACCAATGCAGGCAGTCTGGTGCTGAGAGAAGCCAGCGGGGCACTTACAGGTGAAGCCCCCAACGGTGTTAACACAGAGGAACTGGCAGTTGTGCTGCTTGGTCGCGCACTCGTCCAGATCTTCAGAGAGGAAAAAATCACAGTGGTTGGAAAAGCTTTTTCCATAGTTTAAGAATCTGTTTGTTTGAAAGCAGGAAACATTTGGAGGCCCAGTGAAACATTACAACTGTGCTAAACCAGATTAAAATGTAATCATATAATCATCTGTGTTTATTGTAAATGATGCAGTGCTGTCATTGCTCACCAGGGGGGTACAGACGCCTCAAAGCCATGAAACTAATACTTATAATATGTTTGTTACGTTGAATTCTAACCTTCGACTTTAGTTCAATAAACAGAACTTAGCGACGACAGCAGCTACAAACAGGACCAACAGAAACAGCTTGTGATTCGGACACAGCTACAGAGAGATGCAGTGGGTACCTTTGCAGGTCTTCCCATCAGGCTGCAGGCTGTATCCTCTGGGGCAGGAGCACAGGTAGCTGCCTTCTGTGTTCTTACACAGGAAGTTGCAGGGCTTCGGGGACAGGGCGCACTCGTCCATATCTGACAAAGTAAGACCACAGTGAGAACACAGACATTCTTTATCATGTTCAGGGAAAGCAGAGCGCAGACGTACCGACGCAGGAGGTTGCTGTGAAGTCGGCTTTGTATCCCACGTTGCAGTGACAGCGGAAGGATCCGATGGTGTTGATGCACTGACCGTTACGGCACAGATCCGGCATCACCTGGCACTCGTTGATGTCTGGAAGAGATGAGCGGTTACAGAAGACGGACAGCCACGCCGAGAAACACAACATCAGCCTCGTGCTCTGCTGTGTCAGCGCGCTTTGTGTCCCAACATTAATTCTTCCAGTCTTACAGGTTAGAATTGTAGATAATAATAAATAAATATTATTAAAAGCAGAAAAACAGAAGTAAAATCTTTTCTCATCACTGAGCGTCTCACCTCTGCCATCAGTGGTGTAGCCAGGACCGAGTGGGCACATCTTCTTGTACTGTATGGTGCCAGGCAGTGGGCAAAGCTCGCACTGCGACCCCCAGCCCCGACCTGCGTTGCAGCAGCACTCAGACTTGGTCACGCTGTTCCTGTTGGTTGATGACTGCTGGCACATGGTCTGCAGCACCTCTGTGAAACAGAAGCCCTTTCTGTTGTCTGCAGGGAAAGAAGCAGCACTTTAGTTACCGTTCACCCCAGCGCTGCGTGCTCAGCGGGCTCTTATGCTGCAGCGGTCTCACCGATACACTCGGTCCCAGTGGAGCTCGGCTCAAAGCCGTCGTTGCACTCGCAGCGGTAGCTTCCCACTATGTTGACACAGCGGCCGTTCTTGCAGATGCCGGGCTTGGTGCGGCACTCGTTCAGGTCTGCAGGGGTACAGAGACGAGTGAAGAGCACAATGCTGCATGTGCGAGAACTCCATCTCCCCCCGTGTTGGTCACTGTCACTCACCCATACATCCCTCTCCGTCCGGTCGGCGCTGCATGCCAGGCGGGCAGATGCACATGAAGGTGCCGATGAGGTTCTTGCAGGTCATGCCTTTGGAGTCACAGTCGTCCAGTCCCTCCGAGCACTCGTCCTGGTCTGCTCAGAGGAATGAGAGAGGGGTCATCCAAGGTTAAAGCTGAAGCACTAAAAAACCTGTTACACTGTTTAGAAAACACACGAAACACGATTGTGTTCATCACACATGAACACGGAGACGCAGGAAGGTGAGCTGTCTGCAAAGTAAAAGCAGCACTTTTAATAAGGAATCTGCGGTGGCGGGCTCACCTCTGCACATGCGCTGGTCGTCTCGCAGCACGTAGCCAGCGGGACACATGCACTCGTAGGAGCCAAACGTGTTCACGCAGCGGAAGGCGCAGAGCAGGGGGTTCTGGGAGCACTCGTTGATGTCTGCAGTGAAGGAGAGAGTTGGTTGGAGCCGTTATTTTATTAACTGTCCTCTGATGAGTCAGTTTGACTCGTGCTGCTGAATGACTGACCTTCACAGGTCATCATGGGTCCTGGTTCAAAGCCCTCCTCGCACGAACACTCGAATCCTCCCACCACATTGGTGCAGGTTCCATTTCCACAGGGGTTTCCTATCGAGCACTCGTCGGTGTCTGCAGAGGCCAGAGAGCAGACAGATGAATTCAAACTGAGCAAAAATTGATGCTGCACCGTGGCAGGTTAAACCCCAGAATAAATCAAGGCCGGAAAACGACCCGGACACGGCGTTGATTTTGTGAATTAATGTGAAATAAATGCAAACTCTGCACGTCTCACCGATGCAGTTAACGCCAGTGTAATCCAGGTTGTATCCAAAGGGGCATTCGCAGCGGAAAGAGCCGTCTGTGTTGATGCAGATGCCGTTCTGGCAGATGCCCGGGTTATCCAGACACTCGTTCAAATCTACAGAGAAGGACAGAGCGTTAACCCATCGAAGCCTCTCGCCACTCTTCTTCAAATGAAAGCGCTTCGCTCGGTGTTGCAGCGCTCACCTTCGCGAGCGTCGCCCAGTCCAGGCAGGGCTCCGTGGCCGTAGGGACACAGAGTGTTAAAGGCAGCTGGAGACACATCATAAAAGACGGTTTTAATATTTGAAGCATGCTATTGCGTGTGTTCGAGCAGCTTAATAATGACTCTGTTGCACAAACCGTCGGTTTCTCGTGGGCACAGCTCGCAGGGCAGTCCCCAGCCCTCTCCGGGCATCTTGCTGCAACAGCACTTGGCCTTGGTGGTGTTGAAGGCTTTGGGGACCGAGCACTTGCCTGCCTCGAATTTGGTGAAACAGAAGCTCTCTCTGGTATCTGGCAAAGCAGAAATAAAGAGTCAGCTTTGTTTTCAAAGATCTCCTCCAAGTTTATCAACGTGCCTCGACTGTACTCGACAGCTTCTCTCACCGTAGCAGCGTCGTTTGTTGTCAGAGAGCACGAAGCCCGGCTGGCACGAGCACTGGAAGCTGCCCGGGGTGTTGGTGCAGGTCCCGAACTGGCAGAGGCTGAGATCCACACACTCATCGATATCTTGGAGGTGAGCATAAAAGAGCGTGTGCATGAGCAGACGGCCTGACTGTCTTTGACTCCCTGATGTTTACGCGCACTCTTTGCGTGTCTTACCTATGCACTGGTCATTTTGCACCTCGTAGCCAGGAGGACAGATGCATCTGAAGGATCCGTCCAGGTTCTGACAGGTTCCCGGAGAGCAGGTGCCAGGCAGACTCACACACTCATTGATATCTGTGAAAACCGGACACAGGTGTGTGTCAAACACGCTGCCAGGGACTTTCACCACAGCTTTTCCAAACATACAGTAGCAGTATTAGTATTTCAGATGTTATTTTACAACAATGACCAGAGTCAAAATGATTAGCCTGATGCTAACAGGCCTTTTAGCTGGATAACAGCTCACTCGTCTCCTGAGCGATCAGAGCCCGCTCTTCTTCGGAGAATCTCTCGGGCTCTTCCTCATTTGATGGTCCTCAGACGTGGACCTTGGTCTTCAGTTCATCCCACAGACTTTCAGTTACGTCACACCTTTGTTCAGACCACTCGTTATTCTTCACTTTGGTCATCTGGAAGTAGTTCTTCACCAGGATGCTTTGGACCCTCGTCTGGTTGTAAGACAAAACCTGACCACTGAGGCTTCCCTGCAGCACAGCACTCCCATCCCAACTCAAACATCGTCTCTGTGGTTGAGGAACGTTTGTCTCAACGGACCAAAGGACCTAATCTTTCCTCAGGTTGTCCTCAGCACACTTCAGCCCATCGTGTCGCTTCAGCAAAGTCGACTTTTCTTGGTGGTAGTTATTGTCTCGTAGTTGCTGTGGGGTCTCTAGACACGTCTCTCACTAGTTTCCTTTCCAGAGTCTTTAAAATCTTTTGCTTCCTTATCTTCCAGCCTCGTTCTGACTCTCTTTGGATGTCTTGACGATACTTTTCTTGACACTTGGAAACCCTGTGAGAACTTTTTAGATCCTGCTTTGTGAGCATCAACAAGTCTAAACTGATTTCTTACAGCATGATGCTTTCTCCAGTGACAGCTCGGCACTTTTGTCCTGATCGTACCTCGACCTGGTTTCCTACTCTTGAGGATTTGGCCGATGACTCACCAACACAGTTCTTCCCATCAGGCGTGTTCTCATAACCTTCGTGGCACAGACACTGGAAGGAGCCCAGTCCGTTGATGCACTGTCCATTCCTGCACACTTGGCCCTGGAGAGCGCTGCACTCGTCTATATCTGTGAGGTAAACGGTGCAAAGATTAGGATTCGTCTGAATTTCTTCCGATTTTGGAAAGAATAAACCTATTTTCTCCTCCTAACATGCAGACTCTGTGACAAAGCTGCCTTCAGGAAAAAGTTCAAAGATGTTTAATACAGTTTGACAAATTTCCCCATGAAACCAAAGAACAGTAAGAACACAGGGCGAACATCTAAATCTTACTTCACGTCAGTCCAAATGTCACGGCGCAGCAAAGGGCAGCTTGTTTTTATTGAATTGTCAGGGCGCAGCTTTTAATAATATGACAACTACAGCTTTGTCAAGAAGCCGTTGACCTTTCACACAAAGCCCAAACTGCCGTTGACCTTTGTGGAGGAGAACAGCAGTGATTCGTACCCATGCAGTCGTTGTTGTGAGTGAGCTCAAAGCCGGGGAAGCAGAGACAGTTGTAGGATCCCACGGTGTTTTTACAGGTACCGTTACCGCACGGCTGCCGTTCACACTCGTCGATGTCTGAAACAGACAGAACAACATCAACGTAAAGTGCATTTATATTACGGTGAACCACTCTGTTGATGAACTTAGACCCAGTAGCTTGTTGACGCTGCACGTTAAGCCCAAATGTACACAATTGTATGTTTATTGTAACTCCTGTCCTGATTTAATCTTCCCTCTGACACTGGGCCTCTGTACAACACTGATAAAAAACACTAAAAGTAGCAACTGAAAGTCTAAATGAAATGTTTTTGCACAATAGTTGTTGTTTCCTCCTCTTTAGTTCTTCTCTATTTCCACACTCTGTGTGGTTGGAGCAGATAAAGTGTGCGCTCTGTGGTTTGCTCACCCATGCACATGGTTTGGTCAGCAGTGGCCTTAAAGCCGTTGTGGCAGATGCAGCGGTAACTGCCCTGCGTGTCGATACACTCGCCGTGGCTGCACACGTTGGGGATCTCCTGGCACTCGTTACGGTCTGTGGAGACGGGACAACGGAAAATCAGCTAAACGTAGCACACCGATAAAAAGCTTAGTTATGATCATCATGGACAGATTCCCAAAGTCTAAACTGACATCTTCAACCTCCTAAGACCCGAACTCTTCCACAGCAGCATTTTAAATGTCTCTTTGATATTTGGGCCGATTGGCGCCCGATGAATGTAAAAACAAAGAATTACCAGATTTATTTTTTTTACCTTATTTTTGTTTTTAAGAAAAATCTGAGCCACACATGAGGATATTCATTTACAATTTTGATAACAGTAGCAGCATAATGTCCTCGTAAGTGGATTTCAGGCCATTGTAGAGCAAAATTGAGTATTTTGGTCTAAATAACCCAAAATGTGATGTCCACATATGTGGACGCAGGTCCTAGGAGGTTAAATACATTTCTTTACATATAGAGAAGCTGAATGAACCTAAACCCATTTCGTGTCTCCCTGGACTCCTTACACGATGGCTCTGTGAGCCTGTCACACAGTGTGGACTCACCCAAACAGGCCCCGCTGGGAGACAGCTTGAAGCCTTGCGAGCACTCGCAGCGGTAGCTGCCGGGAATGTTGATGCAGTTGGCGTTGCGCTGGCACAGGTTGTCCCCGCTGTTACACTCATCGATATCTACGCCAGAGGAAGGAGGAGAGAAACAGTGGGCATCAATCACAGGCTCTGTAACTGTCTGGTCAGAGCACGGCGTCAGCTCGCGGACAGCAGGAAACACAACAGCGCCATTTTGGCTCTGATACAGTACAGACAGCTGCTGACTGGCTGACTGATGGCTCTGGCAGGTACTTCCGCTTAGAGCCACTGTGCTTTTTTACAAGGAGACACCTCTTGTTGGTAGAAGTGACTGTAAAAGCAACTATCAGAGTATTAATTCGAGTGTGCACAGAGTCTTCCCCTGTCGCACTGAGGATGGTGTGAGGACATTTCAGACCAAATGTCACTGAAAGCCTGAGTGCTACCTTCACAGATCAGTAGTATGTTGTTGTAGCTGAAGCCCATCGGACATTCACATCGGAAGCTCCCAATCTGGTTGATGCACACTCCATGGGCGCAGATGCCAGGAATCTCCCTGCACTCGTCAATATCTGCAGAAAATCACCACCGTGGTCTATTTACGAGGCACAGCAGTGAACATGCACGATAGCAGGTGGGGCTCTTGATGTCGTAATACTTACCAATTGGTTTGCCAGTATGGATGTCAATAATGAAGCCAGGAGCCTGGTTACCACACAGCAGCTGGTATTCAGCTGGAGAAAAAGAAATCCAGTGAGAATCAGCGATGGGAAACGGGCTGTAGCTCGTGTTTCGAGGACTTTGTTGGAACTCACTGGTGGCAGGAGTTGGACAGGCTTCACACGGCTTGTTCCAAGCTTTCCCCACGTTGTAGGCACAGCAGCACATCTTCTTGGTCATGTTGAAGGACAGCTCGTTCTCACACGTGTCGTTGAAGTTGCGGTAGCACACGCTCTTTCTCATGTCTGCCATACGAGAAGGAAAGTAGTCATCAGGAAAGGTTTGACACTGTTGGACATGTCATTAAATAAGCAACAGCGAGGACGAATCTGCTCCACCCACCCATGCAGTTGTTTCCTCCATTGACCTGCATGTACTCAGGCGGACACACACAAGTGTAGTTGCCCAGAGTGTTGTAGCAGGTGCCGGGCCCGCAGATCCCAGTGTGAGTCGTGCACTCATCGATATCTGCAAATAAAGCATGAGCAGCGTGTCAAAGACCTGCTGCTGGGCGATCGTTATCAGCTCTGGACATCTGAGTCACGCTTACTTCAGACTGGATGTGACATTTGATTATCGTTACAATTTTACTTTGTTACTTTTTCTCCATAATTTAATCCACAATTAATATCAGCTACTGGCAACAGCATTAGCTAATAAAATGTTCTATTTCATGGACTTATCTACAAAATGTGTCTGATTTTCTCACCACTACTTGTAACATTAATAACAAATTATGTATTAATTACATATTTCATGTAATGGGGGTAAAAGTGAAAACAATGTAACCAGAGGTGGGCAGAGTAGCCAAACAGTGACAGCAGCACTACCTCAACATAGTTTTACTCAAGTAAAAGTACAAAGTAGCCTCCAAGACATTACTCTAGTAAGAGTAAAAAAGTATTTAGTAAAAAAGGCTACTTGAGTACTGAGTAACTGATCATCTGATTTAATGTTTAGTGCAAATGTTGGTATTTTAAAGACTGAAAAGAATAAATCTAAGCAGCAGAAAGACGTTTCCAAATCATTATTAAACTAATATTTAGAGAAGGTAATATAGATGTAATTATATAAATACATGTTCGAACAGAGTGATGGTGTAACTCCAACAGGCGGAGCAGACGGAGTAACACTAACAAACTGCAGGTTTGTGTTTCCTGCATTTTTGGTTCAAACGTGTTTATTATTCACTCGAGTAAGAGTCGCGATACTTCATCATAATATTACTCGAGTAAAATTAAAAAGTGTAATGTAGTAAAACTACTCCTAAAGTAATTTTTCCTAAAAGTTACTCAGTAAATGTAACTGAGTAAATGTAATTAGTTACTACCGGCCTCTGTAATTAACATATATTGTACAGGCACAGTGGTGAGACTCATTTTAAGGACGTGAAAAGAAACAGAAACAACACTGACGAGTGGCTGTGTACAGGATTACTGAGTAATTACTGTGTAACTCAACTTACTGTAAGTGTTTGTGCTTGAATGTTGTGTGTGTGTGTGTGTGTGTGTGTGTGTGTGTGTGTGTGTGTGTGTGTGTGTGTGTGCATTTAGGCAGCAAATGAATACAAAATAAACACATTAAAAACATCTTGACTTTACTGTTTATCTGATGAACAAGAAAGGAAGTGACTCAATAAATAAAAACGATGCAGTCGTACAACTGAAAGAACTCTAATAAGAGGAGGACGGTTGTCAGACATCCTCAGCAGGCGACGAAGAAGAAGGACAGGAGGGACGGGACACGCTCCATCATCACATGACCCGGGCTCAGGGGACGACTGCATGTTTACCTCATATGTTTATATCACGTGTGATTAATACTAATATTTAAAAATAACTGCTAAGGTTTCTCCTCACACCTGTTCACTTATTTCAATTCTTCAACTGCAGTTTCTCATTGGTTTGTTTTCAGAGTAGCTGAGTTTATCTGTGCATGTTTCCTTGGTTACAGCAGACGTACACCCTGGTGTAGCTCTGACAGGAAGTGTCTATAACGAGGGGCAGGATTTTCAGTGTAACTGTGATTTCAGCTCTCACCTTCACAGATGCGAGTCTCTTCATTGAGGTAGTACCCTGGTGGACACTCACACTGGAAACTGCCAAATGTGTTGACACAGTTTCCACCCTGGCAGAGGCCTGGAAGCTCCTGGCACTCGTCAATATCTGGAAAAGAATTCGCTTTGTTACATCCATCAGTGACACCAACGTGTTGTCTTTAAACACAGGACAGAAAACAACGTTTTACCCTCCAGGATGACCGTGATGGGGTTGGGTCTGAACCCTTCTCCTCCCGGACACAGAGTCTTATAGTCGGCTGCAGACGAGACAGAGACACACATGCAGGTTTGCATTTGGAAATAAACACTGTAAATAAATGAAGCGAGTGGGTCTGTGCATACTGGAGTTGAGCAGGGGGCACAGTTCACAGGGGTTTCCCCAGGCGACCCCCTCTGAGCAACAGCAGGAAGCTCGGGTCACACCCACTCCGATCTCTGCGCTGCAGGAGATTCCTCCATCGCCGCGGGCGAGGACATCCAGGAAGCAGTTCCCAACACGGGTGTCTGAAAAAGACACCGAACGGCAGCGAGTCCAAGAATGAAACGAGCAACATTTTGGGCGGCGCACAGATATGTTAAACACATTAAACTTCATTATGCTGTGTGACCCATCCCGGCACAGAACAAACTGCATTTCTCAGTGTGACTCACCCACGCAGCCCACTCCTGTGGGGTTTAGCTCAAAGTCAGGTGGACAGTTGCACAGGTAGCTTCCTGGTGTGTTCACGCAGAGTCCATTGATGCAGTTAACAGGGTCCGCACACTCGTTGATGTCTGCGTTGACATGCAATCAGAAAACTTGTTCATATAAATGGAAAAAGCAGATGAAAGAAACCATTAATGAGCTGAGACAGAAGCACAAACCAGTGCAGTTTCCTCCACTGCGGTCCAGTTCGTAGCCATCGTCACACACGCAGCGGAACATCCCTGGAAGGTTCTGGCACGTTCCAAACACGCAGATGTTCTGGAAGTTACACTCATCGATGTCTGTGGGGAGGACACAAGTTTGGGTTTTTGTCTTTTGGACACCACCTGTTTGGAAGGAAAACGAGTAAAGTGAGCAGCACCTTGGCAGGCCTTGCTATCTTCTGTAGGAGTGAAGCCCATCTCACACTCGCAGCGATAGCCTCCCGGGGCGTTCAGACACTGGCCGTTCTCACACAGGTTCACATTGTCTGCACACTCGTCCATGTCTGCGAGAGATATGTTAAAAACTTACTGTGCGCTGGACACGCAGTCGCTGGCTTTAATCGGGACAGCTCCGACAGTCTTACCGGAGCATGAAAAGCCATCTCCGTTGAAGCCCTCTTTGCAGGTGCACCTGTAGGATCCCGGCGTGTTGACGCAGTCTGCGTTGGGATTGCAGTTGTGGTCCTCTGCAGCACATTCGTCTTCATCTGCAGGAGACAGAAGTGGAAAGCTTCACGTCAGCATATTCTGGATTTAACGAGGTAATTGTATTCCTTCTAGGGGTGGGGAAAAAATCGATACTGTGTAGCATCGTGATATTTTGTTTGCTAATAATGTATCGATGCAGGGACAGCACAAATCGATATTTTGTTACAGAAAAAGTTTTTGCTCTGACTTCAGAGCATGTTGATCCTTTTTCTGAGCAACAATCCTGACACTGTCCAAATGTGTTTAACTGTTTTTATGGCAGCAATAAACACGACAGTTTACTTATTTTAATTTAAGACATGTTTTATTTTAATTACGTTTAAAACTTTTTTATTTAATGTAAAATTATATTTTGTTTTGATTTACTTTCAAATTCTTCAGTTGCTGAAGGGGCTGCATAGTTTTCATATTGCATAGTTCAGAATAGCTGTAATTGTACCAGATGGTTTCAGTTAAGTTGGACTAGACTGTAATACAAACCGTTCAGTTTGTCAACAATAAAACTGAAATGAGAGAAAGACTGAGTGCGAGACTTTGATATTAGATAAAATGAATATTGATGAAGTTTACCTTTATGGACAGAATCTGAATATCGCAAAATATTTTAAAAAATTGCAATAATATCGTATCGTGCGTTAAGTATTGTGATAATATCGTATCGTGGGATGTTTGGTGATTCCCACCTCTAATTCCTTCTATGCTCTTTCGAACCTGATGCCTCCACATAAACTACACAGTAATACCCACTCACCCACGCATTTGATGCCATCTCCCACCCAGCCGTCTCGGCAGCGGCATTTGAAGCTTCCGGGAAGGTTGACGCAGGCGGCGTGCATGTCACAGTTATGGGATCCGATTTCACACTCGTCAACATCTGGAAATATTCAGAGTTCAGTTAAGCAAAGAACAGGCAGTTTGTTTTCTAGCCCGGTACGAAGAAGAAGCAGGCAGCACTAATAATGTTGGTTTACTCGGGTGAAATTCTCCTTTATTTAAGGAAAGGACAACTCTGACCAGGTCTTCACTTTGAATGAATAATTTCTGAACTCTGGACTCTTGTATGCATGAACGAGCTGACTCAGAGAGTCCCGACAGAAGCTCAGGCCGCTCAGCTCGGCCTCTGATGTACCTGTGCAGCCCGTCGATCCCTTTTTGACAAAGTATCCCATCTGACAGTGGCAGATGAAGGAGCCTTTGGTGTTCTCACAGTCACCATGGAGACAGATGTTTGGGTTCAGATCGCACTCGTTCACATCTGAGATGGAGAGATGAAGATTATACATGAATGTTCTCACCGTGGAGATTAGAGTGACACAAAATGAGAGTGACAGTGGAAGTCCCACAGATGCTGGGCAGCCACAGAAAGCTCATCTATATTTATAAACACGTCAGAGACTGAATGAATAAATGAAGGCGGCAGACGAAAAAGACACAAAATCACAAAAGAGGGAAACGGATTTACAGATCAAGACGCCAGCGTTGGCTTCACACTCAAATTATAGGCCTACCGATACAGGTCCTCATATCCATGGAGGCCATGAACCCATCGAAACACAAGCAGCGATAGTCTCCAGGGATGTTGCTGCACTGGCCTCCGTCGCAGATGTCTGGAGTCTCCTCACACTCATCGATATCTGACAGCACAGGCAGACCGTTCAGTCTCCACACGCAGCGACGCAGTAACATTTCTCCTTCATGCTGTCTCTTTACCTGCACAGGTCCTGAGGTCAGGCATAAGTGCATATCCCTCGCTGCAGCTGCACTCGTAGCTGCCCTCTGAGTTGGTGCAGTGGGTCTCGCAGCCTCCGTTCATGATGGTGCACTCATCGATATCTGCAATGAGAGGTCGCAGCTATGAATGAAAACACGCATCGTCTGTGTTATTCGGGCGTTTGGGTTTCTAAGTGATTAAAGTTCATGTTCTGTCATAGTTTTATTTTATGTTTCCAGTTCTGTTATCTTCTGATGTGGGGCTTTGGTTCCTCCAGTTCTAGTTCTCTTCGTTCCCTTTAGCATTCCCATTCTCTTCCTGCAGTCTCATCTTTGTTCAGTCGTGTCTCTCTTCCTGTTTTATTTTGGTAAGTGTGTCGTGAGCTGAGTGTCGCTTCCTGTCTTGTTTGGTTTGTTGTCTGCAGCTGTGTTCCCACCTGTTGCCTCGTTACTCTCTGTATAAACGGTGTCAGTCTCCCTTTGCGCCCCCACTCATGTTTCTGTCCTGCGTGATAATCATTAAAGCTTGTCTCGGTTATTTCTCTGCACAGCCTTAAACAGTCTGGTTCTTTTGTGAACTTTTCTACTCTAGCTGAAGACTCGCAGCACTTCATACAACTTCTTCTTCTCTGGTGTACAGACTGGAGGATCAGCCGGGGAACGACCTCCAACCTCCTGATCAGTAGATGACCTGCTCCGCCTTCTGAGCTCCCATCATCTTTGCTGTTGCTGCTGCCTCGCTTTCACACGCCCTCTAGTATGACTTTAGCTCTACTCACCGACGCAGCCCTGTCGGTCCGGTGTGGCCTGGTAACCGGTGTCACAGGAGCACTGGTAAGTTCCCATCATGTTGACGCACTGGCCATTCTTGCACAAGTTGTCGCTCAGCTGGCACTCATTCACATCTGAACCAACAACAAGGTGCAGAGACTTTAAAATGATACGAAACTGTTTTTGGTTAATTATTAAAGACGTCTTAGGAGGATGAATGAATGCACTGGCAGCGTGACGCATGCCGCACCTTCGCAGGCCGATCCATCTGTGCTGAGTGCGTGTCCAGGGGGACATTCACACTCGTAGCTCCCTTCTGTGTTCAGGCAGGTTCCTCCTTGACAAAGCAGTGGGTTTCTCTCACACTCATCGACGTCTGTGAGGCAAAAGACAGCAGGACACAGAGGAAGTCAAAGGGAAAAGCTAAATATCGGCTGGACTGATGTCACTTTCAGTGTAGCGTCTCAAAACTCTCTGAGCGTGGTTCATCCGTACCCATGCAGTTCTTCATCATCATGAAGCCACTCTCATAGCCCTCAAAGCATTCGCACTCAAAGCTGCCGGGCGTGTTGACGCATGTACCGTGACCGCACAGGTCGGGAGAGATTCGGCACTCGTCGATATCTGAAACACAAACACAGAACGAGTGCTCGCTGCGTGCTCGTTACAGGAGACGGTGACGTTGCGCTTAGCTGCGGCCTGCGCCCGTCGTTCACACCTGTGCAGTTCCTCTCGTCGGAGGTGAGAGCGAATCCGTTGTTGCACCGACACCGGAAGCTGCCGATGGTATTTCTGCAGGTGCCGTAGGTGCACAGACCACGGAAAACCTTACACTCGTTCACATCTGAAAACAAACACAGAGAACGTGAAGCAAAAGAACGTATGGAAGCTGTGCATATTCAGGAAGCGGAGAGTGACCTTTGTAGAAGGGTCTGCCCGTCAGGATGTCTCCTCTGTTGGCAAAGCCATGTCCTCGGGGACAGATGGCTCTGTACTCAGGTGAGCCCTGTGTGGGACACTCCTCACAGTCGACACCCCAGGCAGCACCCACTGAGCAGCAGCACATGTCCAGACGGTATCTCCCAGGCACCGGCTCGCCACACTCATCCTCGTGCCACTTCAGGTAGCACTGCTCACTGCGCATGTCTAGAAAAATTGAAAATGAAAGTCATCTGTCCCAGAACTCTGGAAGAAAGGATGGTGTCTGATTTCACGGCAGTCCTCTTACCCACGCAGGTGCGCCCAGAGCTGTCCAAGGTGAGACCTTCGGCGCACTCGCAGCGGAACGAGCCCTGGGTGTTCACACAGCGGCCATTTTTGCATACTCCGGGGAACACCTCGCACTCGTTAATGTCTGCATTTGGAGAATCAAAACAATATTTTGAAGCAATCCTCAGGCACACGTTACAGGAAGTAATGATTCCAGGTCAGTTCTCAGTTAGACATCAGATGTTCTCACCTTCACAGACGAGGCCCTTCATGCGAGCAAATCCCCGGGAACAAGCGGTGTCTGAGAACCACGAGAAATCAAGATGTGATGTAAAGTATTTCTATGAAGCAATAGTTTGGTTTATATTTGATTTAATAAACTGCCACACGTATGTAGCTGTAATTAACACATCTACGAGTCTACGGACCGATCTCGCAGGGTTCACACGGGCTGCCCCATGCAGCTCCCAGCGTGGAGCAGCACTCAGACTTTAGCGTGGCTCCGTTGATGTTGACTTCACAGCGGTTGTCCTGAATCGTAAGCCAGCAGGTACTCTTCATGCTATCTGTAGAGCCAAAGAACAACAGCGTGAGGAAAGTATCGCTGTCGCAGTGACAGCTTTGCTCTAAAAGCACACGGAGATTTAGGAGACAGATTCATATTCTAGTTTCAGTTGGGCTTTTAGTATTTTGTAGCACATCTGACTTGGTTACTCCCAGTTCCTGTTCCCTTTGGTGTCCAGCCTGCTCCCAGTCTGTCGTGTCCTGACTGTCCCATGTTGGTAATAGTTTTAATAATGTGAGCACCATGAGTGGGAGACGCCCTACAATGAGTTGAAAGATGAACTTGTTCTTTATTCCTGTATCACTTTGTGTGTCACCACGCCCTCCCCTCCCTGCACTCTCTGCTTTTGTGTCCCAGTATTTTTATTGGCCCCGTATGAAAAAAGTCTGCTCGTGTCTCGGTTGTTTCCTGTTTTATTTTGATAGTCTCCTGCTTCGTGTGCTTTATGTTTTGTTTCGCTTTCCTTGTCTCAAAATGAGGGAACAGGTCACAGCTGCGTTCCCTCATTTTCCTCCGTGTGTTCATGTCTGCGTCTCCCTCTCTGTGAGTCTGTCGTCGTGTTTGCCTCTAAAGTTCTTTCGTTTGGATTTCCAGTTACGTTCATGTGTTGTGTTGTTTTGTTGTGAGGCGTCTGCAGCAAAGCTGCTCGGAGTTTTACTCTGAGTCTGTCGAGCCGTTTGGGCCTTTTCCTTCCTGCCTCACAGCTGAATAATAAAACCTTTTCCTCCTCCATCCTCCACAGGACGGGCTCTCAGCATAGCCAGTTGGACTCAGCCAGAGGAACCAGAGACGAGCACAGCCGGCTCATGTGCTGTGCATGAGCGTTCATTCAATGACTCATTCACCCTTCCAGCTGTAGTGATGGCATGTAGCTTCTTCAGAGAGATTCCCAAAATAAAACCTCTTAAAAATCGTCGTTTTAAATCTGTGGCAGATTTCTCTGAGGTAAAGAATCAAGGCCAGGCATGCAAGTGTTTATCTGAAAAGTCTTTTTGTGTGTTGCTGTGTCTGTGAGACCATCTGAGGATGATAATCCTCCTGGGTCGCTCCTGAAAACCTCAGCGTTTGTTTACAAAAGTGGAGAGCAGACGTGGACTAAAATCACTCGAAGGAAAAGAAATTATTGGTGTAATTGTCTCACACAAGCTGTGTCTTGGACCCCGCAGCGCTTCCTTAATTTGCACTGACCATTGAGGAGGAGCAGGATCTTACCCACGCAGATGGTGTTGGTGGAGTCCAGCTTGCTGCCGTGGGTGCACTCGCAGTGGAAAGACCCAGCCACGTTACGACATGCGCCATTGATGCACGGGCTGGACTCACACTCATTGATGTCTGGAACACAGGCGAGCACACAGCTGAGGTCAGAGCTGGTTCATCATCATTGTTTGACACACACACATTGTTATCGTGTGTGTGTGTGTGCGCTCACCTTCACAGGTCTCTGACTCCGGCTTGAAAACAAACCCTTTAGGACAGAAGCATGTGTAGGAGCCAGGAGTGTTTCTGCACTGGCCGTTGTCACAGAGCAGACGGTTCACCAGACACTCGTTGATGTCTGCCAGAAAGAGGAAACAGAGTGCTGTTTGGTCACTGCGTCCAAACAGGAGTAATGCAAAGAAACAAACATGCAAACCATCAGAACCTGTAATGTTTACCCTCTGACATGTACCAGCTGAGCTAACGTTAGCTGCTCTAGCTCTGTAGGCCTGTCAGTATCGTACAGAACTGAACAACAGCTTATATGAGTCCAACACATTCATGTTTGTGCAGTGATTTAAGCTGTTCACTTATTTCTTTTTTGACATTTTCATGTATCTAACAGCTGAAACTGCAAAAGTAGAAACGTTGTGGTCAAAAATGAGTTTCTATACGCTGCTACTCCACGTGGCTCGCACCGAAAGCACAGCTAACTTTGAAAAGCACAGTTACGAACCACTTCAGACCGACTCACCGACACAGTTCTTGCCACTGGTGTCAGACTCGTAGCCAGCGTTGCAGATGCAACGGTAGCTTCCCCTGAGGTTCTCGCAAATGCCGTTCTGGCAGATGTCCGGGTCCAAGGCGCACTCGTTGATATCTGGGAAACATCATATTTTATTCAGATGATGCTGAAGATTTTTTAACGACACTGTGGTTACTTTCAAACTTCCTGCTCACCCCTGCCATCAGCTGTGATGCCAATGCCACTGCTGCACACGGCCTGGAACTCAGCTGGGCAGAAAGGATGTGATGAAAATTAGATTTGTGCGAGCTGAATGTTCGGCTTCGTTATCATTTTCAGACCATAACTGCTAATCAAGTGTAAGATGAACCAAAGAGGGTACCTGAGTTTCTGGCAGGGCAAGGTTGGCAAGGCTCCCCAAAGCCATGTTCCGGATTGGCACAGCAGCACTCCGACTTGGTCACTGCACCTGGGAACGGGCGCGAGCACGTGCCCATCTTGATAGCGCCGTAGCAGGTGGTCCGCATGTGTGTGTCCACACACACTCGACCATCCACATCGACAGCCAGGCCCGGTGGGCACTCGCAGCGGAAGGAGCCCTCGGAGTTGATGCAGCGGCCGTTCATGCAAATGCCAGGTGTCTGACACTCATCGATATCTGACAGAGAGACGGTGCCAATGCATCACATCGGGTCACGCTCGGTTTGTCATACAAGACTATAACAACCAGAATTACAACCGGTTTCCTCCAGAATGATTTATTGTTTGCATTACTCTCTCACAGCTGCTTCAAATGTTCTTTTCGTGCATGCAGAGTTATTTTGTTCTATTTCGTTTTATTCAAAGTAGCCTGCTGTATGCAGCGATGAAAAAAGGATAGTGTTGGTTTAGTTTGATGTTTGCAGAGTCTGCAGGTACATGAAGACAGAACAAGGTCACTCAGAGTTTAGATGATCTGGTTTAGCCGTGTGTGTTTTGGCCGTGCGAGCGCTCTGTACTATGGTACGATCGTCATGGGAATGGCGGCTCCTCTTGAATGTTGAAGGCAAAATCTCTCGACAGAGATTCGGAAATTCATCAATCTTTCTTTTTCTGGGCTCTGCATAAAAGCATTTTGGGGGAAGCCTCAAATACTCTGACTACTGAAGCAAAACTTCAAAAGGTCAACGGAGAATCTGCAGAATTTCAAACAACACCAAATCTGTCATCGCCGTTTTGAAGCAGAACGTCTTCGGCTGACTGTTAGTCTGCGTTTGTACTTAATAAATCGACATACCGGTGCAGTAGCGCCCGCTGGGTGCAAGTGCAAAGCCAGGCTTGCAGATGCACTTAAAGCTGCCGTCCTCGTTGATGCACATGCCGTTCAGACACATGTTGGTGGTGGCACATTCGTCGTGATCTAGAGCGGACCGAGAGGAAACGTTCATAGAGCTGCCGGCTTATGTGAGCTTCAGCCGTCTCTGGATTTGCTCCTTACCAATGCAGTTCTTTCCATCAGGGGTGAGCTCAAAGCCAGCATTACAGATGCACTGAAAGCTTCCTTCAGTGTTGACGCAGCGGCCATTGCGACACATCACTCCATTCACAATACACTCATCGATATCTTAAAAAGAAGAAAGACGGCTCCTTAAATGCTCTCTGAAAGTAAAAAACTTGAAAGGAAAACACAGATTTTATGATGTGACTTTGTTTTCACAGACATACCAATGCAGGCCTGTTTTGTGGGGGTTCCCTGATACCCCTCGTGGCACTTGCAGTGGTATGATCCATCTGTGTTGACACAGTCTCCATTGACACATGGATTACTCACACATTCATCCACGTCTGGAGCGGGAAAATAAGAGCACATAAAAGGTCAGAATAAACACGAACACCACGCTTCACATTTCAGACCCACGTTTGAATCAAGTTCCTTAGACTGGCAGAAGATGGCAGTGCAGTGCATGCAGTTAACTGCGGCGCTGCATGTACCCTCCACAACATGCAGCGTGTTTCTTACCAATGCACTCCCCACGAACATCCTGTTTGTAGCCCATGTTGCACTCGCAGCGGTAGCTTGTCGGCGTTGGGATGCACCGTCCGTTCAGACACAGGTTGGTAAAGTGTTTGCACACGTCCACCGTTTCATTCACAGTAACGGTGCCTGAGGAGACAAAACGGGCCCGTGAAGCAGACAGCACAGACACAAAGTCTGTCATCTAAATCTCCTTTAAAAGAATCATTCAGATGCACAGAGGGACAGACTTATGTGCTGGACGGTTCCCCCGTTGTTCCCAAACGTTCCTCCTCCGTTGTTCCCAAACGTTCCTCCTCCGTTGTTCCCAAACGTTCCTCCTCCGTTGCCGATCCCTCCGTTACCGTTGCCATTGGGGAACTTGAATCCATAGGGGTAGTGTCCATTGTGGTGTTGAGAGAAACCGTGTACTTGAGGAACGCCCACAATACACAGACGCCTGAACTCATCTGCCAGAGAAAGCAGAGCACAGATCAGAAGATCCCAACAACTGTTTGATTCAGAGAGCCAAGAAAAACCATTTACGTGGATTATTACAGCGATGTGGACTGAGAGGCCTCGACCGCTTAAAGCTGCAGCGTGGATCCACCTGAAATATCCGCTTCCTTCAGCTGCAGTGAGGCCATCGAGTAGAACCTGACTGAGTAATATGATGAAAACGACATGCACATAATAGACATGCAGCTATGTATGCACACGTGCTTTTTAGCAGGTAACATGGACGAATGTTAACCTCTTAGTTTGGGAAGTCCCGATAAATCAAAGCACACGAGCCGAAGTTTAACGGGGGAAGAGAGCGAGCACTCTGCAACAGAGTCTGGGTCACATGGTCTCACGCAGCTTGAGCAGGGGGATGATGGGTAATTATGTCCACATAAGTCCTTTCCATGCTTCTTTGTTTGCTCTTTGTTCATGACATCATGCTCATCAGTGGATGATGCCCTTACCTTTATGTCAGAGCTGCAACACAAACTCAGCCTCACGCTTACAGCGTCGTTTAGTTTGACTGTGCTGAAGGTGCTGGAGGGTTTTTCCTTATTTTAATCTCATATGTATCTCACAGAATGAGCCAACATGTATTTTTTATTATCAGCTTCTCCTAAAAACTCTCTAAGAAGCGTTGCCAACATGGTGTAGCTGAAGTACAGACGGGAGGCAGAGCCTCCAGCTTCCAGACCACAGCTCCCAGTTTGGGTTTGGGAGAAGGACGCCCTCTCTACCTTTATGATGAGGCTTTTTTAAAGCTTACAGTCAGAGCTGGAGCAGTCATGCTGCAACAGGCAGCTGCTGGGGGATTCCCATGATGCACTGGGTGTTTCTTTATCAGTCACCTTTGTGTTTACGCAGCTCTCTGCATTTAATCAGTAGTTATTATTATTGTCTGGATCGCTTCCACAGCGTGTCTGTTGTCCTGTCCCCTCACACCCAACCAGTCACAGCGATTCTGTTTCAATTCAACTTTATTTACACAGCACCAAATCACATCAACAGTCGCCTCAAGGCACTTTCTATTGTAAAGTAGAGCCTACAATAATACATACAGAGAAAAACCCAACAATCATATGAGCAAGCGCTTTGGCGACAGTGGGGAGGAAGAAACCTCTGGCAGGACCAGGCTCAGGAAGGGGCGGGGCCATCTGAGAGAAGGAAGACCTCCCTGGGCCAGGGTCTCTTCCTGTTTAAAGGGAGGTTTTCCTTCCCACCCTTGACAAGTGCTTGTTTGTAGCGGGTCATTTGATTGTGGAGTTTTCGCTCCATTATTGTAAAACCTTTTCCTCACAACACGAAGCACCTCGAGGTGACCTTGTTGTGTCGGTGCTATATGAATACAAATGAGCTAAACATATACTCACCAGAGCCTCTGACGGGGCACATCTCAGGGATCTGCCCTAAAGCCCAGCATCGTCCCGTCTCACAGCAGCACTGCATCTTGGTGTACTGACCAGTCAGATCTGCAGCACAGCGACCGTTTGCCAGAGCAGAGAAACAGGTTCCCGCACGCTGATCTGAAGAAAGAGAAGAATATCAGGTTGCTGAAAATACAGCAACAACTTAAAGACTTCATGCAAACAGGACAGCAAAACAAAGCTTTGTCGCAGGCTGCTGAGTTACGATTTAAAACATTCAAATCAACACAAGTTTAGGTCAGAAGGCTGTGCTGCCCTCTGTGTGGTGCCTGGGAGGAAGTTTCTTTATAGGTTAGCAGTGGGAAAGGTTGCCTGGGCTTTCAACTAACAGCAGGCATCTGAAGGGCCTCCAAAAGAGAGGTCTTATTTGTTACAGTCGGCCAGGTCGGGGTCAATGGGGCAGGATGTGGGGCGGGGCTTCAATGAGCGTATGTAAGGAGGTGACTGAGGGGGAAGCAAAAACCAAAAGACAGAAAAAATCAAGGCAAAGTGGCATTTTTATCTTTTTATAAACTGCAAGACAAACGTGAAGGAGATGTTTAAGAAAAGGAAAAACTAGGGAGCAGGGTGGGGGTCAGGGGCTGAGGGAGGAGTGCAAGTCGATTAACTCACTAATGAGCCAGCAGTCTGGAATTAATCAGTTCCATGTGGCGCAGTTCTTGCCAATTAGAAAGAACATGCGGTGCTGTGCTGCGAGACACATATACAGTGCAGCACGCAGGCTCATGTTTGCAGGCAGCACTGAGGTATACCTTCCATACATATTCACAAACATATGCTTTTCCACACATGCAAGTATACAGTGCACGCAACCAACTCCACAAACTATAAGATCCAGACGGTACGACGCAGCTTTAGGCACGGTGGAGGAGAAAGGGAGCGGGGAGGGAGGTGCTGATGAGGATGGTGATGACTTCGATTGGATCCAGATGTTGGTTTGCTCACTAGTGTTGCTCCAGTGCACGAGCATATGCTTTCATTTGGTGAGGTGTTTTTACAGACTGACTGACTGGACAGGTCTTCTTTTCTTTTTCTCTTCCAAACTTTCACTGTGTGACGGAGCATTAGGCTCTGATTACTGTCAGCGGCCCCAACAGGTCCCAGCGGTCCACTTCATCACAGCACAGCGCATCCAACAGAGACGAGAACAAACATGCTGCTTCTAAAACACGAGAGCAAACAAACAGTATGCTCTGTAAAAATGATTCACTCCTGTGAATTTACTCTAACCACAAAAACCAAAGAGATCATGTATGGAGCTGAGAGCCCAGCAGTCACATGTTGAGGAAACAAGCTCAGATTGTGTTTTGTTTTTAAGCCCAGTTTTGTGGGCTTTTTGATTGGTTGGGATAAGTTTACTGATCTCCTCTTGGTTTCCTCTCAATCGAGCCTTTCCAAGGATGTACAGGAGCAAGACCAACATCAAACCGCAACCACAGAAGTAAGGCTCAGGATGTGGATGTCAGAGGGATGTAATGGGGAAAATGGAGGAGGATGGGAGTGTGAGAGTACTCCAGTTTGGGTTTTTTTAAAAAGGAGACAGAATAAGAGAACTGTTCCACTTACAGATAAAATGAGCTCCAGAGTAAATCACTGAGCTGCTAGCTGAGGGAACGAGCTGTGGTGCGAGCCATGCTTCAGGCAGAAGAAGGACGGTGTGAGAGAGACGGGAATAAAGTGAGAGAATAAGGTCTTTAGGGGAAAGGAGAATAACGGGGCTGAAAGTGATAAAGGGAGAAAAATGGCCTCGTGTAAAGACAAACAGATGGAGAAGGACTGAATTCGGTGACCGGAGCACTGAGTCAGTGTAATACAAACATACCACAGACACGTGTACGACGCTGACCAATCGATCTAAAGAAACCACATTTCTCTTTGAGAGATGGAGGTCGTCAGCACACGTATCGATTAGCAAGGTTTGAAGTCGTACGTACATTTCACTTCTCAGGCCTGACTTTAGAGGTCACAGCTTTTGTCTGAATCTCTTCGCTCTTTGTTTCTTTCACCGCGTGCTCGATGCTCAACAATCCCCTACATGACTGCGAGCTCTCTACCTGTGACATCTCCCGCGCTCTGTGTACGCGCCGTACGGATGCACACATCTGCACATCTGCGCGAGGCTCTTCTTGACATTTTCACACAAAGCTCCACTTTTTCCAAAACAAAGTCAGCGAGCCAAATACCTTCCACGGATGATGGATGACATATGTGAAACTAGGAAATAACTTAAATATAGGAATGTTAAGAAAGCACGATGGAAGCAAAGAGGCTGCTTTTCCCTCTGATGTCGTCCGTTTTGGAGCAAAATGACATATTAATGCTGAAGCTCCATATGGGGGGAGGATTGTAGGGGAGTCCATATGGGAACGCAGCAGAAAACGTGTATATATTAACTTTGTACTCGCTCATACTTTTTATTTAATCATGAAAGTGCCCCTGTTTGCAGTTTTGTCACATCATCACACACTGATTCCTAAAATGACGTTGCGTACAGAGGCCACTTTCACAAGTAAATCATATTACGAGGCTCATAAGTCTTATAAGAATAAAATATCAACTGTCCCTTTGCATGTTTGCTAATCCTCGTCCATACGGTCTCCGTTAATACTCCAGAGTCTGACTCGACATGTCAGTTTGTTACGGACTGTGTGTGAGTCACTGTGTGTGAATGAGTCACAATGTTAGAGCATTAATCTGCTCTAACATTAGAGCAGATTAATGCTGTCAAGGACAAATAATGTGTGTAAGTTTGTTTTCCCGCACATGGCGACCACAGGTCTGCCGCTTGATTCACCAGAACTCCACTCACAGGAAGTGGCGAAGGAGGGAGGGAGGGAGGTTACCAGCCAGATGTGGAGCTCTTAGCGAGCCAGGGGGCGAGGAAGTGCACAACTGTAAGAGAAAGAAACGTCGAAACTGTTTATGTGTGACTCACCCACACATCTGGAGCCATCTGTGCTGGAGATGTAGCCTCGTGGGCAGGTGCAGACGTAGCTACCGGCGGTGTTGGTGCATTCTCCTCCGTCGCACACACCGGGAACGGTGCCGCATTCGTCGATGTCTGAAAGAGGCCGTTACATCATAAATACCTCCGTTCATCTGATCGTGGAGCACATCTGCTGATGTTCAAATGTTCAGTTCTTTGTTAGGATGCAGTAGCACGCTGCAGTAAAAGTTTATTACACTGGAGCAAGAGTTTCTCCCAAACCAAATGGATCTGCAGCCTGACAAAGTGGAATTACTTCACTTCTGGTTTGTTCTGTTCTGGCTAAAACTCGAGCTCATCAGCCAAACGTGTAAATAGCAGGAACAATCACGCAGTAAACCACACGGCTCGGAGAAGGAAAGCACATCCGGCTGACCAATGCATCAAGGTAACATCAAAACAACCAATCAGATTACAAAATATCAAACAAACAGAAGAAACTAAGAACAACAATCACAGGCTGGGAACGGGACATGTGCAGACTAACACAGAACCTTTTCATGCACGTCTCCCTCGCTCTTACATTTGGTGTCTTGGCCGTGGTTAAGCAGAAAAAGCTGAAAATGAAGCCCTGTTGGTGGACAGCCTGCACTGCCAGCCGAGCCTCCAGCGTGGCTGCCAGTAAGTGTATGAAATAAGCAAAGAGAATAAATTCATGCACAGTTAATGTTTCCGTTAAAATGAGTCCTGTTGTGCAATGAAAAAAAGAAATAAACAGTACGGGGTAAATGTAGTAACCACAGTTGCTTTCAGTCTAGAAATTACGACTCGACTTGAGGCTAAATTCAGAACAGGATAAAAGCCAAACGCAGCACGGCGGGACTCAGACTTATGCTGGTCTGAGAGCATCGAGGTACGACAGCGTCGAGCTCAAGTTGTATTATCCTGTGAGAGAGGTCCTTGTTGCTCCATGATGAGGGAACCCAAAGTTTTATGGTGTGTTACGCTTATTTATCCATATATGTAATTACTGTATAATTACAGCATCGGTGCAGCTCGTGCAGTAACACACAAGCGAGTGTGCTGAATGCGATCAGCTAGAAAAGTGAAAAGCGTGGTGTAAGTGTTTGTCTTTGCAGGAGTGAAGAGTGTGTAACTTAAATCCACGCGTCCTTTGTCTCTATGTGCCTGCATCTCAGTGTGCAGCTACAGGCTGTCCTCCCCCTGCTGAAGGCCGAGGTGAGGCTGTAAAAGCCCAGGCAAATAAACCTTACGTCAGCAACAGCAAGCCAGACGTTACTCCAGCGCTTGAGGGACTGCCTGTGTGTGTGAAAGGAAACGTGTGTCACCTGAATAAATGTCTGCGAACAGCCATCGAGTCTGCTGCGTGTGCACGACTGTGTGTACACGGGAAAAACTCCCACATACATGTAGATAAGCTAGAGTGCAATATTCATTTTTTAATCTAATTGCGACTTTTATATGTGAAAACCGGAGTAAATGCATGTGAATCTGAGGGCAACAGTGAGGTCTGTGTGCAGTGATTAGGTCTCCCAGATGCTGTTAAGTGTTTCTTTGTTCAGCACTAACAGCTGGTTTTGAGCCAAAGCCTTTCCACTGTATTTATGGAAGAAAAATGAAAGGCGAGGCAGAAACAGGGTAAGGAGGGTAAAAAGCAGAGGCTGTTAAGCAGACCGAGCTCAGAAAACAACAGGTGTCCCGGTGGGTTCAGGTACTGTGTGATCAGACACCCACGACATCTCAACCGCTCCAAAACACGACTCCTCTAACAATGAAAGCTCTCATTGTGGCCGCTTGTTCAATAAAACGCTCCCACAGGATCTGGTCAGATTGTGCGGGAGATTTCACTAAACACGGGTTTCCTGCGAATCTGTGACGTACACGCCACAATTGTCCTTTTGTTTTTTACAAGATTTGCAAACACTAAACTCTTACTCCTTCACTCTGCACGAGTCAAACAAACAAATGGCAATATAAATAATGAAATCAACAAAACAGCACGAGGGCTCGTTTTTCAACCAAATTTCAAAATAATTGAATAATAAGACCAAAAGAAGTCGTTTGCCGAACATGTTTCACACGACACACCTTATTTCAGCTGTTTTCTGAGGATAAAACCAATTTCATTGCTGTCACCTGCTATTATTATGATCATACCTACTCATATTCTGTTACTGCTTCAGTCCCAAAGGATCCCAAAGTCTCAGGCAGGCTGTTGCCAGACAGGCAGCAGGCTGCTTTCACAATAAATATGTGCTCAAATGTCTCCCAGGCCACATCAACGAGTGGTTTGAGTAATCAGATTACATTGTGTCTTGGTGGTCATCTATGCTTTCTATGATCTGATTGCCCAAGAGCAATTTTACAATGGGAAATATTTGGTGGGAACTCTTGTGGTGCTTTGACCAGCACTAAAGAAATAAAGTCATCCCACAGTTCACACGCGGCTCCTCTTCTCTCTTCTCATCGCTGCGTTCATGCTGCAGATGTCAATAAAGTTGTGGTTGTGAAACTTTAGCATCTGGTTCAAGGCTCCAGCCAGAAGTACAGAGGATGAGCGCGTATTTCAAACCAGCAGGTAGTTTCACAGTTTTCAAACAGCTCAACAAATATCACAAAACATACACAGTGTTTCTGTGCAGCTGGGCCCACAACACGTCCACAAGCTAGAGGTACAGAAGCTTGTGGACAGACAGGGAGCAACAAAAGGAAATAAGAATAAGATAAATAAAGATGAAATACGTGGGGTTAGGGTTACCCAACCCTACAACCGTCGAATAAACCCTAAAAGGAGGTGAAAGGTTGCAGTGATGCATCCTGTTGGGACGGGTGCAGAGCAAGCTGTGGTGTTCATGGTCAGTATTAGGCTAAATCACGGGTACTAGATGTTAATTCAAATTTAAGATGATCATCTGCTTATAGGTCACAAGTCACAACTACTGGAGTTCATTAGACACATTTTCAGTTTTGTGATTATTTTACCCAGGCTGCACTGCTGCACCACATATTCCCCATGGGCCAAACCCCAGTCTAACAGGCCATGCGGAGATGTGATAATTGCCAACACTTGGTGACAAAAAGCTTACAAAGAGCTGCTAAATCTAAGATTATGGGGGGTTTGTGTCCACCTTCATAAACCTTAGAACAGGGGTGTCCAACTCCAGGCCTCGAGGGCCGGCGTCCTGCAGGTTTTTGATGTGTCCTTGATCCAACACAGCTGATTGAAATGACCTCCTCAACATGTCCTGAAGTTCTCCAGAGGCCTGGGAATGAACTAATCATTTGAATCAGGTGTGTAGACCCAGGGTGAGATCTAATACCTGCAGGACACCGGCCCTCGAGGCTTCGCTAAAATCACGTCTGTGACTCTGGTAGATTCAGTGAACTCATCCGCCTCATTTCCTGCTCCATTCACGGAGACATGAATTACTTTTTGTGCGTGACGGTAACTGCCTCTCATGAATCTGAAGGTGGGAACCAAAGTTCCCAGCAAATATAAACAGTTGTGTTCGTCTGGTATCTGCTGCTGCTGTTACTCCTGCTCATGAAGCAGGACAATGATTCACACGCTGTGCACCCGCGGTCTTGTTCAGCAGAGTAAATGTCATCTGGCTCAAACAGTTTCTGTAATCCTCTCAGACGACTACGAACACATCGGCTTCGGTCCAACAGACACAACCCCTGCCTCGCTAACTGTCCGACTGTTTAACCTGGGCATCGTTTAAATTCCACCCAATCGACACGCTGTAACGTGATCCCGCTTGTGTGCGTGCACGTGCTTCAGTGTGTTTGTGTGTATTTATGCGCACATGTCAGGACTACTTTAACTTTGGATACGTCTCCGCTTTTAAAGCGCCTGTGGAGATTTGTCGAGCCAATCCCAGCAAACCCGGAGTTATCGTAAAGTACACAGTCTCGACTGCCTCCCTGTTAAATCAACAAAATCTCATTTACTTTTAGAGGTTTTTTGTTTTTGACACGATTGTGTCCATTTAATGCGTTTGGTTAATTATCTGTAGCCACTAGATGCAGATTAGCACCATGAACTCAGGAGGAAAACAATGCCTTGCTCAAGAACGCTTAAGAAAGATAGATGGGAACTTATCTGACTTACTCGCTGCTCACTTTATTTATGCAGATTTTTTCATATAGTCGTTCTAAAATATTCCTAGCTCTTACTTAGAAGGCTTACCTTCACATTTGTGGGTGCTTTCGCTCTGACGGTGGCCAGCAGGGCATTTACATTCATAGGAGCCGACGGTATTGATGCAGTTGCCCCCAGAGCACAGCCCTGGCACTGCCTGGCACTCGTCCACATCTACAAAAAGGAAGCAAAGACACTGAAATGAATGACAAGCAAACGCACATGAGAACAAAGGTTGTAGGAATTACTGGATCCCCAAAGTTTGGGAGGCACAGCGTCTTATAAAGATGAAACCTGCACAGACTAACTTCAACAAGATGCAGCGTTCATGGTGTCAGTTAATGACAGGATCTTTTTGTGTCTGGCAAATACTCTCTCGCTGTAACTCTCCTCTGGTTTTTCTTTTTGCTAAGAGAATGAGTTAAAACAGGCAGTGACTTGGCACCGGCTGCAGAGTCTGAGACCACATCCAGAAAGACCCGCTTCAGCTCTTGCCTGAACAGGAAATGGCTTTTTAAATGTACATTTTTCCCAGCATTCAATGTGAGTCACTTTTACCAGTATTGGGAATATGTCAGTGGGCGTACTCCTTTCAACATAAAAAAATACAAATGGGAATACCTCTGATGTTGTCTGGGGCCGACCACTAAGTAGAGTCAGAGCACCGTGAGTGGCTAATCCCTCAAAAACACCGAGCAACATGAATAAATCTGCATACAATGCTGCTTTAATGGGAAACAGTTTGTTCAATCATGAGCTCTCCGTGGCACGGGCTGGGAAAGAAAGCAACTACTGGCCAACGTCCTGACGCGGAGCCTGGAGCTCAGTCCTTACATTTGGATTCAGAGTCATGTGTGCTTTGTGCTGCTGCCAGAGAGACGCTGCTCCTGGCTCTCTGGGCATTAGGTATCTTTAGTGTGTGAGTGAGTTAAAGACAAGAAAAAGACAGAAACAGATATTCTGAGAGAGATGGAAGCACAGACACAGACTCCTGGAGAGGAGTTAGTGACACATGAGCAACCTGGCAACAAAAGAAAGGAAGCTGAGGAGCTCAATGGAAATCATACTGGTTCCACATCCTTTACATTTGCCAGTTACCCCATAAATAAGACAATTATACATATAGATGAGTGAACTGTGGAATTACCATCTCATCAGACACACTCGGCCTATACTGTAAATAATTACTGCTACACGCAGCATTCATCCCAGCTGTGTTTGAGGTGATAAGCTGAATACTTACCGTAAGCATCTACCAGCACTCTGACACTTGTGTGTCTGGACTTTCTGGGCCTTGCTCTGCTCTACAAGCGATGCACTATGTCACCTGACAGAGGCGAAACTAGCAAAAACTGCATGCATCTGCACACAGCCGGCTTGAAGCTGTAAAGAAATAAAGCTGTAGCTAAACAACAAGCATCTGCATGCATCCTGTCAGTTATTAGGTTTAAGGCTCTGGCTTTAGCTGAGTTTAGCACTAAATTATATTATTTAAATTAAAGTCTACACTGTCCCACCAGGATGAAGCAACAAAGGGCCTGACTGTGATCATTCTGCAGTGGACATGACCTCCACATGAGGCAAACATGGAGAAGGCCTCAGGTTATAAGATATGCACGCAGAGGGAGTCCGGTTTTATCTGGGGGGGTGTCGATCAAAGAGGGGGACTCTCAGTTCATGTTACTGTCGCTCTGCTCGCCTGATTTTATCACTGTGTTATGTCCACACTGCATGTGTTAAAGAGCAGTAATGGCAAAGGGATCCGTGTGGATGCTTTGTGAGGGTGCAGTTCTCGGTGGAAGCAGTTTGCTGTTACTGAAAGCTGAAGACATTCCCGTTCCCTTAAGCCTCCATCCTCTGTGCAGAGATTACTTGAGGTTGCCTGAGTTCAGAAAAATGTATCTCAGTGCCCGCCCACTTCAAGTCGGCTGAATGTGATTCTTTGCTCTTTGCCTCGCTGTGACCGTGAGCGGATCCTAACCTGGAATTGGTGGATTGGACTTTTAGTTCGGAATGCCTCTGATTTTGTTTCTGTCTGTGTTTTGATTCTGTTTGTTATTCCAGCTTTCCCAGTGTTTTCCTGTCTTTCTATGATGTTTAGCATGAATCTCGTCTCTGTGTTTGGTATTCACTTCTGGTCTACTTCCTGTTTGAAGCTGAGTTTGCTGTTGTTCCTCGGTGTTTGTAACTGCCGGCACCTTGTGTTGATGGCTTTCACGTGTATTCTGCTCCCTCGTGTGTGTCGCTGTGTAACCCGTCCCCTCTTTGTCAGGTTGTTTGGTTGTGTTCCCTTTTGTGCATCCCTCCTTGTATACAGCTCGTGCATTAGCCAAAATAAAAGCCTCCTTTCATTTCATTCATTTTGTTCTCACTACATGCATTTAGTACCTCACTAGAAAACAAGCCTTCATGTGTTGTTGAGCCATCCCACAATGTTTAAAAGATCCTCCTTTTACATTATGGAGCTGCCTCTAAGTGGTTAAAGATCCTTCAAATATTCTAATGAAATGAAACTTTCTGTTTTCGTAGCTTATTAGGTTGTGGATGCACCAAATCTGGTTCACTATCAGGACAAATCGCTGGAAAAAACATAACAGTGTTTGAACTTTCCTCAAAGTTTTTCCCATTAGGACTGTGAAACTAATAAACTAACAGGCTGAGGCTTTATTTCCTCAGCATGTCACACATTTGCAGCAAATAGTTCAAAACAACCAAACTACGTGTCGGTCGACTCCTGTCCTTTACCGTTCGTGGCCCCGTCACGCGTGCGGCGTCACCGCTCCGGCACCGCACCGACAGCTTCAGCTAAATTAAGACCTTAACGGGAAAATACAAGCTCGTATCCGGACTCCTGTGTACATGTAAACACGCTCTGTGCTGTTATCACTAGTCTGAGGATGTTGTACAGCTGAGACGATGATGGATAAAGTGATGGTTTGGATGTTTATCGTGCTGTGTGTGCGTCTGTGTGCGTGCGTGTGTTATTATGTGTGTCCTTTTTCATCTCTGTTAACATGAAGCGGTGAAGACGTTCTGCCAGGTGTGTAGACAAGAAGAGAGAGAGCGAGGTCTGACCTTGGCAGGCTCCAGTGCGGATGTTGGGTATGAAGCCTCGTCTGCAGGGGTGGGGCTGGGCAGGACACTGCTCGCAGGGGTGGCCCCACGCTCGGCCAATGGTAGCGCAGCACAGAGTTTTGGTGCAGACGATTCCACTGAGCTGGCCCTGACACATCTGGTTGTTCACCTGGGTGAAACATGGCCCCGTCCTGTAGTCTGCAGTTTAACAGTGAGATCAATCCTTTGTTAATTGGTGGCTGACCTAATACTTCATTGATTAATGATAAAGCAGTGATTCATTTCCTGCAGCACATCTGGTGCAGGATTAAATGAAACCACACAGTACATTAATGAGACATTTCTAAATGCAGGAAGTATATTTCCTGCAAGTCTTCCTGCCTCTCTTTGTTTACTACATGTTGGTGCAACATTTTGGAGAGATGACTCGCCTTTCAAACACATGCCTGCAGTTTCGTTTCTTTAAACGTATCGAGCACTGGTTTAAAAACAAGAGGAGACAAGTTTAGGAGTCCAAGACTTTCGATAAACAACAGGAGGCTTGGTTCCACTAAAACAGGTTAGTTCAGATTTCAAGGTTTCAAACATTAGCTTATTAAATTTGCTCACATTAGGCTGTAAAAGTGGTTTCACTCAGCAGGAATTTGGCAATCTGATAAGAACAACTTCTGCGTATTTAGAGCCTCTATTAGAACCACATTCAACGGACAAACTGAAGCACGTTTCAGCTCTTTAACGAGGAGCTGACAGCAGGCTAAACAGTGGAGCTTATAATTTCCGCCACAGCTATGACTCAACCAGCTAAATAACTGCCACAGAAGAAATGAAAGGGCCTTTGAACACTTCTGTAATCTATCGTGGGGACAATGCCTTTTATTTTGGCTGTGCAAAAACACATTGCTGCTAATGACCGACACTAATGTTGTGTTTGAAATGAACACGAGCATCGCAGACGTCAGACTGATTCGTGCAGCTGTGACAAACTGAGCTCACAGGTTGCAGAGCTCCGGTTTGATCAGTTTATCATCAAACTTTACTGAGGACACCAGTGTAAGTAGTTCGCCGCACACACCCCTGGGCTTTGTTTTTGGACATGCTTGTATTTTTCTAGACATTCAGAACTACACACACATGGTAACAACGGCAAAAATAATTGCACGAGAAAAGCACTGACCACTCGTGCTGCACTGCTGCCTGCCAGTGTAAATGGCATAATCTTGTTAACTGCACTTCACAAATCAGACTCGGTGAGCTCAAGCTGAAACCATTTCAGCAACACGACGTTCATCCCCTCAGTCACATACAGCCTAATGATTGCTTCTCTTGTGGGAGAAAGCCTATTAAGTTCTCTGCAGTGGCGCCAAACTTAATATAGCCTTCGTTAAAAGAAAAGTACGAGAGAAAAAGAAGCAGATTGTTAGATTGACTAACAATGAAATGAAAGGCTAACTGCATGGTTGGCTCGCCAAGGCTGTGACAGAGAAAGAGAGCTGCCCGCTCAGCTCTGAAGGACAAAACGAGATGAAAGATTGGAGGATTCGAGAAGTGGTGGCTGTCATTCTCCAGTCTTGTTGCCCTTATTCGTTCCTTGTGCCATATGAAAGGGGATGACAGAGAATGGACCAAAAAGTAGGAGAGGCAAAAAAAAGAGCAGAAAGTAGGTCAAACTGAGCACGCAGCAGTTTGCAACTCTCACCCATCTGTCTTCGTTCTCTTTGTCTACTTTAGCTCTGTTTGTCTTTCACTCTCGTCTGCTTCCTGCTTGCCTCCCTCATCTGCTCTTTGAGCTTTCATCTTCATGTGACCTGGTGTCACATGGCCGACTGTATGTGATGCATTTTTCTCATGGTTAGCTCTAAAGCAACACAATGCATGCAAACGCCTCTGTGCACAACAGAAAACGCACATTTAATTCCAGATTAAAAGTGAATAAAACAGAAAAAGAATAAAACTGCTGGTAATTTATAATTTACATTTTTTGTCAATAAATCCAGTGCAATCAATGATAAAGGTCTAACTGGTAACACTGCTCTTTATCAAAAAATACTGGTTTCTGAACAACTGTGACATAGAAGAATAGCTTCATACACACACACACACACACACACACACACACAGCGAGTTGAAAGACAGATAAGAGAAGCAAACAAATTCCGATTGCTTTATCCGTTAAAACCAAACTGTTTAAATTGACATTAAAAAAGAAACAAAAGGAAGAAAATCCAAATAAAAAAATAAAAGTCTGGGTCTTCCAGCCTCCTGTGTTTCATTTTGTCCCTGCATCAAAAATAAATGGACTCTCTCACGCTCAAGTCATCGAACAACACTGCATAACCAAACGCAGCGGCCAAGTTCATCAGCGTATTCGTCTCTGCTAAATTAAATATATATGCATGCACATTCTTTCTCAAGCAATGCCCCACTGTTGACGGTCTCTGACACACATTAACACACAAGGATGCGTCTGCTTGTCTGTGTACATGATGGAAAACACAACATCTGCACGAGCTGCAGCGTTTAGCCAAGCAAAGACTGGAGCAGCAATCACAGCTTAGCTGGAAAGAGTACCGGAGAATAAAGCTCTCGTGTGTGTGTGTGTGTGTGTGTGTGTGTGTGTGTGTGTGTGTGTGTGTGTGTGTGTGTGTGTGTGTGTGTTTGTCATGCACGTAAACTCGAATTTGGAAACAAAAAAATAGCCTCAAGCATTCAGCCGAGAGTTCAACACGTGTGTCAGAGCGTGATGTCATCGGTGTGTTATACATGTACGTTTAGTAGACACATGAGAGCATGAGCACTGGTTTGGACAGGAGAGAAATTAAAAATCCTGAATATGTCTGGCTGACAACATTTGGAAGCAGTTTCGTCCAATTAAAGCTCAGAGAGATGAACAGATAAAAGCATCCTGCTATCCTCCTCACTCCTTACTCCAGTATCAAGGGACTCTGAAATCTCCTGTTTCATCCACACATGCTACGGATGCTACGTTCACTCACTCTATGCAACATAAATAATCTTCACTCTCCTGTTAGGACGGCTCGTGAACTTGCTTGTTTGTCACCAGCAGTGTGTCCGTGTATTAGCTCAGAGTCTGCTTAATGTGACTGTTGCACTTCCACCTCTGTTGGCTTATACAGTCAACCATCAAACACTGTTAACAGAATGCAAGCTTTCACATATGATCTTGTTTTATTAGTAAATCCTGTCTGGGGCTTAAAGCACTCTAGGCAAACACTTTCCCATCAACTGTCTCCAACTGTAGGATCACAAAGATGAAGAGGGCACGGGCCTGAGCACTGGGAGGAAAAGAGAGGGGAAGACAAATGGCACAAGGGAAGAAAAAAAAATCTAATTTCAGACTCATTAATAATCGCTGAAGTATTTATAAAACTCCCAGGAGGGAAAGTCTGGGAAAATAAGAAACCCAGTAGGGTTTTTTTCATGGAAATCAGGCTATTATCATTTATACATACTTGCCTATGACAGGAGTTCAACAAGTCAAATGAATAAAGCGTGTATACAAAAGCCTTTGAATGTGTATGTGCGCGTGTTTACATATCTTTGTAGGGACCAAACATTGGATGTTTACTATCCGGTCGTTAAGTGATGACGCGACGAATCCTACTTCCGGGTCTAAAGTAGTCTGCGTTTAATATGGCTTTTGTGTTGTTAACATGTTTAATGTTTTGTATTTTCTTCTATTTGATCTCAAAAAGCTCCTAAAACAGTCAGTGATCCCTGTTGACCTCCCTCGGCTTTTATTACCGCTAATCATTTATTTAAGCTCAGTTTTTAAAACCTTAGGATGTAACTACAGCCCAGCCCATGCAGCAGTATATGAATGACTAACCTCGTATTGTGGATGGATTATCTCAGTTGTTCTCCTGGCTGAAGTTTGGTCCTTTTACAGCATCCTGCCATGCGATTACATTTGTTCCTGACCACCGAGAACACTCACGTTAACTTTTATCGAGTGGAAAAAAAGTTAGCTTGTTTATATTATGCTAACATAGCTGTGTCGCTAGCGGTCACGTAGCACATCATTATATACCAGCTAGCCCAACTTCAGTAACCCTACAAACGTCACTGCTGTTTAGTTTTCTGTCTTCATTTATGTTGGAAGTGATAGCAGAGCTGTACGTTTTAATTTGTTTCCAAAACCTCGCAGTCAGGACATGCTATATTGTATTTAGATAGAAGCTAGCGAGCTAACTCCCTGCTAACTTCTAACTCCGTTAAATGTCATAAATTCCGTTTTCATGGATGCCTGGATGTTAAACTCAATTGTTACACCTGGTAGAGCAGAACGCTGATCATTTTATTAAAGATGAAAGACTTTAGACAGTTTTTCAACTCTCAGTAATGCCACAGTGATGTTTGATATATGGACCTGCAGCGGAGTTTAGGTCCAGACACGGCTAGTGTCAGACTTTACGACCGGATACTCGTAGGGACCAAAGTGCCTGTCCCCACGAGTCTGAAGACATTTTTGGGACTCAAAATGAGGTTGTAGTGTCAGGCTTGCAATTAGGTTATGGTTATGGTTAGGCGTTCATTTTTGATGGTTAGGGTAAGCGGCTAGGGAAAGCACTATGCCAATTAGATGTCCCCACAGAGATATGAAAACCAGCTCTGTGTGTGCATGCGTGCGTGCGTGTGTGTGTGTGTGTGTGTGTGTGTGTGTCGAGCACACGTCTGGCGGGTCTTGTGGAATTTCTGATTGCAGCGTTTTGTTTGTGTTTGTGTGTCCTTCTGCTGATGTGGATGTAAATAAATGATTCAAATGTGTGGGCTTGTTTGTTTACATGCATGTGATTGTGAGCATGTCTGTCTGTGTCTCCCGGCCAACCATAGCAGTCTCTGTTAGTCTTATTAGTGCCATTATCAACAGGCCTGAAATCGCTCTTTTCCTTTAGCCGTAATGATTCTTTAAGGAGCCTGTTCCTTTCATTTCTTCCACACTGAAAAAGCAGCCGCTCAAACGTGACTAAATGTTTAACGCACACAAGAAAGTCCAACAACTGTGGGAGAATGGCAGAGGGAGAGATAAACCCTCAGCGTTCAAGATCTGATAGCCTTTTGCCTCAAGCAAACTGTGTAAAGGCACAGCTCACACAGCCATGCCAGTATCCAGGAGAGGCTGTGGATGCTGCACTTCCTGTTATTGTTTCTATATCGCGCCCATTGTACTGTACAATGTATTTGGAGTTCTGCAGCTACAGTATTTTAGTCTGCTTTAGGAAACTTGTCTAACAGTGGAACAATAATCCTCACTCTCATGAATGCAAACAGAGTCAGAGTCAGTCAAGTGGGCTCTAATCTGCATCAACAGCTGCCATTCATGAGCCGTTCTCCTTCCTCAGCAGTGGGAGAGTCTTTGTAGCGTTTTTTTAAAACTGGAGCAAAACTAAATCGGTCCATTTTTCAACCAGCCAATCAGAGGCGGCCCCCGCCCACCACCACGGAGCAGCGATACTTAAATGCTGATATGAATGAGATGGATCGTTACACTTAGCGTCCCAATGAAAGCAGACACTAAAACAGCTAGTGAAATGTGACAGTCCTAATTATGTTTAATAAATACAGGATGATTTCACTCAGAACATGTAATCATAAAAAGTATCTGGATGAAGGACAGGATTGGTTACGCCAGAGTTCACAGAGTTTGCACATTTTTAGCAGTTTTCTGGCCTCTCGGCTGATATTTGCTCCTTAGTGGTTCGATTTATTTTAGCTTTTACTGCAGAAGTTTCTGCGTATGCACCATTAAAAGGCTTTCTGCAGGTCAAATTTAGCCAGGCTCCAAAGTGGCTGACTCTCGCTAAATTGTCACCGGGGGATATTTTCCACCCGTGCCTGCTCCAGCGCCCCCACACGCCCAGCGGTGCAGCCATCCTGTCCAGCCATGTTCTGTCCGCTCTTATCCAGAATCAATAGAACAGAAATAGCACAACTTCCTACAAGTCCAGCACCTCAAATGCCCCTGACGTCAACACTCGCTGATGTACAAAATTGCTCCTCTGTGATTCTTGTTATATTTGGGCTGGACTGGAGACAAACTGGCGTTTGAGACTTTATAGGTCTGCAGAGACCGACCGATTGGACCAGACCTGGAACAGAGGAGGCACAAAGTTTCAGACTCAGCTCGTTCTTACTGTGCATCATACATGAACACAAAGGATGACCACACGATTAACGTTGTGTGTTAATGTCAAGCTCATCGATGTTATGGCCAAACATTAACTCACATGACGCTGCAGGTTTCCCTGCTTGGACAGATATATGGGTACACACATTTGTATCCATCAAATAACCATGGCGACTGTACAGATGATATATGATCCCCAGACCTCGAGCGTAGGCTGTTCGCGCATAGCTGCACGAGCTCACGCTCCCCACGCCCGCCGGGGCTTCCCATGAGCCTGTCACACACGGCGTTCACCATACTGGTTGACTTTCACTCCCTCCATAATCACAGCTCATCAGCAGTCTCCTCACTGCATCACACAGTAAATCTACTGACTCATGGCCTCAGTTACACAAACTCTAAAACCGCATGCAGCCTTATGGCGAGCGCACCCGAGCACACACCAGGGACACTGTGGCCTTTTCAGGCCAAACCCAAAGTTAAAAAATTACTGCTCAGACTTGCAGGATCATTTTTGGACTTTAAATTATTGTTATGGTCAGCGTGACAACACTGCCCCATCCATCCATCCATCCATCCATCATCAACCTAGCGTCATGGAGGACAACCGCTGCTCCTCAGTATCAAAAGGAGGTAGTTTTAGTAGTAAGGATGCATCTTAGGCACATCCCTTTGGAAGTTTACCGGACACGCCCAACTGGGAGGAGACCCTGGGGTACATCCAGAACCCTGTGGAGCGATTATTTATTCGTCTGGCGTGGGAATGCCTCAGGCTCCCCCCAGGAGGTGCTGGAACGTGTTGCTGGGGTCAACAACATTTGAGATGTTTATCCTGCTGCCATCGCCACTCGACAGCTCATGGATGCATGGACTCAGAAACAAATATATATATAAAGTCATTTTGCTTTAAGGGTTTACAAAGGAAGTCAGTTAAAAATTAATTTAAACTTTAATACCTGATCTTCAACCTTCATGCCAGCAAGAGACACTCTTCATGTCTCGTAGTCATAAGATTCCCTGTTACTCTATTACTATTACTTTCAATCTGAAGCAGCTACAAGGCACCAAAAACACTTGCAAGCATTTCTCTTGTGATTTCCTTAAAGTGCGTCGGTCCCCCGACTCCTTTAACAAGGAAAACATATACCCCCCACCCCCAACAGCCTGTGTGTACACAGCTGGGGAGTCCATTTTCTCACCCCGGCCCACCCATCCTCTTCTCCTCCACCGCCCCTCTTTCTCTTGCTCTGATTTCCTACCTTGTCCCACTTCTCATCAGGAAACATGACGAGTCCATAAGGAAACTTTCCTTTCTTAGTCCTGTGGGGTTGTTTTGGTGTGGGGGGGGGGGGTCTTTATGACCAGATGTTGTGCTGACAAACTCAGCACTGACGGTGTTGTAGTCTCTAAGAAAACAGGAACCAAGACTTTTAACACGGTGGGAAAAGTGTTCAAAGAATCTGATTAAGCTGACAGGTCGTCCAAAAGAAGCTACACATGTACACACACACACACACACACACACACACACACACACACACACACACACACACACACACACACACACACATCTGCAGAAGCATGAAGTGATTACAGGCTGAGAAGTTATCCTGGCCAACAGCAGGTGGGAGGAAGAAAGACAAAAAGGGGAGAGGATGATGAAGGTCAACAAAAGGTAACGTGACAGAAAGTATCTGACGATTCTGTTTTTCTAACAAACTGAACAGAAACGACTGGAAATTAAGAAATCGACCACGGCGATCGTTCTGTGGACCTTGGGACTTACTTCCCTGCCATCACTCCCCACAGCACACATACCACAGGATACGGTTCAAAGCGCAGGACAAACACCCACTGTCTGTCTGAGCTATGAAGTCATCCACCTTAGAAGAGCCTGAGGTCTCACCAGCTCTGCTGATAGGAACAACACTCAGTCACAACATCAAAGCTTTCCTGGTTTGATAGCTTTCCTAACATTAGTGCATGTGCGTGGGTATGAGGGGCATTGACGAAAGACAGATCACTCCTCCAATCCAAGAGGTCCGCTCGAATTATAATACGCCAAATACACACAAACCTCTTATTTTCAGTTTTTAGCCATTTTACTCTGTTACAGTGTTAAAGTAGCTGCTGAGAATCAGTGCAGGTGTACAAACAATACCTTAATTTACCCAGATCATCTCAACAGCGTCTTTGGGCGCAAAACAAAAAGCAGGCACACAGATTATCATATCATTCAACCACAGCAAGCATAACGAGAGCAGGGTGTACTGTCTTTGTTCCTCGTGGTTTTCCCACCAAAGTCCGAGCGGGGATTCATATTTGAAGGCCTCCTCTAAGGAAGAGAATCAGTCACACAGTATAAACACAGCAATAAGGATGAGCGCTCACCTCTCTCGCACTGCGGGCCAGTGAAACCGTAGACACAGGCACATCTGTTGGGCCCGATGCAGCGCCCACCGTTCTGGCAGCCATTCTCACACACAGCTGCCCGAGACAGAGGAAAAATGGATCCAGTGAGAAATACAGACTCTCTTTAATTCTTTGTTTCTTATAGAAATGTCGCGACCGCATTCTGTCTTGTGTTTGTAATGAATGCTTCTGCTTGTACGCTCAGCAGGTAAAGACAGCAGCAACAGGCCTGTTGGCGTGAGCTTCAAATGTCCTCGCTTCTGTTCTTATGAGGTTTAAGCGTAAAACTGTGACCAAAGTTCTGCAGACTTGAAGAATATCAAACATTCTTCTAAACACACGTGGTCTGCGCAGCACACAAGACACTAATGCAAGTTACACATATGTGCATGCACAGCGCACCGCCCCGCACCCAGGCTCAGCAGTTTTGCACTCACGTTGTCCGCAGTGGTTGCCGGTGTATCCTTTTGTGCACAAGCAGGAGTCCTCGGCGCAGCTGCCTCCGTTCATACACCTGACATTACAGGACTGAACTGTAAGAGAGAGGAAAGGTTTGGCTCAGAAGGCCCATCAGCAGCTCCGTCTGAACACCTGCATTTTAATTAAATATGGATTTTACACATGTTGGTAGTTTACACATGTTTGGAGGGTTCCGATTAACATACACTGTTCAAAAACACCCCAAGCTACAAATCCGGAGCTAATCATACGGACTGGGGTTAGGCAATATGTCAGGCCAGCTGAAGGCTACAGCCAGTCAGGAATTTGCTGAAAAGAAAACTGGGGGAAGGGAGCAAAGAGAAGAGCGCACAAGAAGCAAAGAAGAAGAACAAAAGCCAACAGGGTGTGAAGAAGAGTACGAAAAAAGAGCCATAAGCGGAGTCTCTGTAAAAACCTTCCAGGCTGTCAGACTGCTTTGGTCGAGAGGGTCAATGTGACGATCTCGAACACGTAGGAGCAGCTTCCTTTAGAGCAGCTAATTGGCGCTCCTGGCCGACAGGCAGCTTCTGCTGAGCCAGCTTTTGACTGAACGTAGCAAAGCAGAGACGCCGACGTTGATTTTATTGTCCTTTAGTCCTCCTTCCCCTATAAACTCTGTGCCTTTCATGCTCTTCTGTTTTTATCTGAATCTTAAGTTCAACATTAATTTCCTCTCTCTTCCCTCCATCTGTCTGTGCGCGTCTGTCTCTCTTTAACATTTCTGGCATGCAGCGCTCTGCAGCAGAGGGGAAATGACTGAGCTTCCCCAGAGCTGACTTTGTCTAATGAGACTTTCTGAGTTTGCACACTTGCCAACAGGAGGTATTTCAGCCACTATAATCCACCCACTTACTCTGACTGTACCCAAACATACTAACTATACCTTGTGTGAATCATAATGAAGGAATACACTCTGAGGTAGCTTTTCATTTTGAGATTCCTGCCTTACTGGAAACTCGCGCAGCACCAAGTTTTAGTGTACATGAGTCAAAGCACAATGGCACGAATCCTTGGATCTGGATCCTGTGCAGTTTTGGAAAATGTAAGGCGAGGTATTTTTCACAGGAATGGTTTACAAAGCTCTCATTTGTTCCATAGATTGAATGCATCTAGAAGTCCCAGTTAGCTTTCTGACGTGCAACTCTTGGCAGGCTCCATGCACAGATCTGGCAGAAGCTCATTCTGTCTGGACTGCTCCTCATAGCAACACATGGTGATAAATGAAAGCAAATAGTTTGGGACTCTGGAGGAGCCTGCATTTACAGGTCAGTGTACTAGTGGGCTGCCTCTGTCTTTCAACGTTCTTCTTGTTCATCCTTTAGGGAGTCGGGTACGGCCTTGCTCCCAGCTTTCAACCTTCAAGATGGAAGATTACAGCAACTGTCTGTAAGGCCAGCAATAGAAGCAGTCATGTGAATCATAAATAATGACTGCAGTCAGTGATTACAATTTTCCCCACCATGAAACAAACCGTGGAGAAAACCCCCTAAACTCAGGGCTCCTCACAAAAACATGTTTTTAAATAGGTCCAGGAAGAGCAGGAAGACTTTGGCTAACAGCAAGAGACGCTGTAGTGTGAGGCTCTCTGTCTGCTTATCATCCTCTGCTCCTCAGGAGGATAAGAGGCTGCTGACTGAAGAGAGAGACACTGGAGGTAAGCTTTCATGTCACGAGCTTTCTCTGTTACAGGAGCTCATCTGAAGGAGCAGGAGGAGGAGAGGAATGACCACATTTGGACACAGAAAATATGATCTCATTGGATAGCTTCTCCTCATGACGCTCCATCTCCTGCAGGTGGAAAGAGATGGTCTGCCCCAATGACCCGTGCATGGGAAGCTGGACGTGCAGAGCAGCATGATTGGGAGGCTGTGTGTGTGTCATCCAAAGAAGCAGGGGTGCAGGGTTGTGGCAGCACAATGCGCTTCTGTGTTCTGGTTGCATCGTCGGTAAGCTGCTCACATCTGGGTGTTTTTTACGAGAATCTGAGAAACACAGGAAGTCGAGGCTCGCGTGTGAGTGTGTGTTGGAGCTGAGCGGGAGTGTGATGGAAAACTGAGGTGCTTTATAGCTATGTTGTGTCCTGATTTACACACCCCAGAGACCTGTGACAAGTCCCCGTGATGCAGTGAAAACAAAGGTTGCACAAGATGCTCTCAAAGCAGCTCCGACCACAAAGGAGTCTTTGAGTTCCAGGAAATAACCCTCCCCAACTTTTGTTTAGTTCTGCACCTCGCTCAAGTCATCAATCAGCTTTTGGGTTAATGAGAACAACTCTTTTGTTTTATTTGCATTTTTAAACTTTACACCAAACAGCACAGAGACTCACTTCTGTGCAAGATAAAACTGCAGTGGAGCGACTGGTTTCAAAGCCGCACTCCTTTCCTTTCATGGAATATGATGTTGGTTTCAAGCCTGAATGATCGTGCTGGTTCTTTAGCACAGACGTGACTGACCCGAGACTCTGACTGCATTAGCAGATAAGCCGTATCGTAACTGTCTTTGGATGCTTTTTCTGTTTGGACTGCTGAGTCAAACTGTCAACCTCAGTTTCCCATGAAACACACTCAGACGTATCCTCCATGTGTGATAGAATAACTACAGGATCATTTACTCAATAAGTCTCTAAATCTGCCTGTGTGGGTTCCAGCTTTACTTCTTATTAAAGACAGCACACACTGGTTGCAACACCAGTGCCACAATCTGGAGCTGTTACAGTTCTTCTCAGTTGCTTTGGCACAAAACTCCTGAGATGCAGTCGAGCTGTTTGAAATCCTTCGAATCAGCGCGCAACGTGTCTCCTAGTAGAGCAGTAAGGATGTGTGGCAGCGCAGCAAACAGGAAGACGTCAGAAATAAGAAGATGCAGAAAAAAGTGCAGGTGATACACACACACACACACACACACACACACACACACACACACACACCTGTGGTGAAGTGAAAGACAGGCTGGCCCTGTGTTGTTACTCAGATGTACAAATTCACACAGAAATGCTTTTTTCTCTCTCTTGTTGTTACTTTGTATCAGTATTTTAAGTCCTTTTACTGTGTAATTTGTATCTGTGTGCAGCACTTTGCCCAATCCTACTGTTGTAATGACATGTGCTATATAAATAAAATAAACATAAGCGTGTAAACTTTTCATTGTTCCTGTTAATAGTTTAGGGGCAGCGTGGACGCGAGGTGGTTAGCGCTTGTTGCAACCACCTTTGGGAGGATCTTTCTGTGGGACGTTTCCATCTTATGCTGCTAGGACATCCTGTAAAAGCTTCGATCATTCAGAGAAAATATCTAAATATTTGGGTTACCTACGTTTACACAGTGTCAAAGGAATTTGTCATTTTAGTGGCACTGACTTATTCATTGAAGCAAAAACCTCATTTTAACAAATGAATTCATGGTTTGGGGCGAGCTTCAGGTTTTTCTAAGTATGCATGTTTTGCAGCTGAGAAAAACTGTAATGCTGGTTAAAGCCCGGCAGTCACCTGAGAGCAGTTTAGAGGTCGGACAAAGACCAGTGACTATAGTGGCTCTTTAAGCGAGCCATGTAAACATAATCATGTCTGACTGAGACTTGATCAAATCTGCATCTCTCCAGCCCCAGAGCTCAGAGACAGCTGTTTCTCAGCATCAGTGCATCTCTGGTAACGATTCTGTAATTACGGTTATTGCGAGACGAGGTTTTAAAGACACCCCAGCACAGCTGCTCTGCCAGAACTCGGCTGCTAACAAGGGCGACTTGTCTGGAAGCGACGCGTACTTTCTGGTTATCGATAAATGTGACTCATTTATTCGATCAGCCTGCTTTCACACACATTCAACATTCCTTCTTCTGGACATGTGTACGTTTCCCAAATCCTGCCTGGCCTTGTTTCCTGGCAAACACGAGATTCCAGGAAGAGCTAGTTAAAAAATATCACGGCCATCTGTGTGGACGCAGCAGTCATCACAGACACGTGGGTCACGTGAAGGAAGTCACAACTGTGCTGCTAATTTATGTAAACCTCTGCGTTCCACAGGCAAGACGTGAAACATGAAAACACTATCTATAACTCTGGAGAGCAGGGTGCTAGAAGTGGGCCGTATAATTAAGGCGGAGGAATTGGCATTTAAAAATGGAATTCCATAGAGCTGCAATTTGTTTCCAACTGCACTGAATTATCCTGTTAAATGATGGACTCTGGCCAAAGCTGAATTAGGGAGTTTGCATATTTGGGACGACAGCAGCCACACAGAGAGTGTAGATGAGCCCTGTGAGACTGCTGGGGTTAAAAAGCCTTTTAAACTGCAGAACTGGCTCAACAAGTCAAGCCTAACAACCGACTATGGACAGAGCTACAACAGCAGAGCGGACCTGTCTTTGGTTGGGTCACCAGCTGGAAGCTTTTCCTTGGAGGAACAACGACCCAACAGCTCATATGAATACGGTTTCTTTTAAATCGCATGCCAACAAAGTTACAGCCTTTTTACAACTCAGGTGACATTTTCTAAACAAAGCCAGTTTCTTCCAGCTGAGAGCTTTTTTGATGATTAAGAACGTTTTCTTATCTGCTGACTTGTGGAAAATAATTCCTGCTTTCATTTCACGCAGGCCTGATTGTGCAGCAGCCTTTATTGTGGAATCACACAGGCTCTGCTTTCTCGTCTGCTCGCTCAGAAAGCAGCAGTTCAACCACTGACTGTGAAAGGAGGATCCACTGTGGACAGAGAGAGACACACTTACACCTACAGCCGGTTCACAAATGATTCCTGACTGTGGGCTGTGGGGCAGAGCTGGACTCCAAAGAGGAGCAACAAGAACATGCAAACTCCTACCGGTTGATTCAGACCTCTGTGCACGCTCTTCTTTATCACTCGTTCATTTCTTTTTGGAGGAGAAACTGGCAGGAAAGGTTTGGCAGGATTATAACTTCATGTTTGAAATTACAGAGCAGAAGTTACAACATGATCCTCGATCGCTTTGGTAAACTGACTCATCTCTGGCCATAAAGTTGTTTGACCTTTGACCCTGATTACTGCAGCCACAGAGGCCAGCGGACGTTCTTGCACGGTCACACGCTCCACCCTTTTAGCACCTTTTCCATCAACCAATCACTGAGCTGTAACGTTGTGAGTGAACTGGTCACGTGGCCGTTGCCGTGGGTACACCCGGCTCGGGGAGTGCGACAGGAAGTTTGGTCCAAGCTCTCCCACTAATCTCTCACTTCACTTCCACGCCCCTGAGGAGCATGACTTCATAGCCAGAGCACAGATTTCACTGCACATCTGTGCGTGTTCTGCCAGACAGGTCAAAGGCACGTTTCCCTCACCCCGCCCTCCAGCCTTCTCCTAATCGTTACTTATGGCAGGAAGAGATCCTGTTTTACAGCTCTGAGCCAAATGATGATGACTGTGTGTGTGAGACGCATTTTTCTGTCTGTTTGGATTTCGCTTCGAGTGTCTCTGCCTCGCTGTGTGCGCCGTGTGTGTTAGTGGGCTTGGAGGAATGTGAGTCTGTGCAAAGGGTCTGGCAGGGCCAGGCGTGACTGATGAGCTGACTTTGGCCCACTAAAGCAACGAAGCTGAACGCACTGCATACGACTCAACACACACCAACACAACTTTCTTGCTCCCACAGTGGTGCTTAACAACAATGTTTGCAGTGTGTCTTGCACATATTAACTTTATACTGAAAAGCCGCACACTGTGCAGTAATCTCATAAAGACAAACATGATTTCACACACTCTGTATGTGAAGTACAACACTTTGCTCCAAACACACATCCTGAGTGGTCTGTAAGTAATCCAGCAGACTGAGCCGGGCAGCCAGACTCTCCACGTTAATCCTGACAAACCCTTTGACCTGAGCAGGCTCCACACACTGCTATTACACGGGCCTGAGTGTTACTATAAGAGTAAGGTGGGACGTGTGGCAGAGGAAAAGAAACACTTCACAGCTTCGAACAGCAGAGTGAAGTAAGGCCTGAAACCATGCAGAGGACTAAAGGAAATACACCATCTCTGCACTTTCCACTATAACAGTGACAGCTGATTATTTTGCTTGTGCTAGTAAGGAAACATACAAGTGGACGCCATGCTCTCAAGCAAAAGGCTTGAATTTGAAGAAAAAGAAACCACCTCATGTTTAGGACTTGATACAAGATACATGTGACTCTTACATGATGTCATTTTACATGAATTTGGTACCCGACTATTTGCAGAAACAGCTACAGGTTTTCTGCTTCTGAATAACTCGACGGGTCTTCTCATATTTATGCTAAGATGCTGCTGGCTACGTCCTGCTTAGATCTTCTGTGTATCGAGTTTTCAGAGGTTTTAATCTTCGGCAAAGAGAGAAAGCGGCTTTGTTTGATTTACTTAATCTACTGCTACAAATGCCAAATCAGCCAATCACATGGCAGCAGTTTATTTAAGTATGCAGACCTGGTGATGATCTGCTGAAGTTCAGACTGAGCATCAGAGTGGGGAGGAAAGGTGATTAAAGTGACTTTGAATGTGTCATGTTTGTTGGTGCCACACTGAGTATTTTCCACACAGTCACGGTTTACCAAGAATGGGCTGAAAAACAAGGAGCATCACGTGAGTCGCAGAACTCTGGGAAATGCTGTGTTGATGCCAGAGGACAGAGAAGAATGACCAGCCTGTTTGGAGCTGATAGGAAGGTAACGCTGGACAGGACGTCACTCCTGTCAGCTAACAACAGGACACTGAGGCTCACGCTCACCAAAGCTGGACAACAGAAGATTAAGCAAAGGTTTCCTGGTCTCAGTCTCTGCTTTGGCATTAAGGTGGCAGCGTCAGAGTTTGGTTTAAGCAGCATGAAAGGATCCTGCTTTGGTTGTGGTGTAACAGTGACGGCGATACTGTTTGATACATATCAAAAAGCATTAAAAACCACAGCCTACCGTCCCTTTGTGACCACAGTGTAACCGTCAGGATAAGGCGGCTCGTCACAAAGGTCACACTCGGTTTAGAAAGTGGAAAACTTTGGAGATTTCTTGGCATCCCAGCGAAGTCATTATCAAACTGATTTTTATAGTTACAGTTATGATAATCATCATAACTGTGTGTGTGTGTGTGTGTGTGTGTGTGTGTGTGTGTGTGTGTGTGTGTAGGTACTGACCTCCTGCTCCACAGCTCGGGGAAAGCTGGCCGTTCGAGCAGGTACACATGTTGGGTCTGGAACAGAAGCCATCACCACAAGAATTCCTGCAAATCGCTGGAGAGCGAAAAGACCAAGACAGAGCGGAAAGGAGAGTCGATCTAATGACCATACATAATCGCACGAACCAATCGTGCTATGCCTATTTGCTATCTTCTCCGCTGAGTTTTGCGATGTGGGGAACTTACGAACAATGCACTGGTTTCCTCCCGGCAGAGTCTTCCAGCCTGGACAGCAATATGAATGGAAGCGAGAGCCGCACACATTGGGTCTGATAGAGAAAAGAACAAAGAAACACACTACTTACTACTGCCAGCACACTTCAGTACATCATTGAACAAACACACACACATCAGCTCATTTCTGAGGAGCCCAGAACCTGCTCGGTCTCTGCTTTCAGAAAAAACAAACTTTGATATGAAAGCATTGTAAAGTGATGGATTGAGGTATTCTCAGGCTTGGTAGGAGGGAAATGCAAGAGGCCTTCAGCTCAGTGTTTTGTTTTCCTTCAATGCTCATTTCTAAGCTTGGAAAGACAGGATGTGCAGAGTCCTCCTCTCTCTCAAAGATATGCCCGGCCGCCCTGATTTCTGGCACAGACCCTGCTGGTAGTCGGCTCTGATCCTTAGTGGCAGACAGCAAACTTTGACCTTGTCTGACAGATGTAACACTCATCACAGCTCATGGGCTGCTTGTCTGGCCTTAAAGGTTAGCCACAGAGTTTTCCTCAGAGGAAATGGCTAAACCACATCTAGAACCGACTGGGTCTGCTCACACACTCAAGCACACACATAAACATGCCGTCAGGACTGAGGTCTGTTTTACAAGCTAATGAGAGGAGCTCCGTGAATAAAAGCACCTCTTTGTATATTTAAAGGAGGAGCTGTCCAAACGGGCATCGGTCGTCAAAGACTCGTGCAAGCACGAGACACTCAGGTCAGTGTCGGTCAGGGTTCCAGCTGTGTGGCTAAACTACTGTTATCCTCAGTCACCGTCCAGAGCGTATAATGACGAGTGTTTGCGGTCATCCAAGTTGGTCATTTGCCGATGGCATGACTAAGTAGCGACGGACCGCAGCGTGGTGAGTTTGGATGAAGCCTGATCCAGATGCTCATAGTAAAATAATTTGCCACAGGGACAATTTTCCACCCCCAGGATTTAATTTATCGTGTTGTGAAAACAGAAACTTTTTTTGGTAAAAGTAGATTACTCATAACTTATAACACCAAACATGAAGCAGTACAAACCAGACTCATAAAATAAGTTGGCAGAGCTGAGATGTTCTGGTCCCTAAGTGACTGCTGGATACTACATTTCCCATGATGCAGCTCAACACAGTCCTGCATTAGAACTTTTCCAGAGCTAACAGAAATATCTTTGCCCCGTTTCTTTCTAAGAACATCAGCTCAAAGGCAGAAATGTCGAATTAAGAAATGCTGAATGGACTCCGGTCACCCAGCACTCTACTCTGCTCTCACTTTACATAACACACACGTTCATATTCATAACACACACACACACACACAGTGTTGGCTGTGATGCATTACAAAGTAACGAGATACTGTAATCACATTACCTGTTTCAATAACTTAATAATGAGACGCATCACTGTACTAAACTCACTGCTTACTTTACAGTTACAGTTACTGTATGTCGTTACTTGTGCTGGGGAGGCGCTGCAGTTACCTGCGTACCAGGTGGATAGAAAGAAAAAAAATCAAACAAAAGTGTTTGTTACAGTCGGCTTATTTCGGTTTCTGTGAGAGAAGGTCCATCGATACAGGTCTCGAGGGTGAAAATATGGATGTTATTTCTATTTTTATTGCAAAAACTGACAACGGCGCAATGGTAGAGTGGAAACTGCAACAGGGACAGAAACATCCGCATTATGTTGCAAACACAGCTTAAGCTCTTTGTAAGTATCTGCACAGACAGCATGCTAACACCAAGCTAGCCAAAAACACAGAGTGACGTTTGACTGGGTGCGTGTCCGGGTTTCAGACCAGCTCGGCTTCATGAGACGATGCTAACACCCTCGTATGCAGTGGGAACAGAGGCCTGTTAGCGTAGCTTAGCATTAAGACTCAAAATGAATAAAGCAGCTAGTTTTTCTTGATCGTCGGCTCATTAGCGTCTTTAAAGTTCAATAATTAAATACATTTCATTTTCTTTTTGCTAACTGTGCAGAAATTGTTGCCCAAATGTTTAAAAATTACAATTTTCCACTTTGCGGGAGTCGATGTGCCCGACTGTTTTTGTTTTTTAATCGGAACAGCTGAAAAGATTTTAGATTTTAAAACATTTTATGGGGAAACTAGTTGATTTTAGTGAATAAAAAAAAGAAGACAAACCAGTAACAGTCAGGTTGATGTATTTGTAGTTCCAACCCACTAACACCACAGTGCAGCTTTTCCTTGATTAATCCCAAATAAAACTGGAATTTAAGGCGTTGACGCTGATGAACTTAAGTTGCTCCTGTGTGCTTACCCCGCCTCACTGGGCAGCATCTGCAATAATCCTAGTTTTTTACCAGGAAGATGACAGCTGGAGTTTGAGTCTCTGATATATGGAAACACACCTCCAACCACATTCCCAGATGGCACTGCGGGACAACAGGACAGAAAAACAGGTGGGCAGGCAGACGAGAGATATTAATGAAGGTAGAATGAACGGTCAGACAAAGAAAGAAGACAAACACGTAAAAGAACAAAGAAAATTTCTTTAAGGGTGTTTGCAGAAACCAAATTGTGACCTTTGGAGAGAAAGGGTGAAAAGAGCGAAAGGAATGGTGATTAGGAAGAGGAAAGACTGGTTGGTGGGAAAGGAACAGGAGATCAGTGGGAGAGAAAGCAAACAAGTTTATGTTGAGAAGAGGAGGAAGCAGGAGAAGCGGAAACAGAGATATGAAAACGAAGCAAAGAGCAGCGTGAGCTGCACGGACCCTGAGTGGGGGCTGCATTTCTGCAAACACACAAACCGAAGTTCAGAAATGGACACAGCAAGAATCTAAATGCCGACGCCTAACGAGCGCTCGCGAGCAAAATTGTTTCCTGATCCATTCCTTCACGCGGCACTGACGATTTTCCGCTGACCTGATGTCAATATACAACGAATTACGAGGGCGCGACCCCGAGGTCAGAAGCTCTGGTTTGTTTTCTTTCCTCTTTCTTTCACCTCTTTCCTCTGGGTCAGCGCCTTGTCTCCCGTTGCACAGAGGAGGCTTTACAGGACGAACCAAGAGCGAAATGAAAAACTGCCATAAAAAGGAGTTTAAGCCCCGGGGGGTTCCCCCAATATTGAAACGTCCTACTGTTCTCACAGCTAAAACTACAACAGGTGAACTCTTCTGTGGCCATGTTGCTGCCTTTGAAGCTAACCCCCGTCCTGTGGATCGCTCATTAACTGCCATTAATAATAACAAAAGGGAAATAGCTGCCACCTCATCCAAAGGAAAGTGAAGAATGAAGGCAAAGTTACAGGGAAGTGGCCCAGAAACCTGGTATGCTGAGAAAATTAGTCACCCTGATCTGCGTTGGCCAGTGCAGAGCAGGCGGACTCACGACGCCGGGCTGACTCATTCAGTTCACGGTGTCTTTGCCCACGTACGCTTGTGATTGTACTGGTCACAGGTTCAGACGCCTGAAGCCTCAAACAGCCCGTTTCTCTACAAACGAGTCAATGAGTCTGACGATAAAGAAATGTGAGAAAATGAGCTGCAGACAGATACGAAGCTGACGATGATCGGTAACTTTTTATGAGTCGGCTTTAACAAGCTGGAAAACATAATGTGCAACAGACAAAGGAGGAAAACTCTGGCCCAGCACGCCGTGACACGTTTAAGCCCTTAAATATGTGCAAAATGATTCAATGTCTGATGCTTTCAAAGCAGCTGAAGAAAACCATCAAGTTTAAAACCTGGAAAGAAACTCAGGCAAGCGAGAAAATTAAAAACTGAAGAACAGACTGGAATAAAAAAAGGAGGAACTCTGAAGATGCTAAACGCTGAGCGATCAAAGCGGAGCAGGAACTACAATAAATCTGTTTTATCCTGCGTCAGTCAGAAGGACTGAGGGAGATAAAGTTTTACAGTAACTGTCTGTGTTTGTGGTTTTGTAGGCCCAGCGCGAGTGTTTGTTCTTATTGCTTTGATATAAAAAGAAGTGATTATGTTTCTGTGGGCAGAGATTATTCATGCCATGAAAAGTGCTTCTTGTGAAGAAACATGGACTAATTGAACAAAGGTAATTGTAAAACAAATACAGCTACACAAATGTGTTTTCTTGTGCGTACATATCAGAAGAAGGAAGGAAACTTGTGGCTAAGTCTTTTCACGCAGTCTGACATTAAGCAGGAGCCACACGCCAATCAGCTGTCCCAGATAATCCTGTCAGCTCACTCGCAGCGAGCATAAAATCCCAAAACGGACCCGAATGTGCAGAAAAGAGAAAGGGAAACTCTGTGGCTATATTTTTAAGAGGGACTTTCTTTCCTGTGCTCTGAAAGCACTCACACTCCTGCAGGTCTGAGGTGAAACCGTTTCGATATCCAAAATCGTTCTTTATTCTGTTTCAAATCAGGCACATGCCAAGGCAGTCTGTAAATAGAGGACCCCATCCAGGCCATCAGGGTGGTATTGACATCATCCTGGAAAGTAACTAAATGTAATCCTCTGGTTTGAGGCCGACTGGCTGCCGGTTTGCCAGCATCTCAGCCGGGCGAGGAGCTGCCGAGCAGGGCTAAGTTAAAACGGTGAAAGAAATCATGAAGCAAGACTTTTCAGCCCGAACGTACGAGCAGTCTTACTAAATGATAAAGAAATGATACACTCGTTTGAGTTAGTCAATCACAGATTTAAGTAAAGCAGGTGGGACACGGAGCCGGCCAGCTCGGATTCGATCCCGCCTTCACATGAGGCGGTGCCAGGGTGCGGTGTGCTGCGGGAGCACAAAAATCAGTCAGTCAACATCAAACCCAGCACTGCCGGAGACAGACCAGGGGATCTGGAGCTGTAGCCAGCAAATAAACACTGCACCTCAGCCCAAGGCCAACGTGATGACCCACACGGAGAATCTGTGAACGCCGAGTTACCGACAGCCTGCTGTGATTAGCACCACTCTCATGAATACAGACCCAGTGTGGATGAACTGCCATGAAACTCAACAAACACTGAGCTCGCGCTACAAAAGCCTAACAGCCCAAACTCGTCACCAATGAGATTTCTTCATTTTCGAGGCTTCCGTCCAGAGCTGCTCATGTGCAGATGACTAATTTTACCCGATGTCGGATGAACCGCCGTCGCTTCGGGCCAACGACCCCCAGAGTGTAGCTGAAACTAGATTCGACACTTGGGCTCGTGAGCTTTGGCCGGAGCGCTGCAATACACGGGAGGCATTTCAGTGACAGTTACCAGGCGCACCGAGGCACACGAAGTAATCCGATCAAAATAATCAGAAACCAAGTCCAGCGTTTTGTTAAACAACTCTGGTTCGTGGTACTCGCCGTGGCCCCAAGCCCAGCGTGCGAGCGGACCTTTTTTAGCCTAAACACGCCCGAGTTTCAAAGCAAAGATGCTGTGAGTTCACTTCAGCGCAACTATTGCTGCATGAGCATTTTATTCCTGACACTGTGGGGTTCGCTCAGCAATGTAATGGAAAAAGTCTGCAGGCTTTTGTTACTTGTTCTCATGAAACCGCACTCTATTTGATGGTAATAGTGCGCTATTGTGCAAGGCTCTCCTGATTTCGTGCCTCTCTCTCCACTGCCTGTCACACGAACTGTGAATGTGAATTATTGCTGATCACATGTCCGTGCTTATATTTGTGTCAGGCAGGATAAGTCGTAGGATTGGTAAAGGGGTTGTGCACTTTGGCCTATCTCCTTTAAATATGTCAAGGACAAACACGTGAGTCAGTCTGAGCGACAGGCAGGCCGGCCTATTTGTGGTTCAGCGCTCGGTGACGGCTCGGTGACGCCGCCCCGCACTTCTAATAAGCCTCAACTCAAAACCTGCAGCTATGCGCTCATAGTTTTCCTCTCTGGTACTCGGCTGTCTTTCATTCCAGCCCCACGTTACTCCTTCAGCTGCTCCGTCACCTGCAACGGTGAAACAAATGCCCTTTTCATACCCCCCGTGGGTGATACGAATACCTCATTTCCTGTGACTTGGCACCGGGGGAACCGTAAGCTGGGACAGATGGGAGACTGACTGGAACAACTGATGCAGACACTGAAGCTGGCTCCAACAAAACACTCTTTGTTTGTCAAGAAGAGGTGAAATACACAACGAAAACTCTGATGCACTAACGTGTGTGCTCCTGATTCATGATGTTTAGGTAACAAAGTGAAAGAGAGTGAAACAGGAGGGTGAGGTGAGCGGCTGCAGCTGCTGACATGATGTTTCTGGATGTTCCCCACACACAGACAAATAAACAGCACTTTAAAAACATTCATAGGTTCAGATGTAAAATGCTTTGGTGTTCAAACTGTGTCATGTTTGGCATTTTTCAAATACTCAGCTAAAGAAATGGGAACAAATATGTGTTTGTCTGGGTGCACGACACAGGCTCGTGGCGTATGTTAGATGCCTTTTTATGCATGAATGATTTAAAGGTCAGCATGAAGTAGTTTAACAGTGAAAAAGACAGTCCTCAGAAAAGCAGCCAAAGCCCAAAGAAAAACTTTGAAAGACCTCCAACAAAGAAGAACTACTGCTCGAAAAAGGAAAATATAAAGAAATGAGGAGTGGTTGATGTTATTGCACAGCACTGCACCTCCCAGCTCACTGAATTTCTCTGTTAAATACTTTAAACACTGAGGCCTATAATCTCCTTACATTCCTGAATACCTTTGTATAGCGTAACCAGTACACGTCGGGGTATTTGGGTCATGACTTGTATAGAAAGTTCCACAAAACACGGGAGATTTTATTCTGGCGAGCGGTCTATTAATGTCAAATGTCCTGTTTTTGACAAAGCGCTGTAGTATCAGCAGCATGCTCTGGTATAAGGCGAGCTCGGTCTGAGCCCAGGAAGCACAGCAGCTCAAAGACGGAGAAACATTCATGGTTTGGATCCTTGTTCAGACACAGAGACAAATGTTGCTACATGAACTTTGGGTTCATTTCAGCCTGCAGTGCCATGTGACTCTGTATTATGTTTGTGATTGGCCATTGACAGTAAAACACACAGATTCTCACCCTCTCAATGTCTCTTGGCCGCGGCGTCGAACCCGCTGCGCCTCCCTCTGGTCCACGGTGCCGGTGAAGCGGCTAGCTTGGTACGGGCCATTCCCAGTTTGACTGCAAGCCACCTGAACCGCCCCGAGGCACATCACCACCCATCCCAGCAGAGCCTGGGTCAGCTTCCCAGATCCCATCGGTCGGCTATACCTCCACCTGAGTCCCTCCTGTGCTGATGCTCACTCCGTGACTCTTCACTTTACGGACCCAGACTGAGCAGCAGGACCTGGACCTGGATCCAGACCAAATCACGGTGTGCACTCCACAGTAAGGGCTAGACAGAGGAAGAAAGGATATTAAAGTTAAGAGACAAGTTAAACACAGACGTTGGTCTAACAGGAAGCACCTTTCCATCAGATTTACTCTGCAGGCCTCTCAGATGGGCCCATTTCACCAGAATGACCTGAGTTCATTTGAATAAATTAGATTTTTTAACGCTGCTAATTACAGAAAAGTTCATCTTAACTATGTTTCACATCAGCTCTGTGACTCCATCACATCATCAGTGTTTTAGTTCAATTCAATGTTATTTTCAAAGCACCAAATCACCATAACAGTCGCCTCAAGGTGCTTTAAATTGTAAGGTAAAGACCCCCACGAACAATCGCCCCTATGAGCTACAACCTGACAGCAGTGGGAAGGAAAGCCTCCCTTTAAACAGGAAGCCCTCTTCTGCAGCCGGTTGGGGGGGTGTTTTGGTTAAGCATTGATTCTTCAAGTGGCAGATGTTACATTTATCAGTCCTTTATAGTATCTTTGGCTATTATATCTGTTTCTTTACAGTGTTAGCTAGTTAAACTACTTCAATGTTTCAAGAAGCCAGCAGTTTCAATTATTTTACATTTTAGCTGTTTTATCTGTTCCTCGTTTGAACTTTCAGACGACATCTTGATCTTACAGTGCTGCTCGTGCAAGCTTCCCTGTCTGGGTCTTCTGAGAGCACCAAAGTTACATCCCAAGAGGTTCACGCCAAAGAAGACAGTAGATTTATGCTTCTAGGATGAAACCTGACAGGTTGGACAGTGGCACTGACACCTGTGCGTCATGTGTAGTTACACTTCGGGGGGAGGTGCATGTCGGGTTACACGGTAGGTTCTGGTGGGCGTGGCGATGGTGTAGAGCTGCTGTTAATCTTAGTGCGGTGTATTAACAGCCTCACATTTACACTCAGGCCTCGCAAAGCTTTGGATGAGGAGAGTTTAACAACACCACTTCAACTTCTCTGCTTCATATCTGAATTTCATACACTCTTAATTTGTAATGTTGTTACAATAAACGATTTTATGGTATCTTATTGATGATGATAACTTTGCTAGTTAATTAAGTGAGTTTATATATCGTTAAAGCTCCACGTCTACCCTGTGTAATGAGCGGATGAAATAAATGATGCCCATCATAGATTTCTGACCACTGTGAAGAGAACACGATATACTCCGATGCAAAACACTTTGCATTTCATTTTCTTCTTTTCTTCTTTTCCTTTGTGATGCTGGGCGGTTACAGTAAGACAATAGAAAACGTGATTTGTGGACACGCAAGGAAAGAGAAGAGAGACTTAAATTCTGACTTCTAGCAATCTGTTTTCAGTATACTGCACTTCAAAGCCTTCTCGTAACAAGTTTATCACTCAACAGACACAGAAAACTGCAAAAACTGGGAAATGAGGTCATAAACTGATTAGAGAAACATGCTGTGTGTCAAACATACAGCGTTCAGTGTTGTTTACTGGCATTAAAAAGGATAATAAAGATTTTACTCATTAAAATTAAAACAAAGTGAAGGGGGAGGTTATTTTTGCCCTTTGGGACACTGGACCATGAAGAAGCTTTTACACTGCTGTCCCTTAAAGGATAGTGTGTCGTTTACACATATTATCTTTAACTTTAGCTAAACTTTATTGTTGAGAACATAAATCTAACAGCTACTGAAGCACTTCTGCTGTGATTTCATTTGGCTGCCTTCAGACCAGAGGGAGCTAGAGAGCAGGACTAACGGCGTGCTGGGAGAAAAGCGCAGGAGTTGAGGGTTAGATAGTCGTGTACAGTATCACATGATCAGTCGGGTCAAAATGCCACATTTCACAACCAGAAAGAAAACAAAGAACAATTAGACATTTATTCACTCATACAGTGTTCATCAAGTGATTTATGAAGCCTTGGTTTCTAAATGTAACTGTGCAGCTCAGTCCTGAGGGCGTTAGGCTAAATTCAAATGAAAAATATCTCGACGCCAGCGGCATTAGACAGCCGTGAGGCTCCTTCTTTACCTCCTCACAGACTACGGGTTTAACGGGGAACTCTGGGCTCCCTGTGATATACAACCTCAGCAAACCCAGTGTCCAACCGCATCACATAGCTGGGCTGGACACGGAATACAGGAGAAATATGGCCCCACATCCTTAAAGGAAGAGGAGAGATGGATGAGCCGTGAACTCAGTCAAGTATGCAGAGCTCAGACACGGGGAGAGGTGCTGGCAAAACCCGGCAGGAAGAGATGGATGTTGAGGAAAAAAGAAATGTGAATATAATTGTCCACTATTATACTATAATTCACATTTCCCGTTTCTTTAAGGCAAAAAAAAACCGGAGCGCGTCCAAACATGAATCTGGCACAACTTTTACGCGACGTCCTTTTTTAATCGTCGCTTTTTGTTCTAAACACCGATTCAAATAAAAATCCCTCGAAAACCAAAATGTTGCGCTCCCTGCAGCTGAGTGTGGAGGCGGGATCAGAGCCGAACAAAAGAAATGCATGATCAATTACGGAGAGCGAGCTCTGCCGAGCACTTCTCCAAGCGTGCTGTCAAAATAAAGCAGGTAAAGCATCCTTCAGGATTATCGTTTAATCGTCGGACCGCTGGTGCAAAACATGCCCTTTAACACAAAATGAGCCTATTTGCTTAGAGATAAACATCACACCAAGCACAGTTTACACTCTTTTCCACCTAAACAGTTAATAATTACTTAAGGTGCAACATTACAAGTACATTTAAGCCTGCTGTTAATCCACTACAGAGAAGCACCGATAATTTGGAGCAGGCTGTGCACAAGTGTGTCTGGTTCAGTCCCCAACTCTTAAAAAGTGCAAACCAGCCATTCAAGACATCTGCTGCAAGCTGACCAAAAAGGCACATAAGAGTTTCCACGATAGTGACGCGCTGAAAACACATCTGCACGCCACCACGACTTTATGAATGGAGAAAAAACACAACATCAACTCCTACTAGTTGAAACACAACAGATGGAAAAATAGGTGAGTGCGCTCTTCATTCCGCTATACTCTGCTAGAAACTTAAGACCACACTAAAACTCAAACAAGGCGAGCAATGCACTATCTGTAAAACGCGACGAGCCCGTTTTAACACCAAAAAGCCGGTTAGAGAGAAAAGTGCAGCATCCGCGCTTCATCCGTTAGCATTCTTACATTTTTCCATCTACCTTTGTGCATCTTCAGATGGCAGCCATGCATATAAAGAGATCATCTCCGTGAAACAACGGGCTGCTGAAAGAATGGTCAGAGCCATTGATAAGCAAATTTTAGTGTTCTCAAGAGGTACTAATACCTTGCAGCAGTTGGGGTGCCTTGGCGTCGAGGAGCCCCGTCGGAATTCGAGACAGGATATGTGCCCCCGAGTGGAATATTGAACTATAGCCTTGTGAGAAAAAGAGAAAAGTTAGGGAATTGCCCTGTTTGGGAGAGGGGAGGGGACACAGAGTGAGGCAGACACTGGGCGAGAGGGGGGTAGTAACGGACTGCAGGACAAACCCACATTCCTCAAGACTCCTAGAGTTGTTATAACAGGGGCCAAGTAGCTAAACCTCCACACTGTGGCTGACATAGCTCCACTATCATCACGGAGCACAAAACTCCCCTTCAGGCTAAACCAAGTGATGAGATAAGAGTTCCTCAAAGGAAATATTCTTGGATGCCGAACGAATCGCAACATCAGGAGTGGAGACAGAGGCAAAACTGCCAAATGGTTTCTAATGATGTTCGTGATCAGAGCCTAAAATACTGGGATTAGGTCGTTGTAGATATAAAGTTTTAAAAAATCCAACAGCCTCACACGTGGCTCTGATCACAGACAATTCATTTTTCATTTACATCTAAGTATAAAGCAAGAGTTTCAAGTGTGCACTTGCTGTTCAAACAGATTTATCTGTTTACTGCCGGTGACTGACACATCCTTTATTGCCACAAGTGTTGGTAGGAAGTTAGCATTCATGTTTGGTTATACTGGTTAGGACAGCTGAGGAGGTCTCAGAGCTGAACTGGTTCAGGGCAGTTCTACAAAGGAGACTTTTAAAACAAAGTCTCATGAAAATGAAGATTCATCTTGGCTTAAACACAGCAGTCAGTTGCATTTTCATAGCTAATTCACTGCTAAGGGGAAAGGTGGGATTGCAGTTGCACTGTCAGTGAGCTCAGGCCAGTGTCCGACCAATTTGCCTGCATGTGCAAAGATAATAAAGGAAGCGAGGTGTGCTTGAGTTTAAAAAAATCTTCTTTAGGTTCCTCAAAAACGTCTTGGATGAAACGTCGTCACGAACCAGCTGCCTTCTTCTTAAGCAGCTGAGACGACGTGACCCAGATGACTGAGAACCAACTTTTTACCAACTTTTAAACTTTTGTCACTTTTGACGTGCAGATAAAAACGATGGCAGTGAAGAGTTACGGCTTTCATGGTGCATTACGGCACCTCCGAGTCATCTGAATATCCCAACCCTGACCCTAGTTTGGAGAGCTATCAGAGTTAAAAGAAGCACCGTGTGGTTTAATGGAACCACTGATGTTTCTGAATACTCAGGGTATAAATGCTCCTTTGCCACGTGACCACTAAGCCCTCCAATGACCTCAAACTCCTTGGAGGAGAACGAGCCGATTGGGTATTTACAGGGGACACTTTGTCTGGTTGTTCGCACATCGGTTTGGTATGCGTCATAAATAGTATTTTTACACAACACCTGGTACCTGGAAATGCTTTTTATTTCCCTAAACATCCTCCACTCGAAGCCTGACAAAGGAGCTTTGTGGTAACATCTTCGGCCCGTTTTCGAGGAGAACATTAACAAAGCTGGATAATTACGACCATGTGCGCGATCCTTTTTTGTCTCTGCAGGACACGGCATGATCTAAATTTGCCAAACTGAATGCTGGCGGCGAGGATTTCCGGAGAAGAGATGATGTAAAACCACTTGTGATTATCACGGGATGTATTTAAGTTTTATTGTTACTTATTTCCACATCGTGTTCACTGATAGACTTTGTGTGCACTTGGCACCAAATGCCTGACACAACAATGAAAGTATTAAGCCATATTCCCTTAAATCGGATCTCAGCGTTGCCGTTTTGTCTCCTTGGAGGCTGAAATAGATACGCAAACTTCCACATAGTTGCTTCACGCTGTTGGACATGGCAGGATGTTCTAGTTGGGAACATGCAGCATGCTGTGGGACCAGCTTTTGACATGCAGCAGAGTTACCCAGGATGATTTGCAGTGTGCTGCACGAGCTCTTGGGGAGTCTCACAGTCTCACACTGACACAATGAAAGACTGAGACGACTAGAAACAAAGACCCTCAAGGAGCATTAAGTTCATTGTGTGTGTGTGTGTCTCCACCCTCTAAACAGGACCACATTTTGCCGAGCATTGATCTGGCTATAGTGAAAACACACCACTGTCTGGAGTGCATTGTACTTTTGGAGCCCAGGGACATACTTTTACTGCCCCCCCCTCTCTGCACTCGCTCTCTGTCACTTTCCACACATATATTTGTACACATGTGTAAACACGCCCTCACGCAGGCCTACCATGTGTCGACCAAAGGTAACAATGCACGGCTGGAGGAGCAGTGAATGGAATGACCAACGAATGGTGTGCACTGATTTTTCCAGTCGAGGACGATGTTCAGCTCAACACTTGCACATTACAAGATAAGAAGGTAAAAGAAGCTTTCAGGTTTATTATTACTCCTTGAAAAATGGTCCCTGTGAGACTCGTGGTCGGCGTTGTGGTGACAATAGAAAGCCATTTGTTTCACACGGACCAGACTACATCATCCGTCTGGCTCCGAACCAGCAGGAATGTGGGAGATCGGCCGCTGGTGTAGAGTGGAGCTCGGGGTTCCTCTTGTAGCTGACACAATATGAGAGATGACAAGCCAGTACAGGAACCAGATGATGTTTGAAAGTCCTCACATGAACATCCCTCTGCTCACGACACGCACACATAAAGCCCGCGTACGCTTCAGTTCCCACACCTCACAGAGTCCATGTCTATGTCGGCTTTGATCATCACTCACAGACTCAGCAGTGTCTCTATGACTGTGTAAACTCAAAGGAATTACTTTCACCTGCACTTGTGTACTGGCTGAATTCTCTCCCAGTGCTAAAAGAAAGAACCATTAGAGACCACCAGTGCGTGATGGAGGCTTTTAGATCATCTTTAATCCCAGCCAGGAGAGCCGTTACCGAGCCAAATCACTTTCCTCTCATTCAGAATTAGTCTGTACTGCACTGCTGCCCATAGAGGTAAACTGGTGCACACGCAGGACGAGTGATCTTACCAAAGCTATGTATTATTACTCTGTACGACTGGGTAACTAACAGTTAACATTCACAAAGTTTAAATTCCCATTATCATCTAAAACATATTAGTTCAGAGGTTCCTGCAGGCACAGTGCACACACAGTGAACAAGCATGTTTGCCTTGTATTTGCATGTTTGTGACACTTCTAGGTTTCAAACCATCAAACTAATATTAATATTTGACATAAATAACCCGAATAAATACAAAAATGCATTTTTAAAATGATGACTTTATTTATTAAAGAGAAACAAAACTATCCAAACCTACCTGGCTCTGTGTGGAAAAGTAATTGACCCCCCCAAACCTAATAGCTGGTTGTGCCACTCTTGGCAGCAAGAACTACAATCAAGCGTTTGCTGGCAACGAGTCTTTCACATCACTGTGGAGGAATTTTGGCTCCACTCTGTTTCGCAGAGCTGTTTTAATTCAGCCACTCTGGAGGCTTTTCCAGCATGAATGTCCTGTTAGAGGTCCTACTGAAGTCTGCACTGTGACTAGTCCACTCCATAACCTTCATTTTCTTCTTTTAAGCCGTTCACAGATGAACTTGTCTGTGTATTTCACATCGCTGTCCTCCTGTATAACCCAAGTGCTCTTCAGAATACAAACGCATGGCTCATAATAACATCTGATGATTTGAAACATGTCAGAATAGGAAGAAAAAAAGAAAAACAGACTTTTATGAGCTGTTTGCTCCTCTTCTAACCTCTCAGTTGGCACATCCTTGATACCTTTCCTCGACTCATCCTAGTCCTCTTATCTAGGATATGAGTGCGGGACTTCAAGGCAACAGGTATTTAAGTAAAGGAGATGCTCTTGCTACAGAGCTGTAATTTTAAAGCATCAGTTTAAAAGGTTGTTCGTGGCAGAGCTGCTGCAGTTTTTTATGATTCCTACCAATTAAACTTTAAGGTGTTCATTTATATTCAAATTAATTGAGGCATATACGCCACAGGTGAGGAGACCTCTCCAAAGGGAGTACCTGTCCACCAACAGGCCTGTTCTCATCTCTGTCTGTGCCTATTATGGTGCCTACTGTGTGCCGAGAGCGATTTCTGGGTCACAGAAGGAATGAGAGAGGAGGGACGTTAGAAGACCTCCTGGAGACCCAGTTGAATTATGCTTCAGGCCGATGTTCAGCTCAGTGTTGAGAGTTAGAACTAAGCTGCCAGCAGACCACTTTCAGAGCACGGGGTAACACTAGGACGATGAATACTAACCTTAATAAAGTGTTTGCACATGTGCCATACATGATGAGATGGAATAAGTGTTTATGCATCCTGTGTCTTCAATAAAGACACAGGATGCAGGATCATGACCGCTCTGATTGCTCTTTCCGAGTTTAATCACGATTACCGGAAAGTCAAAGTCCTCACACAGTGAAAGAATTTCAGAACTTGTTCGAGTGCATCGCTGACTGTCACACTTTGCATTATGTTCATATGGAGACATCACAGTGGTCATAGCAGAGCGGTGACCCTGGGGGGACGGGAGCATGGAGATGTGTGTATCTGTGTGCACACGTGATATATGTTTGTGTGTTAGGGTGGGGCTGAGGGTTTTCAAGGATGATGTCTGGGTTAAAAGGTTGGTGTCATCATGATCTTGGGGTTTGTGGTTTCCCAGCAGGGGAACTTGCGGTCCCACTTGTGGTTTTTTCTCTGGCTGGGTAAAAATATGATTATTGCACAGAAAGACACACAAACTCGTTCAGAATTTGACAGACACACAGTCTTACTGCATCTCAAATGTTTTTCCTCTTACCTCTTCTTCCGCTGTTCTTTCTTCCATCGTTTGCTCACGAGGCAAGCCTCACTCGCCTCGTCTCACCTGGAGCGTTGCTTTTCTCGGCTCTGCCTCGCGCAGCTGTGTTGCCCCAGTGATGCAGTGGGAGAGGAATGTCAAACTTCAAAGTATTACACGGGCAGAGACAAAAGATGTCAGTGTTCGGGTGGGGGGATGCGAATACGTGATCTAATAAAAGAGCACAGAAACACATTGGTCCGTTTAGACAAGGTTAGGCTACAGAGGAGGAGGAGGAGGAGGAGGGAAGACCTGCTTCACATGTCCCCACCCTGCTTTGTGTGCGAACCAGGAGCAGAAAGAGGCGGGTATACACGTGATGCTGCTCCCAAGTGACAGAGCACACTGCAAGCCTCCAAAGCCTGCTTGGCCATGGTAAAATGACTCTTCAAGAATACAGCGGGGCTAGAAATGAAGAAAGGCTGTTGTGTATGAGACAGATGGAGCGTGGAAGAATTTGGTTTCAAGGGGTCCACGGAGTAAAACATTTTGGATAAGAGCAGTGAAATTCCACAATCCCTGTAACTGCAAAAGGCAGAGGTTGCAAACGTGAAAGAAAGAAATGTAAAGAGAAGAGAAGCAAAGAGAGAACTGGAGCGAGAGTCCACGAGAGCGGAAAGAATCCTCAGACTGCTTGCTAACAGTTTGAGGGGCTAATGGCTTTCAGATGTGTGCAACTCCTTTTGTATTTTCAAAGGAGCATAAAACATTCCCTCTCAGAGGAATCCAAACAACGGCTGGAATCCACAAAACTCACAACAGCCGTTACAACAAAATGTTTATCTCATGTTCGCTCACGTTTCAAGCATTATATGCCTCACGGCCTCAGACAGGCCTGTATTTTTCAAAAACCATCTTTCATTTTTGAGTTTCGCCTGTAATGTTGGGTTTCTCCCTCTCTCTGAGAGCGCTGTAATGGGTGCGAGGAGCTGGGCGGGGGTAGTGTTCTCCCTATTTCCTGTTCAAACCTTGGGGGAACGAGACTTGGATGAGGTGAGGTCATTTCTTGCTCCAACTGTAAAGTTGGCTGCAAAAGGGGGAGGCAGCCGAGTGCTGGAGTTTTCCTGACCAGCCTCGTGCACATTATGGCTTCATGGAGATGCATATGCATTTTAGCCTTAAAAATGAAAGAGACCAAGCTTTCTAAGAACGCGCAGCATAAGCAGCTTAACTCAGGTTAAAATCAAATTGGGAAACTTTGTGAAAATACGCACATTTACTTTCAAGTTAAGTTACAAGCTACGTCTCCAAAAGTTGATTCTGTTCATCTGGACGTAGCGTTTTGTGGGAGAAGAAGTCACTTGGATGAGTGATGAAACGTTCTCATTTACTTACCTGGATGATTGAGAATGCATCAAGACGTTACAAGCTAGACACTGCTGGCTGTTAAATATGAGGCTACAGTTAGCAACATGTTAGCTTAGCTTAGAAGACAAACTAAAAAAAAAGGAAATATGGGAAAAACTTGTCACTGACTTCATGTTTTGAAGCTTTGGACGTTTGCACCACTGCAGTTTTGTTTTTTTGGATCTTTCATTGACCACATGTGGAAATAAGACAGTGGAATGCTATGCTATCAGCTAACACTGGCTAGCTTGGTTAGCAAGCTGCATCCATAGACTGAATGGGAGTGTCATACATCTGCTAATTAGTTTTGAAATTTAAGAGAAACAAAAGCCAAATTTTACTCTACAAAAGAAGTCGACCATAGACTTGTTAGATGACCCGTTTGGAGACAAATAAAATTATTGCATTGAACATGCGATCTTGTTGCACTTGCTTCAAAGACCGATGATCACTGTAGTCTTCAAAGTGACTGTGGTTTGTGCAAAATGCAATCTGTTTGTAATAATGCAGCAGTTAACTGTGATAAAAGTCACAGAAATGTTGCTGTCTAAATACAAAAGAAATTCACTGAATTTCACATAAATTTCTTATAGTCACAGTCCAGTCATAAATTCCTCCACAAATTGCCAAATAGTTGCTGCAGGATTTAATTGCAAAATGACACAGACAACCTCGTTTTTATATAAGGGTATAATCAGATCGGGAGATTTCTTGTAGTATATTTTACTGTATACAGCGCTATTTGTACATAATACAAAGTACTTTCCTAATTCTCCATTTTTGGCAGTTTTTCTTCTTTTTTCTATTTTTAATTTTAATTTATCTCTAATTCTAATTCTATCTGACTCTTGTGCTGCTGTAATGTTAATAAAGTCCACATTTGTTAAATTTGCAAAGAGACCAGTTGCAGCTGTTGTCAAAGATGGACCCCAGTTGTTTGGAGACAGTTTGCCTCTCATCAGTCAACCCGTCCAGTCACCTTGCAGTCAAATGTGATACCCCAGAAACTGAGGTTGTTGCATTTGCTGATCTCACACATGAGAATTTGATTGATCCTCTCATCTAACTTCAACCTCCATCAAACAGACGCAACCTTACTGCAGGACAGACATTCATAGATCCCAGTCACTGGATGGAGATTCTCATATTTAGATGTGAAAATACTCATTTCAGTGTTCTCATACAAACCACATGTTGTCCACACTACTGTGATTCATGATTATCATGATTTTCTTTTTGGTGTTTAAGCATTTGCTGTTTAAAGTTTCCTACATCTACTGCCTCAGATTCAGGACTTGATGTATCCAGTTTTACTGTAAAACTATTCAAAGTGAATAGTTTTTTAATAAAAGCTTCCAAGACTTTTCCTCCAGCCTCTGCGGTCAGTATAGAGCATTTCATATTGAGGTGTGGTCCTCCCAAATGATTTATGCCACCGAGTTAAAAAGGAAAATGGTGAAAAATGAACGTTAGCCTTTCTCCCCCTCTCGCCGGCTGTTGGATTGGGGGAAGGGCTGCAGCGGCGTGCTAGGAAATGGAGTCTGGGTTCTGAAAGCATGTGTCGAGTAGAACCTCAGTATAATAGATTTGATATGTAATCCTCCCCGCTTCTTAAAATGTTTGCACTTTAGCATGTCATAAACTTGTCATCTGGATTCGGCGGAGCAGTAATTTGCACATGCAGATAAAAATGTGCTGAAGTCTTACATTATAAAAGACTTAAATACCTGTTGAAGTTTAGAAAAAGCTGTGCTCATTGTAATTCACATGACTTTATGACAACATTGTTTTACACGTGCTGGTTCTTCAACCCTGATGTTGTAATTCTGCTTTTTTTGTTTTTTGCTGTGAACTTTGCTCTACATCCTTCTGTACTTCTTCACCCCCAAAAACGATTTTACACAACACGATTGCATTAAATGCTCCTGACAAGAATCTATAGCAGTAAAAATAAAAATTAAACAAATTATGCAAAGAGTGTCAATTACAAAACAGTGAGTCGTGCCCCGCTGTAACATGTTGTTACTCTAAAGCGTTGGTGGATTGTTGTGACGTCCAAACTGTTCGCATCAACAAAACAGACAGATGTATTGGCTTTTGGAGGAAGATTTGGAGAAAGCAGGATTGATGGCAGCAGAAGGTCTAAAGCAAAGAAGAAGCAGCCCACATGTGACAGTAGACAGTTACAACATGCAGATACCTACAGACTACCAATGCATTACTGTGCTGAACACTTCAGGATCATAGAGGAAGGCTGTGTTGTTTTAGTGGCAGCCTAACATGCTAGCTTCACTCCTGCAGAAGAACCGAGCCTTCTGATTAGCAGACAAACGGAGCTGCAGCCCCCCCAAACACACAGCACATGTAATTTAGTATCAGTCTGCTTTCTCTCACGTTTTTCTGCACACAATAACACATGTGTACATTTGTCCATGTGTTTGTCTCGTAGTATATGTGCACAAACACACACACACACACATATACATGCATACCTTAGAAGGCTAAGTGTGTGTTCTGGTCAATTTATGGGTTGGAAAAGCCACAAAAATCCTTTTATGAGTGTGAAACCCCCGTGAACTCTTTACTCCAGAGAGCAGGTGTACCGGACAAATGGGAGAACAGGATGTCCAGGAAGAACCAGCCTCCTACATGGCAGGGAGCGCTTGGAAACTCCTCTTAAAAGCTACCCGTCTGTCAGCATTCCTTCCATCCAGCCGGACCTTCTGTTATCTCGCCGTTGTGTCTTGTTTTTGGAAAATGTTTTAACGTGAGTCACAGAGCTGAAGACAAAGGAGCAGTGGGACAGATCTTTATTGTACGCCTGAAAGAAACTAACTAAAACAATAAAGAATGGGGTGTGGGTACGGGCACCGAGGACTGTGCTAACAATAAGAGAAAGAAAAGCATATACAGTATACGTTCTGATACAACAATCCGAGAAAATGCCTCTCTTATCCTCTTTATGGGAAACTGAAGGCCTGACCCTAAATTGACACAAGCAAATCCTGTTGTACCCCGTGACCGTCTGCGAAACATTTGTTTAGGGTCAAACTTTCATTACTGTAAGACATGTGAGGCCCTCTAAAGCTGCGTATCAATAGACCACCCAAGCACAAACCAAATAAAGGGGTTGGGTTGGGGGGGTGAGATCTAAAGAGGTGATGAGTTGATTTTCACACTCAAAAACTTCTAATTTAGACAAATGGTTGTGACACATAATGTGTTTGCATGAACTTTGTGTGAACACAAGACTACATGGGCAAATTGTTAGTAATGGCTCCGCCGTGTAGGGTTTACACGTTCACCTAACAGGGAAAAGATCCAGGGGTTATCCCAGGAGGAGGCACAAATCCCTTCAGTGTTGCCTCAGGAAGAGCATCCGCTGAAAAATCTGCCAAATCCAACATGCAGAGCTACCCACTGTCATGACCCCGTCGTGAATATGCGAGCGACCCAAAGTCGCTTAGCTTGGGCTTAAAGCATCAGGTGACCAGCTGTGTTTACTACATCTGAGAGTACTTCCCATCTCTCTCATCTGCCGATGCTTTGCTAATGTACACAGTGTTTTAGAAGCTAGTTAGCTCACTTTCTAATTTCTGCACCTTCATTCGGGGATTAGTGGTGTTGCTTCACAGCAGAGGGAGATGGGGGATTGATTTTCTTCCTCTTTGTTCTTTGGTCAGTCCAGATCACATACTGTCGTCTTACGTCACATACCTGCTGCTCAGTGTATGGCTTTTTGTCTGCTGATGCGGTACCAGCTACTACCGCCTACTGGGAAACCCTAAAAACAGAGTCAAGCTGAGCTGAGCCGAATAGATACCAGTGGAAACTGAAACGGTCGAGCTCACGAGAAGGTTGTTAAAATTGCAAAGAAGGAGAAATTTTGGATGAGAGAGATCAAGGTGCTTTCTTACTGTTAGTGTTTTACTAAAAAGGTTATTCCAGAAAGTCACTGCACTTTTTTTAAAAAGAAAAACGGGACATCTTCTTCAGATTAACAAAGGAAAGTGCAGATAACGAGCTGCCAGTGCTTTTCTGTACTTTCTTTTTTTTCATTTCTTAGTCAAGGCCCAAAGAGCCAAGCTGAAGGTTTCAGACACCACAGCATTTCTTTATAATGTGGAAACACTGAGACATATTGTTGAAATTACACTTAATCTTCTAAGGACATCTCAGGGATTAAATGTGGAGTTAAACGAGGTGAGAAACACTTTAGAGGCTTCTAACAGTAGTTTCACTTGTCTGGCCCACGTAGGATCAAACTGGGCTGTATGCGGTCCACAATGTTCTCAGTTTGACATTTTGTGCGTTACGCTAAAATGTACATTCACAAGTATGCATTACATTTGAAATCCCACTTTTGAATACATAACGGGGAAAAACGTTACATTAAAGCGCTGTAGGCCTGGACCAAAATCCACAATAATACACCCACATCGTTAAGAGTGTTCATGACTCGATGTTGTGACAGAGTTTTTATAAACCAAAGAAAGAGCTCTGTTTATCCACCAGTTGTTTTTTGTGGTCTTTCACCGAGGCTGAGCTGGTCAGTTTGTTTCTTCTTTTGAAGATTGTCATGTTGTTGTTGTCTCTCTATTTTGGTCTTTTACCTCCACATCAGCATCAACATCTCTTTGGACCTCATGTTGAGAGTGAACAGCTACTAGGTGCAAGTTCGATACTTGGGATCAACTCTGAAAATCAGGAACTATGTACAAAAAAATTGGAAATATAAATATTTGCATGTGTGTGCAAAGTCCAGTTTAGTGTCTTAAACCAGGTAAGGGTGAAGCCTAGCAGCTACAACAAAAATGAGCTATGCAGAACAGCTTTTAATAATAATATAATAATATATAATATAATATATAATAATATTTATTATGATGGTCATTTCCTTTTGCCACACTAACGCACAAACATAATGACATACAGTACGTCTGCTGTAAAGGTTGAGTTGCTCTTGGAGACACCCTCAAGTGGCCATTCAATGAACTGCAACTCTGTGGTGGCATTTCTTTAATTTAATAATGAAGTAATTTATCTATTTATTTATTTTAGCATGTGCTCCTCAGACTCTGGGATCGATCCAGATCGACGGGCAGGAGTTAAAGAAGACCACCCAAATACCTCGGGTCCCTGGTCCCGGTGGATGGCGAGACGCTTCCAGATGTGCGCTCACGAATCAACACAGCATGGCTAAATAGCACGAATCCACCAGCATCCTGTGTGATAAGAGGATGCCTGAACACCTCAAAGCTAAGATTCAGAAGACAGTCATATGGCCGGTGGCCCTGTATGGAGCAGAACGCTGGCCAGCCACCACGAAACACGAGCAGATCCTCAATGCTGTGGAAAAGAAGACAGTCAGGTGGATGGTGGGCTTCACCCTCCTGGATCGTGTGACGAATGAAGCTGTTTAAAAATGACTAGGAGTTGCCCCAATCACAAAGAAGATGAGGGAAGTGCGCCTATGGTGGTATGGGCACGTCATGGACACGTATGCGCAGTGAGGAGAATTCAGTGTCAAGAACAGCCCTCTGACTCGACCCTGGAGGCCGCCGACCGTGAGGAAGACCAAACGAAGGATGGATGCAATCACCGAGTGGATCTTGCCCCAGAGTACACCCAAGATCGATCCAAATGGAGAAGAAAGAGCCACGCAGCGGACCCCATGCTGGGAAGACGCTAGGAAAGACAGACCTATATACTTACCGCATTTTTCGGACCATAAGGCGCACCAGATTATAAGGCACATTAAAACAGTCAGATAAGTCAGACTTTACTCAACTCATTCTTCTTGCTTCCTCCACTTCTGTACCGTTGATTTATGAATGTTGAATTCTCTGCAGCTGCTCTATTCCCATGTTGTTGCAGTATATTAATGACTAACCTCGTATTGTGGATGGATGATCTCAGCTGTTCTCCTGACTGAAGTTTGGTCCGTTTACAGCATCCTGCCATGCGATTGCATTTGTCCCTAACCATCGGGAACCCTCACGTTAACTTTTATCGAGGGGAAAAAGGTAGCGTTCATCCTCCAGCTTCGCTGTGTTTATGCTATGCTAATATAGCTGTGTAGCTAGCGATCACATAGCAAATCATTACATAGCAGCTAGCCCAACTTCAGTAACCCTACAAACGTCACTGCTGTTTAGTTTTCTGTCTTCATTTATGTTGGAAGTGACAGCAGAGCTGTACGTTTGAATTTGTTTCAGAAATCTCTCAGTCAGAACATGCTATATCATGTTTAGGTGGAAGCTAGCGAGCCAACTTCCTACTAACTTCTAACTGTTAAATTTAATAAATTCTGTTTTCATGGATGTCTGGATGTTAAACTTAATTGTTACAACGCTGATTATTTTATTAAAGATGAAAGAATTTGGACAGTTTGTAACTCTCAGTGATGCTGCAGTGTTCGCTTGACTTTGTGACCTGAAATGACGGAGTTTAGGACCCAGATTACTCCGCGCGGCTCCTGACTACGGTAGCTGTAATGCTCCAACAATCCATCCAGCGGTGCGGCTTCGTAGCTTAGCAAAGTCGTACTAAAACATTTTTGACAGATGTTTGAGCACCGTGTAGCACATAAAATCGGTTCGAGGTCAGTAAGCACAACTAGAATTCATACATAAGGTGCACTGTAGATTTCTGAGAAATTTTAAGGATTTTAAGTGCATCTTATAGTGCGGAAAATATGATATTTATTAAATTATTTATTGGCTCCATGAGCTTGCTGCTTGTATTTTCTTTCTTTTTACAAAGATCTGAGAATCTTCCTTTGCACATCTGCCAAACATGGTTTCTCTTTTAAGGCAAAGGCTGTAAGCATAAATGCACGTTCTGCTTTTATCTTTATGTTTGAGTGTAAGGACATGCAATCGTATTCAGTGACTCCCTTGGTCCAAACCACAAGTAGCCACTCTAGCCATAGCCACTCTCCAACATGTGTTTCCTTTGCTCTGACAAGTGTGATCCTGCTCAGCTGGGCTATAGCTGTTTGTCACCCAACTGGAGCTCCAACACAGGGCGCTTTGAAGTGATGTGGGCCCCCCACATGGAGAAAGCAGTGCTGTAGGTGTACAAGCAGACAGAGGCCCGGGGGTGGGACACAAGGGGTTGTTAGGATGAAAGACAGTGCTGTGGCAGTCCAGCTGTTTGCTCTGCCAGCCCAGCGCTAAAGAAAGACGGGCTAAGAAAGAGTCAATATTTGGTGCTTTGTGTGTCTGCTCATGTCAGTAATAGACTTGTTGAACTCTTGAGAGATGTTGCTCAGCTGCCAGTTCACCATTTTTGTGGTTCTTTGAATTCATGCTTTTTCAAAGCTGTGAAAAACACTTTTAATATATATCCTGAATAAACAGCAAACCTTGGCATCACATTTTCCCAAAGCTTCCTGTAATGTTAATCAGAAGGAAAAGAAGCAGAGACATGACACCGAAGCTGTGTGTGGTCTTAGTGAGGAAACCAATGGAAGCCTTTCTATACTGTAACGTGGTCGCCATTATCTGGCTTGAAAGCTGGTGGTTTGATTGTTCTGCACATTTTTGAAAGCCTCCACCACAGCAGCGCAGTGTTTGACTTGATTAGCAAACTTTACTCTGCGTCACCAAATAAAACTCCACATGCAGGCAGACATCGAGAGCTAATTAACAGAAAGCAAGCATAAGTGCACACACTTGTCAAAAGCAGGGTCGTGTTTTCCCTTCACAGATGAAGAAATAGTGTGGAAAGAGTGTCGGCCTCTTTCCTCTCAATCAGGGTCCACGCAGGATCGTGCTAATAAGATGGCATAACTGAAGTATGTTTGTGTCTTTTTCTACATATCGAAGAGGAAAAGTTTGTATACACTGAATAAATGAGGATTAAGCTCAGTAATGTTAGAGTTCAGTAAAGCATACCACAGTGATGTGGGGATGTGTGAGTGAGAAGCAGCCTGAGGAATGTGACTCGTACTGTCAGCGCTCTCTGCAGCCCGTCCATCTTCATTATACCTACAAAATGCTCATGTGATTCACTTCTCCAGTGGGCCCCAGCTCTTGTGATATAGGGCAAATTCCTGAGTGGGATCAGTCAAGTTTCATAGCCAGCGGGGGTCAGGAGCCCAGGAGAGTGGAGGCATGAAGATAGGACCGTGGGGAGGTGATAAGAAGCTAGAATTAGTGCATACAAAGAAAAGGAAAGGAGAGATTAAGCAACTTTAGCTCATATTTTTTTATCATAACAACATATCAAATGGCAGAGTTCATGCAAACAGCAGTGCCAGAGTGGAGCATTACGCAGCTAAAGAGTCTGAAATATTATTCAGGAGCAGAGATGTGAAAACAAACAAACCCCACAGAGCTCGGAGAGATCAAACACTGAAGTGGCATTCACTATGTGACCATCTGAATGCTAATTTCCTGCTTGCTGACAGGTTTGCCATATGTGCTTAAAGGGACAGTTCACCCCAAAATCAAATCAACATGTTAGCTTGTAGTGCTGTTTATCCATCCAGAGGGTGGCCTTAAAGGGACAGGAGCTGGAAGCAGAACAGCTCGCAGCAAGGTGCAGTTTAGACAAGTAAAACCCACTTTAGTCCAAGAATGCATGCAGTGTGATGCCAAACCTCAAAAACATAAAAGCACCATATAGTAAGACTGTAGTTTTAAGAGCTAGCAGACAACAAAATGCACAACAACACAGAAGCAACACCAAAGCAACTGGTGTTGATTTATAAGTAACACAACAGGCCAGAAGAAAACCGTGTGTGTGTTTATTTCTTTGTGAACTGTCCCTTTAAAAGGAACAAAATGCTGAGATCTTAGCTTGTTTCTGCTGCCCACAAGTGGCCAATGGATCATCTATTGTAGGTTTAATGCAGCGATGTACATGTGACTGATAACAATCAAAGACATGAGTGGGGAAGACAGACAGACAAAAAGAGGAAAATCCAAACGAGTCACTTCAGGCTTTTCTCTGGGAGCTGTGAGGTTTTACTGTGTTTTAAAAAATCCCAGTTTTGTTGATACAAGACCTCAGCAGAGATTGCAGGCAAGTTCAAGGAAGCAGCCAGCTGCGCAAGACACAGCTGTGGGCTCACGTAGTGCTGTGGTGGTATTCAGCCTGAAATGTAACATATGCTGTTCGTGCACGCTGTCGGGCTTTTATACGACATGACGTACGGTTCAATTTCACAATGGAAAGAGGCGCCGGTGCCAAAATCCACTCGCGCTACAGATTTACGAAGCTTTAGAGATAACATTTGTAGCGCCTACCAAACCGCATGTAAACCATGCGACGTAATGTGTTGTCTCTTAATGGTGATTTACTTAAAGCTGCTGTGTTTCTATCTGTTTACATCTCAGATATGTTAGTATCAGCTCCGTGGGAATAACATTTTATGAAATGATCCAGCTGTCTATTAAAATGATATATACTACTCTTTAATTAGTTTAGATATATTTTGACAATGTCTCAGGATTACTCGGATGATAAAAACATGATGTGTAACAGACTGAAGCCAGCCTGTAAGAGAAATGAGCTAACGAGAGCTGCGTGAGTCGTGTGGTTGAAAACTGGGAAGCACATGTCACTTGCATTGATTTCTTTAATAGCCAGAAGCTGTGTATCCAATGGGAGGAAGGCTTTAAGACAGGTGATTTCAGTGACTCTGAAACATGATTGCTGGCAGCAGACTGGCTGGTCTGGGAATTTCATAAATCAAAATTCAAATTCAAATTCAAATTAAAATGAAAAATTAAAAAGGGTAAATTTAACTAGGAAGGAATAAAATATAAATTAAGGTTAAAAATGAAATAACTGTACAACACAAATTAGAATGAAGGGTAAATTTAACTGGGAAAGAATAAGATAAAATATATAAATTAAAGTTGAAAATAAAATAACTGTACAACAAAATACACAATATAGAACTATATAAGAATGTATGAAGAAATCTAAATAAATATATACACAATAACAGCAGCTGTACAAGCATTAACCGGAAATGAAGAATATAGTGACCAGTGTTGTGCAAAAACAAAGTCCAGAAAGTCCAGTGTGTGTGTAAGAACCATATGTGTGGGTCAGTACTGTGTGGGGGTGTGATTGAGAGACCGTATCGCCTGCGGGAAGAAGCTCCTCCTCAGTCTCTCTGTGTTGGTCTTCAGGGAGCGGAATCGCTTTCCTGACCTCAACAGAGAGAACAGTCTGTTGTTGGGATGGCTGAGGTCCTTCACCATCTTCCTGGCCTTGGTCCAGCACCGCCTGCTGTAGATTGAGTGCAGGTCAGGGAGCTCGGAGCGGATGGTGCGCTCAGCTGACCGCACAACCCTCTGTAGAGCTCGTCTGTCCTGCATGGTGCTGTTCCCGAACCAGGTTAAGATGTTTCCCGTCAGGATGCTCTCTATGGTGCACGAGTAAAAGTTCCTGAGCACTTTGGAGGGCAGTTGGAAGTCTCTCAAGCGTCTGAGGTGGTAGAGACGCTGTCGGGCCTTTTTCACCACGGTGTTGATGTGACAGGACCATGACAGGTCCTGCGTGATGTGAACTCCGAGGTATTTGAAGCTGTCCACTCTCTCCACTGGGCACTCGTTGATGACGGGGGTCTGGTAGTTCCTCTCCTGCTTAGTGCTGAAGTCCACTATCAGCTCCTTTGTCTTACTGACGTTTAGAAGGAGGTTGTTCCTCTGGCACCAGTTCTCCAGATTCCTAATCTCCTTCAGGTAGGCCGTCTCGTTGTTATCAGAGATCAGGCCCACCACGACGGTGTCGTCAGCAAACTTGATGATGGTGGTGGAGCTGGTAGTGGCCACGCAGTCATATGTGTACAAAGAGTACAGCAGGGGGCTCAGAACACACCCCTGGGGGGCTCCAGTGCTGAGAGTGGTGGAGGCTGAGACATGTCCGCCCATCCTTACTGCCTGTGGTCTGCCAGTTAGGAAGTTGGAGATCCACTGACACATAGATGAGCTGAGTCCCAGATGCTCCAGCTTGGTGGTGAGTGTGGAGGGAATTGTGGTGTTAAATGCAGAGCTGTAGTCTATGAAGAGCATTTTAACATAATTCCCCCTTCTAGTGTCCAAGTGAGTGAGTGATGTGTGGAGGAGATGAGAGATGGCATCGTCTGTGGAACGATTTGGATTTCGTAAAAATAGGTCAACGGCATTAGCGTTGTTGACTTTTATTGAAGATATTTCATCTGCAACACATAATAATAAATACACAGTGGGAGTATTTGTTGATTTAAAAAAAGCTTTTGATACGATACAACATTCTATTTTGATTTCTAAATTGTATAACTATGGAGTGAGAGGAGTAGCATTGAATTGGTTAATGAGTTATTTAGAGAATAGGTTGCAATATGTTTATTATTTTGGCAATACTTCTGAAAGACTGAAGATTGTATGTGGTGTTCCTCAAGGTTCTATTTTGGGACCTAAACTCTTTAATTTATATATTAATGATATTTGTGACGTATCTAAAAGGTTAAATTCGATTTTATTTGCAGATGACACAAATTTTTATTGCTCTGGAGAGAATTTGAAAGACTTGGTTGAAATTATGACTTCTGAGATGTTAAGAATAAAAAAATGGTTTGATGTAAATAAATTATCTTTGAATCTGACAAAAACGAAATATATGATATTTGGCAATCGTGTAAAGGAGGATAAAGTCATTATGTTTATAGAGGAAGAATTGATTGAAAGAGTTACTGAATTTCGTTTTTTGGGTGTAATAGTGGATGAGAATTTGACATGGAAATCTCATATTGAACATATTAGAAAGAAAATGGTCAAAAGTATTTATATTCTGGGTAGTATAAGAGATTTATTAAATTATAAAACAATGCGTATTTTATATTTTTCTTTGTTTTTTTCATATATCAACTATTGTGTTGAAGTTTGGGGGAATACATATGAGAATACCATAAAACCTTTAAACCTATTACAGAAGAAAGTTATACGAATAATTCATAATGTTAAATATAGAGAACATACAAACAAATTATTTATAGAATCAAAATTATTAAAATTAGGAGATTTAGTGAAATTACGGACATTATTAATTATGTTTAAGGCTAAAAATAATATTTTGCCTTTTAAGTTACAAAGAGTATTTTTGATGTGTTCAAGGGGAGAAGAGAATAGAAGGAAATTTTATTTTAAACATCAGTTAGCCAGGACTACACAAAGATTAATGAGCACAACGGTTAGGGGTATAAGACTGTGGAATTCACTTCATTATAATTTAAAGAATTGTATAAATCTACAATGTTTTAAAAAGTGTTATATGTTTAAAACGATAACTCAGTATGAAGAATGCGAATGAATGTGATGTTGGTTTGGGATTCGACCGGAGAGAAATGTCAATATTAGTTTGTTCCTGATTTTTGGTGCCCATCGGTGATATAAGTTCGATGGTAGATAGGGGGCAGGGTTTAATAAGAATATTTTCTTCTTCCTGCTCCTTTTCACACATGGTTGTTGTGTTTTGTTGACAGAAGATGTGGTTGTTTTGTTTGATTTGTAGTACCAAGTGTGAAATAAATAAAAATGAAATGAAATGAAATGAAATTTGGACGGTAAGCGAACTGTAGTGGGTCCAGTGTGTCTGGTAGTGAAGAAATGATGAAGTCTCTGACCAGGCGTTCAAAGCACTTCATCACTACTGAGGTGAGGGCTACAGGGCGATAGTCATTGAGAGAAGCAGGGTGGGGTTTCTTCGGGACAGGAACAATGATGGACTCTTTGAAGCATGTGGGGATCACCGACTGAGATAAAGAGATGTTGAATATCTCAGTGAACACAGGAGCTAGCTGGTATGCGCAGTCTCTTAGGATACGACCTGGGATGCCATCTGGTCCTGCTGCTTTCCTGGTGTTCACTCTCTTGAAGGCTCTCCTTACTTCATGCTCGGAGATGACGAGCACGTTTCCGGTGCTGGCAGTATCTTCCTGTCTGCAGCCGTTAGCGCCGCTAACACTAGCATTGTTGGAGACCTTAGCTGCAGCCTCGAAGCGAGCATAGAAAGTGTTCAGCTCGTCTGCCAGAGTCACGGCCACGTTCGTCATACCGGTTGTTGGTGCTTTATAGTCCGTTATTGTCCTTAGTCCCCGCCACAGGCTCCTAGAGTCACTCTGTTGGAGTTGTGACTCTAGTTTCCTCCCGTAGCGCTGTTTCGCCTCTTTCACCACCCTCCGCACGTTATATGACGCGGCTTTGTACGGGTCCATGTCCCCCGTCGTGAGTCCCGTGTTGTAGGCAGCGGTGCGGGATCTCAGAGCGTTGCGGATGGTTTTATCCACCCACGGCTTCTGGTTGGGAAACGTTGTGATAGTCTTTGTCTCCACGGTATCATCCGCTAGTTTCCCGATGAATCCCACAACTGCTTCCGTAAACACGTTGACGTCATCGTCGGAGCTGTTTCTGAACATGCCCCAGTCTGCGTCATCGAGTGCGTCCTGTAACGCGGCCACCGATTGATCCATCCAGCGCGCGACCTTCCTCTGAACCGGAACTTCCTGTTTCAGCCTTTGTTTGTATTTTGGCATGAGGAAGATGGCGGCGTGATCAGATTTGCCAAACGGGGGGCGGGATTGTGCCTTGTAGCCGTCCTTGACCGTAGTGTAGCAGTGGTCCAGTGTCCTTTCACCCCTGGTGGGGCAGGTGATGTGTTGATAAAAGTTCGGCGCTGCGCGTTTGAGGTTGGCACTATTAAAGTCCCCCGTCACAATAAGCGCAGCGTCCCGGTGTTGTGTCTGGTGCTGTGTGAGTGCCTCATGCAGCTCGCATAAGGCGGTGACCGTGTCCGCTTGTGGTGGAATATAAACGGCACTTACAATGACCGATGTAAATTCCCGAGGTAGATAAAAAGGACGACACATGATGGACAGTAGTTCCAGATTTGGTGTGCAGGAGCGTGTGAGAGGAACAACGTTCGCACTGTTGCACCAGTTGTTGTTCACCATTAAACACACGCCGCCTCCCCTTGACTTCCCCGAGTCCCGTGTCCTGTCCATGCGGTGAACCGAGAAGAACTCGGCCGGCTGGATGGCGTGGTCCGGCACCGCTGGGTTCAGCCATGTCTCGGTGAAGCAGAGGAGATTGCAGTCCCGAATGTCTCTCTGGAACTTTATCCTGGCCCTGAGGTCGTCAAGCTTGTTCTCCAGTGACTGGACGTTGGCGAGCAGGATGCTAGGCAGAGGTGTGCGGTGTGCACGAGCTCTCAGCCTGTTCCTGACGCCGGCTCGCTTCCCTCTAGGCCGCCGCCGCTTCCCTTTGTTCTCCCTCGAGATCTCACTCGGCCAGCTCGGATCCGGAGTTAAAAACTTCGAATTGTGAGTACATTGTAAACCAATAGAAACAAGAGTGTCACTGTCATACCTAATGTACCCAATGGTGGTGATTTTGCCGATTTAGAAACGCTGAAAACTAACTTAAAAAGCAAAGACAAAGAAAAAGTGGTCGGAGCAGTCGTGACGGCAGCCGACCTCACCGGCGCTCTGCTGGGACCTTCCCACATAATCATCTTAAAGGTTTACAGAGAATACGCTGAGAAGGGGGAAATATGCATTGCATGGCAGTTTTCTGACTGAAAATGCATTGTTAATGCTAGAGGTCAGAGGTCAGAGAAGAATGGTCAAACTGCTTCACTCGATCACTTTAAACACGGTTTGCAAAAGAGCCACAGCAGAAGATCACAGCAGGTGCAGCTAAGGGCAGGAACTGAGGCTACGATTTGCACCGCCTCACCAAAGCTGACTATAGAAGACTGGAAAAGGCGAATCTGCTGCAACATTTGGATGGAGGTGTCCGGATTTGGCATAAACACCATGAAAGCAGGGATCCATCCTGCCTGGTGGCGTAATGGGATGGGGGATGAGCACACTTTGTTCCCTTCTACTGAGCATCATTGAATCACTCATCATTACCACGGCCTACCTGAGTGTGGGTGAGTAATGCACCGTTTCACAAACTGGTTTCTCCGACATAACACTGACTTCTTACAGATCTCAGTCCAATGACAGCAGAAGGAGGTCAGCTGTGGCTGGCAATAGCACGCTGTACCTAATAAAGTGTCTGGTGAGTGTATGTTCAGCATGTGCAGGAAACAATGAACATTTAGCTCACAGAGACCCACCCACTCGCCAACATACAGCAGCGCTATGAAAACAAGGAGGTTTGTAACCGTGCCGACACATTCCAGGCTGTTGTTCCCGATGATAAGCGTCGTTGCTCCGGGGCGACCATTCCTGCCTCGCCGAGGGGCCGGTCTGCTCAGACAGCACACTCATTACCTGCTTGTACAAAGAGCTTGTGACGTGAGGTCATGTGGCAGACGTGGTGTGTAATGTCTTCAAACAACTTCAGAGCTCAAAAGGGCAAAAGTGAGGTGGTGGGGAAAGAATCAAAGTAGCAGCTGGCAATAAAAGCACGCATAAAAAGACTGGGACTGGTGTTTGTCTGCTGGGAGCCAACAATCAGATGATAATAAATCTGATTAGTATTTACATGATAATAAGGCCAAGTAACATATGACCACAGCAGCATATGTTGCTCCGACTTGAACATTGTTTTCCACCCCCAACCCCGGCACCTCTCCTTCCTCCTCCACCCTACATCCCTCTGTGCCTCCCAAACCTTCATTTTTTCCTCTCCTCCTGTGATCCCTTTTCTTAAAGATGGGAAAGAAGTCAGCCAAATATGATGCAGTTACAGAGAACTTAATGGCAGTATGATAATGATAATCATTACTGAAATGATGATGAAAGACATGCGCCGTGAGTAATTCTGTGATGTCAGTGGAAGACAATGAAAGCTGAGGTGCAGAGAGGCAGCTGTGCACGTCCTGACCTGTGAAGCCAAAGGACGAGGCTGAGGGCAGCTGGGATGAAGTAAGGCTCGCGAGATTCATTGTGAAGGACTAAGTGGAGGTTGTCAAAGGGAGCGTGAATTCTGGAAGGATTTGCAAAATTTATGATCAATGAGGCTGCGTTTGTATTTTAAACTTTTGGCAAAATACAAACAAAATTAAGGTCATGTGGGAATCAGGCCTAAAAAGAACAATGTGTGTATACTTAATATGATGAGCGGGGATGAAATCGGAGCATCTTCTGGAGCCAAGATTTTCCAGATCGGAGCTTTTCTGGTTTCCAAATATTAAAACGATTGCTGTAAATATGAAAAACACAGAAAAACCCAACAATTGTGTGAGGAAATCTTCTACATTTAAAAACCAATAACCTGTAGAGGCTTTCTACGATTGTCCTGCTAAAAGCACGTGGATTCATCCAACAGCAGTGAGACCAGCCGGTGTGTTCATGACAGCGTGATGCTCTCAGTAGGAACAGCAGGCTGTCGTCCTCCTATCAACAGAATCAGTTTGCTTTTGTCAGCAAATCGAGTCTTGGAGAATAAGACTGATTCTTTGCACTTACATGCATTTCTGTCCGTAGCTGTTATTCTAATTCCCTTCTTCTCCGTGGATCTTTCCTACTGACCGGTTCCTCTGCTAAATCAAAGAACTGCTTTCCTGGACAACTCTGTGATCTGCTTCAAACTTTGCAAAGTGGTGCTGAGAGGTCGATGTCCTTTCATGTGTTTTAGTGAAACATGGCGTAGTGACGTCATTCTCCCCCTCGTGTTGTTTGGACCATCAGATGGCCACGTTTGAACGAGCACGAGTGGATGTGTTTGTGCAGAACCAAAGAAATTCAGAAGATTGTTTATTTTCTCTGAATCAGTCTCTCTCTCCAAATCCCCCAAGTATTATTATTATTATTATTATTATTATTATTATTATTATTATTATCATCATCATCATTATTATTATTATTATTATTATTATTATTATTATCATCATTATTATTATTATTATTATGATTATGATTATTATTATCATTATTATTATTATTATTATTATCATCATCATTATTATTATTATTATTATTATCATCATTATTATTATTATTATTATTATTATTATCATTATTATTATTATTATTATTATTATTATTATTATTATTATCATTATTATTATTATTATTATCATCATCATTATTATTATTATCATCATTATTATTATTATTATTATTATTATCATTATTATTATTATTATTATCATCATTATTATTATTATTATTATTATTATTATTATTATTATTATTATTATTATATACATAACTGTCGAGACTGGGCAGTGATAGGACGAACCAGAGGAGCTGAAGAAATAAAACACAGCTCAGAGGAATGCCACAAAACACATGTATACATGAGAATGTCTGTGACCTTTAGCCCGCACAAAAGTAGCTAAACAGCAGGTTTGCATAATAGCAGGTCATCAGGTGTAGTCCTAGCTGAGGGCGAAAGGCTGATAGCAATGATTTGGCAGCTCGGCTTCACCTGGTTTTCTCTTTCCAGACGTTTTAGAGCTGCTGCAGGACTGGTTGTACCGTAGTAAGAATTGTTTCCTACGTTAGCTTCAGAACCAGGTTTCCAGTTTCTCGGATAACATGAAGCTAAGTCAAAGATCCAACTCAGCATCAAAGCGTTACCATTTCCAAAAACTATTTACATATTACACTTCAGATGTTGGCTGATGTTAACTTCATTTTTGGTCATGGAAATTTCAGATCCACTCACACCAGTTTGTTACTGATGATTCATTTCAGCCGCAAGTATTATTGAGTGGTTTCCATAGCAACGTAGCAGTACTGTAACATGGAGCAGGAAGAGGAAGTACCCAACACATCACCGTGTGCGGCTACATTAGAAACACAGTGCGTCTTGTTAAATGGGACATTTTCATGTCCCACCAATCTCAGCTGGTGCAGGCAATGGTTTCAGAGCCATCCACACTCTGCTGCTGTGTAGTCGCCCTGATGCTCCTGCTGTCCTCGACCTTATTGAGGAATTTTCTCCACATTGAGGTGGAACGTGTATGGTAGGCGTCCGCATCAACACGTGACCCTTCTCCGGGCCGTGGATGAGGCATGCAGGGACATCACAGCAGACCAGAGTCCGGCTGGATTCGTCACGCCTGAAGGTTCTTTCCAAGATGTTTGGCAAGTGAGAACATTTGTTCTGACATGGATGAGAGAGTGTGGCCAAGTCCACGTGACAGAGCTGATTTCAGAATTGTTGCTTTTCTTTCAAAGGAGGTCGTGTTGTGATTTACTGTGTATGTCATCAGTCAGATGTGTTCAGTTATTCCACTGATCTCTGTTGTTTTTATGAGTGCATGTAGCACCACGATGAGACATGCGACACGTCCTCTGAAGCTGCATGAACAACAGTGAAACCGTGTTTGAACATTAGCCTGTTTGATTTTTGTGTTTAGTTTTGAAAAATAAAGAAAATGTTGCTTTGCTACAATGTAAGTTGCAAATGTTACTGACGAGTTCACAGCGCTGTCAGTGTAAATGTCACCGCCTTTCTATAAAGTGGTACATGAGGAACACTACAAAGATGTTGATGAATGATTACAGGATGAGTTAAATACTGAGAAAACTAAACTAAGCTTCAGAGTAAGTGGCTGACGAGAACGCACTTAACTCCCATCATGTCTCTGCCAGTGTTTCAGATGTTATTAGTCCTTTATTTATCCAGGTAAAAATCTCATTGAGATTAAAAATCTCATTTCCAAGAGAGACCTGGCATCATGGCAACAAAAGTCAGATGTGTGCACTAAATGCCTGAATGAAAAGGGTGCTTTGTTTCATTGGCTGTGGGAATATCCAGACATCCAGAACTTTTGGAAAGATTTCAAATGTTTGTCAGAAACACTAAATATGAAAAATCCCTTTTGGTCTTAAACTCTGTGTTCTTGGAATATCTTCAAAAGACTTTTAGGTAAGATCAAGACGGAGCAGACGTTTGGACAGCAGACTGCTTCAGCCCGAGACGGTTATTTGATGGTTATTTTGGAAAAGTGCAGCTGCATAATCACTGAAACATGGCTGAGAGAGCTTTTGCGCTGCAGTGATGTGGAGAGACGAACGAATCGTTAAAGTAGGAGAACTTCTTTTTTTAATGCAAATCTTTTTTCCCCATTAAGTCCTATTTTGACTGTTGTAGTAAATTTATGTTAATATGCATTTTTATTTAATGAATGTCCAGTGTCTGTGTGCATTTGTGTGTTTGTACGAAATGTTCTGTTTTAAAAAGGTAACAAAGAAATACTCCAAACACTTTGCATTGAAATCAATGGGAGAATTTGACACAGCAAACGATGATAGACATGGATCACCTCGAAGACTAAAGGCTTTGTTAAATCTTCTTTGGGCCACAGAAACATTTTAAGCATTTTGATTTACTCATAAATTTATTAATTTATCAGATTTCTCTGATTAACAGTTTTTTTAACCACTAAAATTAAGAAATTACAGGAAAAGGACCCAGAGTCAGACTGAAACAACATTTAAATTAGCAATGCAGGCAGAAAAACAACGAAAGGAAACTATGACAAGGACTCAGAGGAAGACACAACTATATCTACACAACAGGGCAGTTAGAGGACACGAGCGCTGCTGGGCACAGGTGAACAGAATCCAGGTAACGACACAGGCAGGCAAGGAATACAACTAAATACACAACAGAAGAGACACAGGACTGCAAAAACAGCAGAAGGAAGTCGCTGACTAACACTTACACCAGAGCCTAACACACTCAAACACCACATAGAAGATCAAAGAAACCAGAATTTAAATAGAAGTAAAGTGAAGCCGAGAAATAAACAAAGTGAAATATAACAAACAACAAGAACCAAAGTGAAACCACAAACTCAAAACACTGAGTCACAGACGCGGGACCGTCACATTCATCAAACTAAAGCTTCAAAATAGACTTTTTATGACGGCAGCCAAAGAAAGGCCATGCTTCCTCGCACAGAGTAATTCCTCCTCCTGCAAAGACATGTTGATTACATTTCCCTCGTTAACCTGATAATGTAACTATAGTTTAATTTCAGAGTGCCCTTTCTCTTCATGTCCTCTTTAATCCTTTATGAAAAATGGTTCATATAAATAAGAATCACCTTTGATTAATGCCATTGTTTCTATCAGCCTTCACGGTGACAGCGAGTGAGACTGTTTCCACTTACTGTGGATAAAAAGATAAAAATGGACCTTTTGACCTTTTGCTAACTAAACGAAACATAATCAAACGTGTACGCGTTGTCTCGTGGTCTGCTTGCCTCCTCAGCTTTTCTGATTAGAAGACCAATAAGTTCTGTTACTGTTAATGCTGCCAATACTCAGCGTAGGTTGCTTCTCTGGGAGGTTATATTTTATGACTTTAAGGTCTCTTAAATTCTTCCAGAGTGAAGCTATGAGAGCATGACCCCCAGCCTGGTTCCACTGATGACATAGCCTCCATCTAGCTTGAAGTTTGCCTGTTAATTAAGTCTGTAAACAGGTGGGTGAGAGCTGCTTTGTGGCTTTATGCTGGACCATCAAACGTCTCAAAGACTAATGATGTTTACCTCTCCAGGTCCCCTTGAAGGATGGAAATGTACCTTTTTCCAAGCACGCGAGCACATGTCTGTGCACAGGCACACGTAATCTTACACTTTTCTTTCTCTATTGTTGCCTCCACAGGGGAAATCCATTAAGAGCAACGATGCTGTCATTATTCTCCTGAAAATAACCGTGACCTTTACAGTTATTGGTCATGGCTTGGAGACTTATTTTCAGGAACTAATTGGAGGATAATTTGTCTTTTGTTTAAAATAAAATATACAAGGACATTTTTTACCCTTGTGTTGTCCTGGGGTCATTTTTTTGGTGTATGGAAATCCCGAGGACATTACAAGGGTTAAATGCAGCTTGTTTTTGATGCCTGTGCCTCTATTCCACTTCTCATTTAAAGAAAAGCAGAGTAAAGTCTTTTATATACAACTATTACAGCAGTAACTGGTGATTTCTGGAGAAAATGTGCTTCGATGCACTTTTAGTTCTGCAGAACTTGTTAACACAAAGTATGTTTATCCAGTTTACACTCTGTGTGTCTCAATAATTAAAGGTTAGACGCTTCTGTGGGTTAAACAACTGCACATAATATTTTCTCTGACTCCAACCCTCTGCTGGAGTGGCACTGCTATAAACTGAAGCACAAATACTCTTTAAAATGATTAATACTTCAGATCTGTTCTTTCATTTTAAAATTGTATTATTATGCCTTTTTAAGTAAGCACAGTTATCATAAAGCAGCAATGCTTAAAACACAGTGTGCGCGACGTCCTGTCCAATGCTGCTCTACTTAACCTGCGATGTTTGGTGCCCCCTGCAGGAGCACAGCAGCCTCTGTGTCAGTGCTGAATGAGGTCAAACAGTCAGGAGACTTCCAATCACTCCAGCAGCACCGTTTTTACTGAAAGCCTGCAGCGGTTGCTTTAACTGCGCCTCTGACAGACTGAGTGAGCGAAGACTCGCTCTTAGAGCTGCAAAGTTCACTGGTCTCACTCTGAGATTAACTAATGCAAAACAATAAAAACAACAGCAGAGAGCACAAAGAATGTTTGAAGAGAGAAATTAATAGAAAGCAAAATTGAGAAAAACATAAATGAATAATAAAACAAACAAAGAGTGGAAACAAAGAAAGGGAAGAAATCTTCCAGAACAGAAGTCTTGGTGTGCTGACAAAACAAGGGACCGACAGAGACCAGGGGACAAAGCTAAATGTACGAGCATGAGTGTGTTTAACCAAGAAAAACAAGAGAAGAGAAGAAAAATGTTAAACATGCAGCACAAGCATCCATGCATGCTCGTGTGTCTGGACAAACACTGAATGGGTTTAGATGAGATGTGAATATGGGTTTATTTGACATCTGTGGGACGCTGTCTGTGTTTCTTGGAGGACGCCGCTCACTTCCAGCTCAGCCAGCCTCAGAGCTGCTGCTGTGTAGCTTCCTGCAGCTTCCTGTCCACATTCCCCACCTCCCTGCCTGTGTTTTTGTTGGCCAAGACAAAAGGAGGCACAACTTAGAACTTCTCCTTCATGTTCAATACTCGAAGTGTTATAAGATTGCTGTTCAAAGGTTCCCACCATGACTCTTGTCACACTTTTTTACCCGAGACGAGCGTGGGACTCACTTTTCTGCATTTTGAGTAAATGTCTCACTTAAATGGTTTTATATGAACTCTAATACACGTTTTCAAGGTAACCGTCCATCTTAAGGTTAACTGTGACTGGATTCTTTCTTTAAGTCTTCAGGTAACACCATCATCAGCTGATGCAGGTGTGTGTGCACAGCAACATAAGCGTGTGTCACTCGTTCGCTGTAATGTAACAGGTGCAGAAATACCTGGTGTTCAGACTGAGTCCTGCATGCAGAGCCTGTTGTTTTCTCTCTTTTTAACCTGAGATTTATCTGTGCAGCACACTGACACACACGTGTTGTACTCTGTGTTTCTGCTGTGTTGTTCGTTTTTGAATGTTTTTGTGAGGAACATTCAGATTTGAGCTTTCCAAACTTTTTTCATCAGGTAATTATACAACATCAAATCACCATGTTTAAGAAAATTACATGTGTGATTGATGAATGACCTTCATGAAGTAAAGGATTGACTACTCATTTGTCCAAAACACAGTATATATAACCTAATGGCACTTTGAAAAAATTAAAAGGAAACTGCCATCTGCCAATCAGCTCACAGGCTTGTGAAGGCAGGTGAGTGAACACCTGTGACACTGTAGTGAATTCTCTCTTATTTGGTGTTCACAGATCAGGGGTTGCGTTCCTAAAAGACTACTTCCATCAGGAAGGAGGTTCTGCAGCATCCGGTCCCGAACCAGCAGACTGAGAGACAGCTTCTTCCATCAGGCCATCAGACTGCTGAACACGTCATAGACACCTCAGCTTCACTACTGGAACTTTAACATTATGCACTCCACACTGTACAGTAATGCCACTGTTTTGCACATGTCTCACTCTGTATATTTTATATATTTTATTTTATTGTTTACTCTATTTAATTTGTAAAATATGTGTACACACACACACACACACACACACACACACACACACACACACACACGTAGAAAAACATTTAGTATACACATCCAGAAATGCATACACTATTATATATTGTACATATATTTATTAGTTTCAGATGTAGCCATTCTTGTATTTTGCTTGTTTACATTATTGTATTTTGCACAACTCTGTTGCTTGTGAAGCTCGCACACAAGAATTTCACTCACATGTGCTGTACCAATGTACCTGCACATGTGATGTGACAATAAAAGTGATTTGATTTGTTGCCTGGGTGATTTTACCTTTGACATACCTGACACCTGTAGTGCTAATGCTAATGCTAAACTAAAATGGTAACCAAAGCAAACATTATATGTTCCAGTCATCTCGAGGGCTTTTGCATGCTGATATTCAAGGGTGGAGTAAAGGGTTGGTGATGAACACCATCATCTATTCAACATCCTGCCCTCTGGATAAGGTTCAGATCCATCAGGTGCAAACCAGCAGACTAAAGATCAGCTTCTTCCTGTGAGCTGTCAGACCTCTGTGTGAGCACACTTCTCCCATACAACCACTCTGACGCTGTTATTGATCAACTGCTATGTGCTATATCTCAGTCTTTCCTTGTTCGGTGCAATATTTTGTTCTCAGTGAATTACCATCCACCATAGCTCCTTCACCATTATTCATTTATTTAATATATTATATAACTGCCCTTGTATACAGCCCAACAACGTTTCTGTTTCAGTGTTTCATACACCATGTCTACAGTTTACTCACATATATGGATACATATATTTTGCTTTTTCCTCGTTGTAGATTGTTTTCTTTACTTTTGCACCTTTGTGGTCCTGCTACCCAATTTCAGTGTGCAAGAAACCGAACAATAAAAGCTCTAAAGTCTAAAGTCACTGGACACCAGTCAGTGATGAAGGCTAAAGGGGCACGTCCCTTGAACCTGAGTTACATCTAGTAACCACTGTTTCTCTCACACAACCTTTTTGCTTCCTCGCAGACACAACTTGTCAGCTGTGTTAGATCGCAAACTGGAACTATCTCCTAAGCTTTAGGCAACATCAAAAAAGGGACCTTTCATATTTGAATCTTTTTTATTGAGGTTTATCACCCACAACCGTTCACAACAGATGGTTTCCCCTCTCTGAGCGTGGCTCTGCTGGAGGTTTCTGCCTATTAAAAAGGAGTTTTTCCTTCCCACTGTCACCAGGTGATTGCTAAAATGGCTGGTCTTATTCAACTTGTTCAGCCTGCTTCCTCAGGGAGGCGCTACAGGGCATCAGCACAAACACCCACAGACAAAGACCCTGAACGCATACACGCACCGATAACACAGTCCCACCCACCCATTTTCCCATTTCCCTCTATAAACCACCACTGTGCTCATGTATCTCTACACTGTTGTTACGTGCCAAGGGGTGTGGCTTTGCTTTTGTGCTCTGTTTTGTGTTCTATTTATCTTTCAGGCGTCAGGCCTCCACTGATTGGCCAGTTCAAAGTTGATTGGCAGGTGTCTATTGGCTGGTCTGGGCTCAGTTGGCCAATCACACTCCAAAGAACACTACAAATGAGCCGCTCTCTGGCCAGCTGGGGCTGCTGGCTTCTGCTTTGACAAACATTTGCGAACAGGCTTCTTTAGATTGTGTGTGGTGGGAGGCTGGACAGGTAAGCTGGGGTACCCTGTACACTGGTTGTAGATTTTACTCTGTTAGTCACACTAGGTTATGCGATTGATGCCACTCTTGTATGTTTTCACTGACCTTTTGTCGAGTAGCTAGGTAGGCCTTTTGTTTTGCATTTTTCTTTCAGTTAGGTTAGGCCCTGGAAGCTATCGACCTCTTTTTGTTTTATTAATTTCTTTGATTTGGATCAACCGCCCAGTCCTCCTCCCCCACCTCTTTTCTGTTGTTAAGTTTGACTATCCAGGCAAGCAACCAATAAATCCTGCCTGATACTTAACTCTTCTGTGGTCTTCCTCCTTCATTGATTGTGGTTGTCCAGTGTTGCTGTCTCCTTCCTACCTTTGCCTCCGCCATGGTGGGGGGGACGTAACACTGTAGTTACAGATTCTTTAGCGCTGATAAGATTAAATGGCCAAAAAAGGGGGGAAAAGGCTATTTGGTGTAAATAACCTGAGATTAAAGTAAAAATAACTAGTAGCTAACATGACTCTGTAAATCCAGGCATGGTGACATATTCTTACTAAGCAGTACTCAGCAGGAGGTCCTCGACAGGTTCTCACTTCTGAAATATTGTGTTTAGTTTAGGATGGAGCACACAGGAACAGGATACATGCCAACCAATGATCCATCGTCATTTCACTGGACAATTACCAGGACATCGTCAAACAACATATAGACTTTGTGCACCCTGGATAAAGTCTGCTTGATGTCTAACACTTATGTTCTCACATACAGACACACCTGGCAATGACGAGAACGGTTCAGGGTCACAGTGCATAAAGAAAACTGCTCACCTTTATACTAGCAGTCTTTTTCTAAATTAAAGTTGTGATGTAATCCCGTCGTGATTGCTCAGGGATCAAAAAGGGAAAGAATCCAAAAACCAACCATGCAGAAGGTAAAGAGCATAGAGAGCTTTCCTCCCTGAGGACAGGAGAGGATGGTTAACAGGACAGAATTTAATAATGTAACACAATAAGGCTACAAGGTCAGTACAGAACTGCTGAGAGCACCTGAAACTACGGCAGACATTCAGAGTTTCTCAACATGTGCTTGGATACATTATTAAAGACGTTTTAATGGGGAAAAACTCAGTTATTCTAATATTTGTCTCAGTGTGACGTGTTTGTGCATCTCATGTTGTGATTGGCTTTAAAATAGGAAACAAACTCACTGTGATGCTTATTTGAACGCCAGTGTTCCACACACACATAAGTAACAATAATGGATTGCATATAGCCCTCAAAGCGCTTTACAATGCCACTATTCATTCACTCTCACATCCACACACTGGTGGAGGCAGCTACAGTTGTAGCCACAGCTGCCCTGGGGCAGACTGACGGAGGCGAGGCTGCCATATCGCACCATCTGTCTTACCGGCGATTCCCAACCCCCTGAGCCACAGTCGCCCCACATAAACACACACAAACACACACACACACACACACTAACAGTACACTGACTAAACTGGGTCCTCGTGAGAAAACTGCTCAATAAATCCATAAAGTTGTGTTCAAAAAGCTCAGTTTGTCCTGTTTATAAGATTGAAACCTGCAGTCAGCTGAGACTGAAGACGTCACCTGGATGAGTGACCAAACGTTTCTCCCACTGAAGACGTCCAGATGAACAGAATCAACTTTTGGAGATGTGTTTATTTTACTGTAAATGGTTTTCCAACACCACATGAACTGTGTTTTATGTTAACAGACCGCACACTTTTACTATAGCATGTAATGAATCTCTTGCATTACCTGATACACTGAATTAGTTCACAGCTCCAAATAAAGAGAACAAAATCATCTTCGACATGTGATCGGGCACCTGTGCAGGTTCTCATTGTTGGTATCCAGCCAGTTATATAATCACTTTTTATCTGGGTGAGAAGCAGAAAAGCAAGTTTTGTGACATATTTAGATGTCAAAATAAATTAACTGGCTTTCACTGAATTCAATGACCTTGACCCAGTGACTAAGTAGAAAATAAAGCTTTGTATGTTATAAAGCACTGCTGGGTGGGGCTCTTCCCATCATGCATTTCTCTTTCATTCATAGTGCTGTTGAAATATGACTGGAATGAAAGGCAACATCATGTGATCATGCTCATAAAGCTTATCAGCTCTCTGGTGTAACACACAGGTTGATAAGATTTTACAGTGACAGGATGTGTCGCATTTCTTTCTCTGCTTTGCTTCTGGTTTCCTGTCTGCTGATAACGAGCACATAATCTTTAACATCACTCGTAAAACTGTGTGACAGTGCATCCTGAGGTCACGAGTAATCTCTTTTAAAAGCTGCGCTCATAATATTTAACTGTAAAGATTTCATTTGCAGATGTGTTAGCCACATACAATCATACATGAAAAAACATGAAGATATTAGCTCTCATTGGGCCTCTTATTGTCTAGACGTCTCCAGAACAATCAGAAAATCCCTTTAATTTAATATTTTCTATTTGCCTCATGAAACATTTAGACCAGGAACGTTAAATTAATTTTACACATACCACTGAAACTCTTTCTGCTAGTGTAAAAACGTTTAACTGGACATCCAAAAGTTACCCTAATATCATTTTTTTAAATCTCAGTTTTCTGCATGATAACTGTGTAAAATTAGCGTCCAGACTGTCCCATATTTAAAAAATAGAAACTTTTGTTTGATTGATGAAAATGTTAGCCAAACTGTCGCAGACAGTAAAAAATGGTTTCTGTCATTTAATTATTAAACTGTCGCTCTAGTGCTTTGGTGTAGTATACACCAAAGCACACAGCCGTGTGTGTGTGTGTGGGGGGGGGGGATCTCTGTCGGCAGGAAAAGCTGTAAAACCTATTTTGAAAAAATACAGTTAAGCCATATTTTGCCCTCCTTCATATTTTTCTAAGAGGCCGAACTGAAGTTATTCCTGGCCCATTTTGGCCCCCGGGCCTCATGTTTAACCACCAAAATTGCGATACGTTGGAAACCCCCCAAAATAAACAGAAGTGAAATTACAACCCGAGCAGAAAATCTCATTTGAACGCGTCTCCTCTCGCCCCCTGTCGGCAGCACGTGGCATTGTCCCCGTGAATGGCTGAGCAGATTTTGGCTGGTGAGAAAATACTACGATCCTCGTGTTGTGGCGCAAGATCCAGAGCAGAGAATGATGATGATGATGATGATGATGACAGCACACGCCCGCTCTCCGCCCTCGCTGGTAGGAGCGGGTGCGTCCACACGCCCCTCCTCTCTAAATTGCCGCTGTTGCCTCGCTTTCCATCTCCCATCACAGGATCGCGGACAGGTGAGCACAACATCTCCTCTCTGCGGTGTGTTAGATACGCTGTTTCGAAGCTCTCTGCGTGGTTTGTTGAATGGTTGATGGACCCGTGGGTTTGCTGTGCTTCCGCGAATAACAGCTGATGGATCAATTATTGCGCGTTTTAATCTGGCGCACTCGCCGTGCAGTCGGCGCACAGTGGTTACGGTCTGTCTGGTCATCTGACTGCGCAGGCTTTCACATCTGCGCTCACGTTCCTCCACAGCTACGACCTGATCGATACGCGGATCGATTGGATCTCAGCAGCAGCAGCTTTTAAACCCAGACCGTGCAAACCGTTTACAGGGAATAACAGTAGTGAGCTTACAGCATACAGTGTGTGTGTGTGTGTGTGTGTGTGTGTGTGTGTGTGTAGACAGAGACTTGAACGCATGAAGGCTGCGCTGCGCAGATTTTGCTGAAAAGCAGGCACAGACACGTCTGCTGATAATATCAGTGTCTTTTCTGAAAGGCTGATAAGCTGATTGTCCCATTGAGTCAGGAACAAGCGGGTTTGCATCTGATTCATGTTTGTGACAGGCGGCAGCTGCTGCGCCTCTGTGGTTACATTTAACAGGAGATGTAACCTGTTAAAGCCTGAAACAGGAAATAATTCAAATTCATTTGAAGCTGCTGTGCTTTTTCATTTATTGCTTAAAAATGTTTTGTGAATATTTTCTGGGGGAAACACTGCACTGCTGATAAACTAGATGTAAAGAGGTGAAATCACCGTCATTGATCATGTAATCGAAACATGTTGCCATGTGAGCTGATGCAGTAGCAGCGATGACACTGTGCAGTTGTTCTTTTCCATCATTTCTGTGCGTGAGCAAACAGTTTCCTCTTGTCCTCTTTGTCATTAATTTGAATCCACTTCCCGTTCTGGTAAACTGTGTTTGTGCGGCCAGACAGTACTCACCTCTTCCTCTTTCGTGCCCCACAGAATGGAGGCCCTGCTGAACGAGTGGCTGTGGCGGGAAGAGTTCTGGATCCCTCCTGGGAATCACTGGAAAGACATGGAGATGAAGGAAGGAGAGGGCCACTTCCCTCTACCCAGGCATCTCATCTACACCTTGCCACTAGCTCTGATCTTTATAGCCATCAGATATATCTTTGAGAGGTGAGGCCGAGCTCACGGCGAGCTCTGGTTTTTGGCTGTTGTCATTAAATAGGCTGAAATCAGCAGAGCAGTAAGTTATGTGGCGCACAGTTTTGTCCTTTTCAGTTTTACCTAATTAGTTGAAGGAAGCAGTGTGATGCTGTTTGTGGGGGAAAAGTAATTTTCTGCTTGACTTGTTTTGGTCATGGTGGCTGGCTGGAGGGTGTTTGCTGCTAAGCTGCTGAGGAACGCCTCCTTTTCCCTTTGTTCATGTGCTATATGCTGTGTGAGAGTCCCGTCTCCCCCCAGGCTCCTTGTGTTAAAGTGTGTCCGAGTGTTTTTGAGGGAAAACACTCGGACATGGCAACTACAGAAGTTTATAGCTGAGGTTTTACGATGCATGGCTACTAATGCTGATTCTCTGTAAGCTGCCTCTGCAAGGTGTAGTGCACACCAACCAGTCAGTGACTGCTGTCGGGGTGATCGCACAGAAAGTCCTACTAGTGCTTATTAAATGTGTCCTCCCGGTGCTTCAAGAGGTTCCCTAGAAAAGGTCAGAATATTTCTGCTGTCACAGCTGAAGGGATTTGAATGTTATCTTCAGATACCTGACACTTCTTAAAAGACTGCGTTTGGTTTTCGAATATTTCAGTTAGAAGAAAGTAGATCTTCACTCCTCTTTATACGCATTTCATAGCGTTCTACTTTAACGTAACATTTGAACACTTTGGATGAATTAAAGAGAAATAATAATAATTCGAGGCTACAGTTAATCTGTGAGTGCATCTGGTCTGATGATGCGTTTGTCTCAGCGTCTCAAACACTTTCTTGGTTTTACAGGATTGAATGTTTCAGAATGTTAGTGGCACAAAATCAGACAGACGAGAGCTTTCACAGTATTCTGCCCATCACATTTATGCTTGTGAGCAAAGCTGCTTTAAAAGAAACGTCACAGTAAACCTGTTTGTACAGTTAACCAGTTCCTCTGGTAACAGGACAAGAATTTATTCGGGGCTGGCAGAGACGCGGCCCACATGACCACAGCTTGAACGCCTTTCCATTATCATCATCGTCAGCTGCTGTATTGTCTGTGAGAGCTGAAGATTAGCATCCTCGTCTGTGCCTTCATCAGCGATGTTTTAGCAGATTGGTAACATTAGCTGTGAGAGTAGTCCGGGGTCGGAGGATGATGGCGTGTGCTGTGTGCGAGTCGTAGAGGTCGTAGAGGTGGGCACCGTCATTTGTGCTCGCGTAGACGTCGGCCAGCTGGAAGGTGTCTCCACGCAATCTTCTCAGGCCACAGCTGTGTGTGTGTGTGTTCCTGTAACCAGAGCACTGTGTGTCCCTCTGTGAAGCTGCCCTGACCTTCTCATTATCTCCGATCTCTCCCTGCGTGCACACTTCAGGATCATTATCTCTGAGATAGAATTACACACACGCACATTTATCTAAACATGTATTCATTGCTGATACCCTCATATTGTATTATTCTGTCGATCTTTCTGTCTCCTTCCGTCTGTAACACACACACACACACACACACACACACACACACACACACACACGCACACACACACACACACGCACACACACACACGCACGCACACACACACGCACACACACACACACACACACACACACACACGCACACACACACACACACACACACACACACACACACACACACACGCACACACACACACACACACACACACACACAGATCAAGTGTCTCTTGATGCTGGATCGGATAATGGCTGTCTGGGCACAACCCGCCCACGGCAGCAGCTCCACAGGCTGTCAGGAGTAACGAGCTCCTCTGTTGCTCTTCTGTGTTTGGAGCACATCGAGCAGCTGTTGATGACATCACACATTAATCCTTCAAGTACTGCAAAACGAATTACTCCCGTTTGTTTTATTAACAGGGTTGCATTTGCTATTATGCACATATATGCATATAAATATAAAACAGCAGCAAAATGCATTTTTTCCCCTCCTCATCTCTTCTGGTCTCTGTCTTCTCAGGGTCATCGCCATCCCCCTCAGCAAAGTCTTAGGTGTGAAGGATCGGATTTGGATTCGAGCCGCTTCCATCCCAAAGCTGGAAGCGTTCTATAAACAGCACAGCCAGCAGCCATCGCAGGTTGGTGTTCACAGGACCCTCTAACTGTCCGTGGAGTGCACTACTGTAACTATGGTACACGTAACAGGGAGTCATTGCTTTAAATGTGACACTCATCTGTATAATACAGTAAATTTTCCACCAATATATGAATAAATGAATTGTTGAAGTCACTTATAAGCATGCAGCCCAATAGGTTAAAGATCAGTTTAATGCACCGATTTTTCTAGTGTGCTGAAAACATTCAATTCAATTCAATTCAATTTTATTTATATAGCGCCAAATCACAACATAAGTCGCCTCAAGGCGCTTCATAGATACAGAGAAAAACCCAACAATCACATGACCCCCTATGAGCAAGCACTTTGGCGACAGTGGGAAGGAAAAACTCCCTTTTAACAGGAAGAAACCTCCGGCAGAACCAGGCTCAGGGAGGGGCGGGGCCATCTGCTGTGATTGGTTGGGGTGAGAGAAGGAAGACAGGATAAAGACATGCTGTGGAAGAGAGACAGAGGTTAATAACAGATATGATTCAATGCAGAGAGGTCTGTTAACACATAGTGAGTGAGAAAGGTGACTGGAAAGGAAAAACTCAATGCATCATGGGAATCCCCGGCAGCCTACGTCTATTGCAGCATCACTAAGGGAGGATTCAGGGTCACCTGGTCCAGCCCTAACTATATGCTTTAGCAAAAAGGAAAGTTTGAAGCCTAATCTTGAAAGTAGAGATAGTGTCTGTCTCCTGAATCCAAACTGGAAGCTGGTTCCACAGAAGAGGGGCCTGAAAACTGAAGGCTCTGCCTCCCATTCTACTTTAAATACTCTAGGAACAACAAGTAGGCCTGCAGAGCGAGAGCGAAGCGCTCTAATAGGGTGATATGGTACTACAAGGTCATTAAGATCAGATGGGGCCTGATTGTTTAAGACCTTGTATGTGAGGAGCAGGACTTTGAATTCTGGATTTAACAGGAAGCCAAAACAGGAGAAATCTGCTCTCTCTTTCTAGTCCCTGTCAGGACGCTTGCTGCAGCATTTTGGATCAGCTGAAGGCTTTTCAGGGAGTTTTTAGGACTTCCTGATAATAATGAATTACAGTCGTCCAGCCTGGAAGTAATAAATGCATGAACTAGTTTTTCAGCGTCACTCTGAGACAGGATATTTCTAACTTTAGAGATGTTGCACAAATGGAAGAAAGCAGTCTTACATATTTGTTTAATATGTGCGTTGAAGGACATGTCCTGGTCAAACATGACTCCAAGGTTCCTCACAGTGTTATTGGAGGCCAAGGTAATGCCATCCAGAGTAAGAATCTGCTTAGATACCATATTTCTAGGCTTTTCAGGGCCGAGTACAATAACCTCAGTTTGATCTGAATGAAGAAGCAGAAAGTTAGCGGCCATCCAGGTCTTTATGTCTTTAAGACATTCCTGCAGTTTAACTCATTGGTGTGTGTTATCTGGCTTCATGGACAGATAGAGCTGGGTGTCATCTGCATAGCAGTGTAAATGTATGCTATGTCTTCTAATGATGCTGCCTAAGGGAAGCATGTATAATGTAAACAGAATTGGTCCTAGCACTGAACCCTGTGGAACTCCATAATTAACCTCAGTGTGTGAAAACATGAAAACCTACAAAGCAATTCCCATTTTTTAGGATTATACTTATACTGAGCTCAAAAATGACATCTGTGCCCAGACCTCCGTCTTGGTTAAAGAACGACTACATAAACTGTATCTCATGATCATCTATATAAATATGTAAGCATCCTGCAAAGTCTATGCAAATTTAAATGGAAAATCTCACCTTGAGCCAGGCACTCTTAATGTTAATAAATAGGAACATCTGTTACTGTGTGACACAAACAGTTTATGCGTGCTGGGTGTGGCTCCATCCAGGAGAAAGAGTGAGATTGTGTGCCAGCTTCCTCTGGAATGAGGAACAGTTTGAAAACGGGCCGTCCCCACAGAGATGCAGCTCAGGCTGCGAGGCTCGAGCTTACAAAAAGCGTGTTCGCTGCACTGTGAGAGAAGCAGTTATCTTCCTTTTAAACATAATCCCGTCTGTCCCTTTGATGGTAAATGGACTGGTTCTTATATAGCGCTTTTCCACTCTTCTGAGCACTCAAAGCGCTTTACACAACTTGTGCATTCACCCATTCACACCCATTCGCACAAGCACAACTGACATTCACACACATTCATACTCCGATGAATGCATCGGAGAGCAATTTCGGGTTAGTATCTTGCCCAAGGATATTTGGCATGCAGACTAGGGGAAGCCGGGAATCGAACCACCAACCTTCCGATCAGTAGATGACCTGCTCTACCACCTGAGCTACAGCCACAGTTTATCCAGCCACCCTATTAATCTTTCCTATTATGTTGCTGATAATCAGAATAATTAGTTAAAATCTGAGGACAAACCAGCGCTATTAGTCTGTAACTGTTACTTTTCTCCGAATCATGGAAGTCCTCCACCCTCCTCTTGGTGTAATTTGGCATTGCAGCAGAGCAGCCGTGTTGCTGTGCAGACAGGCAGGGGTGTACACCTGTCAGGACGAGGCATGACTGAGCATATCGAGTGGAGACGCACCGCTCCACGAGCGCCTTTCTACATTGTTTTTACCCGTGTGTGTGTGTGTGCGCATGCTCTGGCTTATTTGCAAATCTATTTCCATGGGGCCGCGAGCAGCAGCAGCAGCAGCAGCAGCAGCAGCTAACGACTTTGCTGTTCCCCATGTAAATAACTTGGCCACAAACACGCTGTGAAACAAAGTAGATTTATTTCCTGAATACAACGACTGTATTTCTGTTGCACAACGCAATCGTGGGAAAATCATTTCACTGCTCGGTGTGGTGTCACAGTTTATCCTTTGATACAGTGCTGGAGCTGATGCTGGGGGTGCAGAGAGCCTGTGTAGCCAAATAAAAACATGCATGTGTCACACTGAACCCTGTAATTAGGTTTCACTCAGCAGAGGGACCTTCGGCGCTGTGATGTAGGATGTAGGGAGGGAAGGTCACGCTAACAGTGGTCGAGCACATTTATCTCTGTGGGTGCAGAGCTACACGTCGACAGGACGAGAGCTGTGATGAAGCTGTAACAATGCCTGCTATGAGAAAGCAGCTCGTATTTACATAGTGTGTGTGTGTGTGTGTGTGTGTGTGTGTGTGTGTGTGTGTGTGTGTGTGTGTGTGTGTGTGTGTGTGTGTGTGTGTGTGCGCTCAGAGTGAAGTGGTGGGCCTGGGGAAGCAGTGTGGACTCTCGCAGAGAAAGATCCAGACCTGGTTTAGACACAGAAGGAACCAGGACAGACCCAGCAGCACCAAAAAGTTCTGCGAGGCCTCGTGAGTTTTTCTTCTCATACACTCAGTCGTTGAGCAATTTCCTGTTGGACGGATGTCACACGTGTGCCTGGTCACATCTTTGTCTGATCTCATAGAACTATGTAGTTCATTTACACAGCATCCGCTAATAAGGGGTGTCAAACATAAGGCCCAGGGGCCAGAATGGGCCCAGCAAAGACACCGATCCGGCCCACTAGATGGCTTTGGAAAATGTGAACAGAATTTTTACATTTTCTTACAACATTTAAGTTTTATAGCTTTTCTGAATGATAAAGACGTCCACAGTGGAGCTTCATGCTACACCAAAGTAATTACCACCATATAAACGACATTTTCAGTCTCTCTGTTGATTCATCTACAAAACTATCATCCAGGTCATGATAGTTTTGTTCATAAACGAAAACTTTCTTGTCACTCGTCTCGCCCATTTAAAATCAAAGTGGGCCACTGTGACATCCCAGCGCTAATCGATGATGCGTCTGTTCTTATCTGCAGCTGGCGCTTTTTCTTCTACCTCACGTCGTTCACAGCAGGGCTCGGCTCTTTAATTGATGTAAGTGTGTCGTCACTTTTTTCTTTAAAAGACTTTCACTGAATTTTGAGAATCTACATCTGCTTACTACGCTGTTGAAGTAAGATCGAGGCACAGAGATTTATCGTTTCCTCCATCCTCTAGACGCCGTGGTTCTGGGATCAGAGCGAGTGCTGGAGGGGTTATCCCAAACAGGTAGGACACAGATTTTGCCGTTGGGGTGTAAATGCTGGGGTTTGCAGCAAGTGTAACATGAGTCGTAGATTCTTTAATTCATGGTCATTTGATTCTTTGCTCTGTTGTTAAGTTAACATTTATATTCATGAAGAATTAAGTGGCAGAGATGTCTGTGAGCTAAAACTGAAAATCTGCATCACTCAGGTCATAAGAACAATAGGATCTACTTAAAGCAAGGAAAGTGCAGAAAGAGCACGCTGATCGTTTTTAATGCAGACTCCATCCACAATGTTTCAACTGCGACTTCCTTGACTGCAAAGCTCTGAATGCTTTTGTGGTTTCCTTCCTGCCTGAGTTTTTAACTTGCCGTGTGGATGATGGCACACGTTCTTCCCTGGAAGCCACGCCTCTCTTTATCTGCATTTAACCGATAACAGCTCTGCTACTGCAGACTTGATTTTTTTCTCAGACGGGTAGAAAGGACGTATTTTAGGGTAAATACCTCAGTCAACTTCCTGTCATTGTGTCGCTGCAAACTTTCACTTTTGCGTCTTCTCCAAATGTTTTTCTTTAAGATTACACCATGACTTCCTGTGCATGAAGCACGTCCTCTGTGCTTGTAAATGAGAGCGAGGAGTTCTTACGTGGCCACTGAACCTTTGCTAGACTTTAGCCCTGAAGCTATTAGACAGGTGAAGCTGTAAATACTCAGCAGAGTTGAATATCTGCCTGCACTACCCCAAAAAGTCCAGACCTGCTTCAGCACACTTAAAGGAATCAGTTCAGAAAACTGTTTATTAAACTCTTTCAGTTCCTCAAAAGCATGTAGTTAGAGTTCACGTTGGAGTTCAGTGATTAACAGTCTAACACATCTGTCTGTGAATGCTGCTGCGTGCATCACCATTGTTGCTTTCTAAGTCTGGACAAATAAGCATGGTGTTGGAAAAGCTTCTGTTTAACCACTGAATGATCACACTGAGCTGCTCTCTCCCTCTCCTTCATCAGCCTGTGTCTGAGGCTCATTACTGGTATTACATGTTGGAGATGAGCTTCTATTTGTCGCTGCTTCTGAGCATCTCTGTGGATGTGAAGCGAAAAGTGAGTATTAACTGAAAACACATAAAGAACCTGATTATTATTCCACATTTAATCCCTGAAATGTAACGTTTTAGTCCAATGGTAAAAAAAGCAAATGCAGATTATGCTCTGGATTATCTGTAACTGTAATTATCTATAACTCTGTACTTTGAGTGTTACAGTATATTAAATATTCAGTTCAGTCTCTCCACAGAAACCTGAACTGTACTGAATACTATAATCATTTCAGTGCTTCTGTCCTTCAGGAGGCTTTGCTGCTGTCATATTTGTATTATTTAAATTAACGAATCAGTGCAGACAATCATGCTGGTTTCAAACGGCACCCGTGCAGCTGCTGTTTATGCTGCTGCATGTTTTTAAATGCGTGCATGCATGTGTGTTTGTGTTTTAGGATTTCAAGGAGCAGGTGGTTCATCATATTGCCACCATAATTCTCATCGGTTTCTCCTACATTGCCAACTATGTGAGGGTGGGCACTTTGGTGATGCTGGTCCACGACTCTGCCGACATTATTCTCGAGGTAAAACACCACACCTGCCTCCAGATACACTGTGAGTACAAACGCCACTACTTCATTCTTTGTTTTCTAACAAAAGGGAAGTAAGTGCAGCATATTTGGAAATGAAAGTGACTTTTATACGCTGCCTCGTTCACAAGCGTCTGCCACAGCAGGGAAGTCAATGTTCGTATGACCACCTTTATTTTGGAACACAGCCTGAACTCTGTGAGGCTTCACGAGGCACATCCCAAAGCTCTCTTCTTGGAGGCTGTACTTTGTTCCATTCCCTGTCAGGATGATACCACACTGGAAATACCACAGGATGATACCACACAGGATGATACCACACTGGAAACTATGAACAGGATGGAAAACATGGAGGCTGGTCCATGTTTTCCATCCAGGTTCGTTTTGACTGCAGTGGCAGTTTGTTTGTCATTGCTGCCAATCGGATGCTTTCCAAATGGTGAATCAAAATTTGGATCAAATGTGGATTCATCACTTCACAGGACTTGTTGACACTGATTTTCTTTGGATTTCTTGTGTCATTTGGCATAGCCCACCCATTTCTCCCTGCTTCCCTGCCTTAAGAGTAACGTTTTGACAGCCACCCTTCCACTGAGACCATTTTTGAGGAGGCTTCAGTGAACAGTAGACGATTAGCTGAAGGGACAGATGTATCCCTCGGGTCCCGGAACAGGTCTTTGCTGGTTTTTCCCAAGTTTTCAAGGACAGGATTTCTTCTCGTCCTCTGTGTGTTCATTTCCCTTAAAAATATTCACAGAGACACTTCACATGATGCTGAAATATTCCTGTCAAACTCTGTTATGATTGGCCTTTTTCACAAGTTCAACAAAAGAAATGGGAGTCGGTCAGCAGGCTGCTAATAACCTGCAAGTGCCTCGAGGTTCAACTTGAGTTGGGTCTTTGCCAAGTTGTCTGCTGTGTGTAGACACAACACTTGAGTTGCATTTTTTTCAAGCTTGACCGATTCATCAGTGTGAACTAGGGCTGCCACGATTAGTCGACTAGTCACGACTGATTTAATAGTCGACGCGTCGTTTGAAGCTTTGTAAGATCACAAAAGACGCAGGAATAATAGCAGGATTTAAGAGTGTAATAACGGACTGAAACAGAAGATGGCAGCACTGCATGTACAAGGATGCCAGCTGCCGTTAAACCCCGAAGAAGAAGAAGCTGTGTCCCAGAATTCATAGCGCAGCCCAGCTCAGTTTCCAACAATGGCGGCAGCTAGTTAGTTTTAATATTACTCTTATTATTCTTTCTGGGTCACAAAATAAACGTTTAACATATTTTCAGGCGAGAATGTAGCTGTGTAAACCTCAAATATCTGCTCAGTTTATCAAGACACCGCATATTTTCAAAAGCGCTCCGACGTTTTCGGAGACGTCTGTTACCCACTAGCTCGATAGCTAGCCGGAGCTAGGCTAACTAGAGCCGTGAGAACACCGGACTCCCGGCAAATTGTTTTCAAACCCACCGCCGTCTTTCGCTACTCAGGTTAAACATGATATATGAGTCACTTAGATAACTTAACAATGTTATTGTTTGGCTTTTTTTAGTATTTTATTTGTTCCTGAGTAAATCAGTTTGTCTGAGATTAAAGTTATAGTTTTTACACAGCTGAATAAACGTCAAGCAGACAGCTGATTATCAGAAGTGTGAGATGCTCCAGAATTTACTCCAGTGTCCTGTTATATTTTAGATAGCAAGGAGTTTATTAAACTTCACCGAAACAATCTGCAAATTTCATTAAAATTTAATAAACTATCATCTTGTCTTTATTTTTAGTTAGCACCGTAAACACTTAAAGCTGTAAGCTAATGATAGTTATATAAGAGCAGATGCTGCTGGTGCAATAAGCTGTACGCTGTATGTCCAATGGATGATGATCTGAATAGTCGACTATCAGAATAATCGTTTGTGGCAGCCCTAGTGTTAAGTGACTCAGGTCCAAGGACTGGACTGAAAATGGGTGAGAAAGTTTAAAACCGCTGCTCAAGGCTACTTTTAAAAATTCCAGGAGCGCCTGGCACCTCGGAAGCAAAATATAAAACACTGAGTGGTGGTTCGAGACTTTTGCACGGCGCAGTGTGGAGGAGACTGCATCGTTATGCTCGCACACAAACGTTTAAAATGGCAGATTATTGCACAAACGAGGAACTTGTGTATTTTTGTGAATTTCCTTCTTCTTTCATACGAGCACACACGTCCTGTGAGCCGCGCACAGCGAGAGGTTTCGTTCTGTTGTTGCTTGTCCTGGCTGTAAAGGTTTGACCACCTCGGTGACAGTTGTTCCTTTGTCCGTGGGTGTTGTGAGGCTGTTTCAATGATAAGAAGTGACGATGATGATTGTTTCCGCGTTACATGAGATGAGGAAATATGCAGTCGTGTCAACTCGGGCGTGACAGGGTGTCGCCTGGACGCTGATAAAAATCATAAAGGGAAAACGATGCTGGCTTCATATCCAATAGATGATTAGTTACTGAGTGCAGGTGAGTTCATCAGTGAGTCTGAGGTTTGATTTCGAGCCAGCCACACCCACTTGTTTTCTCTCTCGCTGCGCTAAAACCACCTGGAACAAAGATAACGTTCGAGTCAGTAAACTCAGGTGACGTCTTTACACTTGAACCTGTTCAGATCTGAGACCCCTGCAGGACAAACACACTGAAGTGCTCGATGTTTAAAAATGACTTTTTATATTTAAAAGTGAAAATGGGGGTGGAGCTGACCCTGGCGTACGTCCGAGATTAGAACATCAGTAATTGTATGACCACAAATCAAACCTGATGACATAACCTGAAAACACCTGAGCAGGTCGTTACTGTCAGGGGCCGATGAACAGGAAGCTGTGGGGAGGTGGGCTCACACCCACAGCACTTAACCTAAACGTCTTCACTGTCTTTTCTAAGTCACAGGAACTTTTACCTTCCTTTTTCTGACAGGTGGGTAAGATGCTACACTACGCCTTGTGGGCGAAGACATGCGACGTCCTGTTTGTCCTCTTTGCTCTGGTGTTCCTCGTCACGAGGCTGTATGTCTTTCCAAGCAGGTAAGAAACTGTTAAATCAGACGTAGTTTCATGTGTTGGTGTGCAAATGTCCAACTAGGTTTGATGTACAGTTTGTCTTAGAGCACAGATAAAGTTTCCCGTTATCGGTACGACACACGATGCTCTGAAGCCCGAGAGTTTGTAGGAACAGCTGATCTCACTGTTTCTGTGTTTGCCCTCCAGGATCATCCACAGCACCCTGATCGTTTCAATGCAGTTCTACGAGCCTTTCTTTGGTTATTATTTCTTCAACGCTCTTCTGTTCGTGCTACAATTGCTGCACATCTACTGGGCCTATCTCATCCTGCGCATGGTCTACAGGTTTGCCTTTATGGGCAAGGTGAGACGAGAGGCTGTTTAAGCAGCAGCGATAGCAGGAAACGAGGAATCGGATGGTTAACTTTTATTCTTCTCCACAGATCGAGGGTGACGTGCGCAGCGACGAGGAAAGTCCGGTAGATGACAATGAAGAAGAAGAGGAAGACGGGGGTGAGTGCAGCTGGGAGCAGAGGAAGGATGCGATTAACTCCAGACTGGCATCGCTGGCTAACAACTGCGTCCTGAACAACCTGACCAACCAGACAAATAGAAACAGCAGACTACCCAAAACCAGATAGTGGCTTCACATCGAGTCCACGGCTTCGCTTCCACTTCCATGTCTCCAACATGGTCCGTTGATGATTTCAGGTCAGGGTAGGTTTGCCTCTGAGCAAAGAAGCACAGATGATTGTTGATCCACCGAATGTGACACCACTCATAACACTAATATCAAAACAATAAGAACACGTATGATGAGAGCGCGTGATCACTGCGATGCCGTTTCTGGTCCCTGTAGTATAAGAACTTGAAAATATTCAGGACAGCGTTTTAGTTCATCTTTGCTTTTTTTTTGAGTGAGAGCTTAAAAAAAATATTGTTTGTATTAAAACATATTAATTCTTGTGTATAATATGGTGTAATCTATTTTAAATGGAACAAACTACTCTGACTGATTTATGTCCACATGGCTGCTCATGCACACAGTTCTGATTGTAGTAAATCTGTTGATAAATCACTTTATTGGCTGTTTTTATTCATTATTCACTGTAATCTGTATTTGAATCCCTCGTATGATTGAAGAAGTTGTATTTTTCTGCGACAGATTTAGACTTTTTAGGAGAACTATGGCGCCCCCTGGTGCACAAAGAAGACGCTGCCCTTTCTGATGCCTTTACAAAAAGTATTTCTTCTACAAACACGGACGTGAACCGTGTGCGTGTCTGTGCATCGTGTCTTTTTCTCACGGGCAGCATGATTTCCTACTCGGGTCTTTTGTTTTGTGCCTTGGCTGCTGTGTTTTGAACACTAAGATATGAAGTCTATGTGCTACTAGGGTTCCCCTTTTTGGAACAACACACAGAAAAGGCCTTATTGTAACGTGTGTTACGTGTTTTTGTGTTGTCATTTCTACCTGATTCACACAGATGGGCATTATTGAGCTATTTTAGACAGTGGCGTTAAATGCATCGATGCAATGCTCCTGGGTAAAAATGAATGTAGAGATATTAGGAGCTGTATATTTTAATATTTACCAAATTGTGTTCTGATGCTTGCTAGTGTGATTTTACATGTGTCTTCCCGCCGTGCTGCTGCAGGTGAACATGCTAATCCAGTCATCATTTATGTAACGATGGCTGTGATAGGGCTAGAAACAGGGCGTGTCTGTGCAGGGGTGTGATGTCACTGACGCCCACCGCACAGCAGGGGGTTTAAAGTGAAATGCTGGAGCGCTAAACGGCCGACGCAGTGAATGAGACTCACCTGGATGTTGTTTTTAAGAAGATATAAAAGCAGGAGACACTTTATGTCCTCATGAAACCTGCATTTGACTTTTATTATGAGTGTTGATTTGTGACAACTCGAACAGTTTAAATAAATGACTTCTGAATAAAACCTGTACAAATTCAGTCAAGCTTTTATTAAACACTTTTACATTTTGTTCATACTAATGAAGACCCCCCCCCCCCCACACACACACACACACACACACACACACACACAGGTAACCATACACAGTACTGTGCAAACTTTGTTTTGCTATCGAGGTGACTGACACCCTCTTGGTATGTTTGTAATGTGCTCTTGAGCAGTATTGCTCCAGGCTTCATGAAGGTTGGAGGTTGGCTGCTTTTTCATTCATTTTTATGTTGCGCAGCGAGTCCTTAAACATCTGTGGAGGATTAAAGAGGTGGCAGGCCTGTCTACAGCAGATGAACAGTCTCTGAACGTCCTGTCCTAAAGAGTTACATGAAAAAAACACACAAGCAAAGCCGTGACACAGGACCTGAGAGATGCATCTGGCCCTTCAGCTGATCCATCTGCTGTTCGCTGAAGCCTCCTCAGAAATGTTCTCAGTGGCTGTCCACAAGCCATTCTTAATGAAAGGAAACAGGGAGAGGTTTGCCAAATTGGACTTAAAATTAGTGGCAACGAGTCTTGTGGAGTGAATCTACATTTGAAATTTTTGGTTCAAATCGTGGCCAGTGTGTACAGGAGAGGTCAGGAGAGAGGTACAGCAGTGTGTCCATCTGTGAAACACAGTGGAGGCTCTGTCATGGTTTGAGTCTCAGCCAGTGCAGTTGGGGATCTGCAGGAACTCCACCGTGTGACAGACAGCATCCTCCTCTGTCACACCGAGCGTCTGCATGTCCTACCTCACTACATGCATGAATCTTTTCTGAGGTCTTCCTCTCTGCCTCCTGCTTGGCAGCTCCATATTCAACATCCTTGTCCAATATATCTACCATCCCTTCTGTCATAGCTGGACTGGCCAGTGGCCCACTGGGCATTTGCCCGGTGGGCCGCTGGCGACTTTTTGTTTTTATGGGCCGATGGATTTTTTTTATTTATTTTTTTTTTAAGGAAGGGTATATGTACTGAAAGGTGTTGGATTGGCCAATTGGTCATGATCGACTCTCGGCTGGACCAATTACAGCCGAGGAGGCCGGATGCACCCTCCCCCTTGTTTAGCAATCACGTGATTTTCGCGCATTGCATGCCGGGAACTAGTGGCAAAACAATCAAGTATCGCATCAAATGCAAGCATTTGCAGCACCGCAAAACGTTCATTCTCCGGTTCCAATACCTTCTTGTTTTTTCTTTGCCGCACAAAAAAGGAATGTACAAAACAAAAAGAAAAGATACGAGGAAAAAATCAAAGGAGTGAACGGGTCAGACCCTTACGAGCACACAGAGTGGACAGAGTGCCCAACTTTCACCACGCTCAGATTTATAATCATACGGTTCTTGGAGTGAGTGCATACACTCGTGAAGTTTAGTAACTTCAGGTCACTGCAACAAGCCCAGGTACAGTTTACCGACGGATGGGTGCAGGACCTTGAAATGCACCGTGTAGAACGAAAGACCATCGTACGTATCATAAGTTTACCAGTCTCACAAATCGTCGTCATAAATACACATTCGTTAACCGTTTATTAATAGGACCTTTGAGCTCAACGGTAATTAAATTCTCTGACTGTGGTTCCAGTCAGAGAATTTAAGACTTTCCCTAATAACAAACCGTGGCTCTCTAAAGATATTAAGGATCTGATTCTTAAAAGGAAAATTGCTTTTAACGAGGGAGACGCTCCCACTGTGAGAATATTGAGGAAGGAGGTGAGGGCTGCAATAAAGATCGCCAAGATGAGGTATAGAAATAAGATTGAGGCAGAACTCAGCAGTAACAACCTCAAAAGAGCTTGGCTTGGTATGAAAACAATGGCAGGGCTACAGACGAAAGGTAAAAGCAGCATTACCTTAGAGGGGTTTACCTCTGACAAACATCTGGCAGACAGTCTTAACAGTTTTTACCTTCGTTTTGAGAACTATGATTGTTCTAGGCAGACCAGCACACTGAGGGAAAGGACTATCACTCCCCCATCTATTTGTATTGATGAGACAGGGGTAGCTAATCTTTTTAGACATACCAAAAGCAAGAGTCCTGGACCTGACAACATCTGTGGACAGGTACTGAGAACTTGTGCTGATCAGCTGAGTGGGATTTTTCACTATATCTTCTCACTTTCTTTAGAGCTACAGACGGTACCTAAGATTTGGAAACATGCGATCATTGTTCCTGTTGCTAAGGGCAGTTCTCCTAAGGCACTGAATGATTTTAGGCCTGTGGCTCTGACTTCTTTAGTGATGAAGACATTTGAGAAGATAATTAAGAAGGAGATTTTAATGCATGTTGAACACCATCTTGACCCCTTCCAGTTTGCCTATAGAGCAGGGAGAGGTGTGGAGGATGCTGCTGTCACACTCCTGCATCTCTTGTATAAGCATCTTGAGGCCCCCCACACCCATGCAAGATTATTATTTGCTGACTTTTCATCGGCATTCAATACAATTCAACCCCTCTTACTTGCTGACAGGCTTTACAATCATTTCAAGCTTGACACTAGTCTGGTCGGCTGGGTGACAGACTTTCTGACTAATAGGTCACAATGTGTGAGGGTAAATCATGTCTTTTCTGATGTGCTCTCCTCCTCTTCTGGATCACCCCAGGGTTGCTGCCTCTCTCCCCTTCTGTTCATTCTGTACATGAATGAGTGTCGCAGCAATTTCACAAACAGACACATCCTGAAGTTTGCTGACGACACAGTGATCGTCAGTCTTCTAGTGGGGGACGAGTCAGGCCATGGACAGGTTGTAGATGATTTTGTGAATTGGTGTGATGAGTTCTTCCTTTCACTTAACGTGTCAAAAACTAAAGACATGATTATAGATTTTAGGAAGTCCTCTTATAGCTCATCACCCAATATCATTAAAACTGCCGATATTGGGATCGTTGAGAGTTATAAATATCTAGGTGTGGTACTCGACCATAAACTGTGTTTTGAATCTCATGCTGATGCCACTACTAAAAAAGTTCAACAAAGACTGTTCTTTTTAAGGAAAATGAGATCTTTTAACGTCTCATCTGAGATGTTGTCCTTGTTTTATAGAAGTTTTATCGAATCTGTGATGTTATTTTGTATCGCTGCCTGGTTTGGTAACCTGACGGTGAAGAATAAGAATCGGTTGGGACTTCTGGTAAAAACTGCTAGCAAAATTTCAGGGCGCTGGCAAGATGGACTTTTGGCCATTTACAATAGAAACGTGCTTAGAAAGGCTCATTCTATTATTAATTGTGTGAACCATCCACTTCACAGTGAGTTTGAGTTGTTGCCTTCCGGCCGCCGTTTTAGAGTACCTCCGAGGAGGACTAAAAGACTCCAGGTCTCTTTTATCCCTACTGCGTCTTGTCTCCTTAATGGCAAATAATTGTCCTTGAATTTTCTATCATTATTATTGTTATTATTGTTTTATAGTATTGTTCTGTTTGTTCTTATCCTCCTGCTGCTAAACTAATTTCCCCTTGTGGGACAATAAAGAAATTGAATTGAATTGAATTGAATTAATTAGTAGTGGAAATAATTTCTGGTAGCATCACAGAAATGTAGCAGTGACAATAATACTGTATGCTGTAATCGCACTGGGCAATTAGTGATACAAACAACAGTTTTATCCTGTGAATAAAAGTATATGTTTTTGTCAATGTACCATAATAACAGAAGCGAAACGCAATATTGTGTCAGGACAATTCACTATTTATGCACAATAAATAAAGGAGCATAGCGCGACAATTTCTGTTCAGCGCCAGACTTGCTTGTAACCTATATCACCAATTATGTTATGAAAATGACGTATTAACTACTACAAAACTCTGACCTTTGTGGGAATGCTTGGAGCAGACTAACATGTGAGCTGGAGTGTTCTGGGACGATATATTTGGTATATCCAGACCATCCGTCGGCTCTTACTTCGGAAACATGGCTTAAAAAATTTCTCTTCAACGACGTAATCCGATAAAAAAAAAAAAAACGATCTCTTTACCCGTCGGCTTCCCGTGGCTGTCATGCGACCGGCTATTGAAGTTTAATAATACAACAGCTTCTTGACATTTTTTGGGTTTCTTATTATCGCTGTGTAACTCAGTTCAATTGAAAGCCTGCGTGCGCTAGTACCTCTTGCCACAAGTTCCCAGAAACCTTTGCGGTTTTACCCGTGAATGACGTCACATTTTCAATCTTTATCCTGGTGGGCCGGTCTCTAGTCAAAATGCCCGGGCTGATTTTTTTGTCCCAGTCCAGCCTTGCCTTCTGTGCACATGTCCAAATCATTCCTGCCTTGCCTCTCTAACTGTACTCGTTTCTAGCTCCATCAGTCCTCGTCACTCCACCTCCAGGCGTGCTTCTAGCATCTCCAAACATCACAGCAGCTCTCCAGCATCTTGTAGCTTCTTGCTTTTATCCTTCTGTCTAAAATCACTCCTGACACTCGTCTCCACCCACTCCACCCTGACTGCACTCTCTTCTGGACTCTCCCTTTTCTTGGATGGTTGATATTTAAACGGATCTACCTTCACCATCACTGCTCTTTGCATGTCTCCCTCTTGTTCACACATATGTATTCTGCTTCTTCTGACTTTCAAACCTCCGCCTGCTTCCTGCTCTCCACAGAGCCTGGAACTCATCGTTATTGATCTCTGGGATCATCTTAACAGAGAATAGAATAAAAGAAGAGCTTTGCATGTCCTCCAAGAAGCCTGGAGAACTACTCCTGAAGACTACTTAAAGCTTGCCTGATAGTTCAGCCTGTGCTGAAAAATTAAAGGTGGTCAGACCAAATATTGACTTTCCCTTCAGGTTTGCATGAGTTGCTGCACCCATTTCCCATTTTCCTGACCAAATATAAAGAAAGAGGGATGGCTCGAGAGATTTGCACAATTCCACATTCATTCAACCATCATAGAGCATCATGGGATCATTCTTACGGTGACACACCCTCTGAGGGGCACGGGACAGGGTATAGCATCATCTACCTCAATGCAGGTGTCTATGTAAGGGTCCAGCAGCACCATGTTCGGGAATGCTTTGTTACTCTTTCTCTCGCTGAGCAGGTATATCTGCCCAGTGACTGAGGAGCAGCCACAGAAGAACTTTTTGTTCAGACATTCCTCCTCCAGCTCCGTCCACTCATCTGTCTCCATGTCAAAACGAAGGGCTTGGCCTCCGAACAGGTAGAGGGCACTGTTGAGCTCCGTGGCAACCAGGTCGTATCTAAAGAAAAACATATTAATCTTTCTGTTTAATTGTCAGCTGATCATCCTGTATCATTTAATTTGAAAGCTCAAACTTCATAAGAATGTAAATCTGGCAGTGTCAGAAAGATACTCACCGTGGAAATGGAGAATAGGAGACCACATCCCACTGATCCTCCTTCGCCACATACCTCTGAATTCCACCATAAACCTCGCCATTTTCATCCAGCCCACACGCCACGTAGATACACGACCCCAGAGCAGCAGTGGCTGCCCTCTCTACGGCCCTGACCATGGGACTCACTGCCTCCCAACCCTCCTCTGACCCAAGGACCAGCCTTTCTACATCATCCACAAGACCTTCGTCCATACTTCCCCCCAGGACATACAGTACTGACTCGAGCCCTATGGAGCAGTGGCTGTGTCTGGACTTCTGCAGGGCTGGCCCGTCCACCCAGCGCTGGTTCCCACATTCGTAGATCCGGACCCAATCCACACTGAACCACAGAACATCCCGGAAGTAGCCACCTGTCACGACCACACTGTCTCCTAAATAAAAAGGAAATTTTAAAAAATCAGTGAAAATTTAATGTTCAATATTCATGTAAGATCATAAAAACGAGCACATGAAAAATAAGCACACATCTAACTTTTGCCAGTTTCATTATGCATCCATTACCCACTGCAGCCACGGAGTACTGTGTGAGGTTCTTCCTCTGCAGGGGCGCGCAGCTCTGCCATCTACCACTCATCGGGTGATACTGGAACAGCGCCTGTTCTTCCTGATCATGAGGCCCGCCCAGCACGAACAGGGTCTCTCTGGCCCTGGTCCTCATCATTGACCTGCCCACTGACCAAGATGCTGGGAAATGTTCATTGAGCTTTATGATGAGCCTGGCTCTGGGATCAGAGCTTTTCATTCTGGTCAAGAGTTCAGTGATGAAAGGCAACGACAGAGTCTCGGGCCTCACCAGCTCAATGAGCTCCAGGAAATATTCTTCTCGTTTAGGGTCAAATGACACCCAGCGCAGTATTGCCTCCAGAGCCAGATCGTCTTTATGGATGGTTAGGTCATCGCTGGCAAGTAGATCTGCTACTGACTCTTTTGAGAGTGACAGAAAATCCTCTTCAGCTGAAATAGCGGAGAAGTGAGTGAGCACCACCTGTCGTGCTGCGGCATAAAGCTGAGTGCAACCCAGCTGCCAGGCGTAGGCCATCATCCCCAAACAGTTGCTGAGGTGCAGCTCACGCTCCAGGAACTTACAGCACAGCAGCCTGGCTCGCTCCAGCTGCAAAAAGTCGGACGTCTCGAGGATGCCCGTAACATTTTCTCTGTCCAGAGACAGGCTGCATGTTGTGGTATATTCCATCAAGGTCCTGAAATGCTGCAGACTCACACCTTTAATCTCTACCTGCCTTTTGCTGCTCTCCAACCCACGGCCAAAGAACAGAGCCCTGAAGTAAGGGCTCTGCAGGGCCAGATGTTGACGGTTGACATAAAAAATCTCTCCTTCTACTTGTAGGCTAGCATCAGGTGTTATATCAGCCTCAGAGTCCTTCACCTGTGAAGCAGACTCATCCTCTTCTTCTGATACAAGCGTCAATTCAAAGCTCTGCAGTTTCAGCTCATGGTCACCTCTGTCAGCCATGTCACAACAAACAGCCACCCCTCCTCCTGTGTTCTGCTCGGATCCTCGTCCTCTGCTTTCCAACACACCAGCTGGTGCTATTAATAGACTTCCCCCCCTCGACTGACAGCAAAGGAAAAGGGGGTCAGTTCCAAAAGCAGATGCTGATGATAAAACTGTGAGTTATAATATAAAATATTATAATATAAAAACTAACTCACCCTATCATACCAGCCCCATTAAATTAAATCATGAAGAGTCATTTTAAAAAGCAGTGACGTCATGTAAAGGCGCTCGGTGTTTTGATTGGTGGAACATTCTTGAGGTCGAAATTTCACTTCCGTGTCACGCAGCTAACATGGCGGTGAGTTCGTACATTCAAATACTTTTCTGCCTTTGCACCTTTAACGTTGTCGGATATGCTGTTAGCCCGTGAGTGTGTGTTTCAGCCGTAACCCGGGTTTAAATCAGCACGTTCAAAGTAATATAAGGTGTTTTTGTTGTATCATGTTAGCTAACACGGCTAGCCTAGCTAGCTGGGCTCATGCTCAGCTGGTGTTTGTGTGCGCGGCTAGCACACATGCGACTCACAAACGGCGTGTTTTGTTTTCTCTGCGCAGGATAAAGACAAAAAGAAAAAGGAGAGCATCTTCGACTTGTCCAAATACATCGATAAGCCGATTCGTGTAAAGTTTCAAGGAGGACGAGAAGGTAGGTGGATCAGTTATGATAACAAGCTAACAGTTAAGCAGCGCTGCGGGATTTGCTGTCCTTATGTCCAGCTAATGGAGACTTTACACCATGTATTTGTTTCCTCCTCAGCCAGCGGTGTCCTTAAAGGATTTGACCCTCTGCTGAACCTGGTGCTGGACGGCACTATTGAGTATATGCGCGGTAAGTGTGCGCTTTAAAGTCAAGACCATGCGAGGGAAAAATGATTTACAGGAACAAAGAATGACACAAGACTGCGCCAGCACTGAAGTGTTTTGCGTTTCCTTTAACCTGAACCCAAATGAGTCATTTGCAACACTGAGGCAGTGCCCAGACTAACCTGAGTGTTTCTGTGATCACATCTACTGAAGGAGGACCCAGTAAAATAAAATAAGGCTACTGGTGATGGTGAAAGTATTCCGATGGTCCCACAACTGGGAAATGTTATTTAGTATACTGAGCTGTGTGTTTCACCAAGCGTTGATCCTTAGCTCAGGGCTGACCACCAGCCTCAGTGTGAGCTATGACAGCTGTAGCCTTCACTCACACTGAGGAGTTTTCATGCTAAAGTCATGTCAGCGTGTGGGTGTAAGTGTGAGCCCAGCTGAGTTAAATTAAAGTTTTGTTGTTTTTTTTAACTTAAACTGAGCCTCATGTTATTGACTGTTTGAAATAGCTACTCAGCTCCTCTCCAGCAGGTGGGTGGAGCTCCTGCACCTGAGATATTAAGGCTAAACCTTCTCAGCGACACCACAGTGAAGTTAGGGTTGAAAAAACTGAAACTGAGTAGCTCATAGGAGTTACTTGAACACTGGTGGGGCTTACTGTTAAAGCCGTGTCTGTATTTAAACTGATCGTGCAGCATCGACTGCTGTCGTAGATAATGTGACGCTTACTTGTGTGCTCCTGCAACTCCTGTGTTTAGATCCAGATGACCAGCTGAAGCTGACAGAAGACACCCGGCAGCTGGGGCTGGTGGTCTGCAGAGGAACCTCCGTAGTGCTGATCTGTCCTCAGGATGGCATGGAAGCCATACCAAACCCATTCATACAGCAGCAGGACGGCTAACACACAAGCTCTCCCCTGCTAACTTACACGTACTTGTACACACTTGAATATTTCGTTGTTTCTTTTCCTTAGTTTTTATTTCGTTTTAACAATAACGGTGATCATTAATGGAGCCAAGATGATTTAGTTAAGCAGCAAAAAGACGTTTGAATGCACTTCACTTTTATTTCAGTCTGATGTGCAAATTTGTAAAGATTTGTGTTGTAAAGAGCCCATAAATGTGGGATGTGTAAACAGTACCATTTTCTTTTTATCCAGAATAAGTGAACTTTTTACTATTCTTTGTTGTTTTGATAAGAAAATAAAGTGAAAATGTAATTATGCCGACTTTTGGAAGTTTTGCTCTACTCTGCTGGCTGCACATCTTTGCCTTCAGAATTACATGAAGGTTGTGAAAACGACCACTTTGAATGTGAGTTAGATTCCTGAAAGTCGCTGTAGTTTAACAGCAGCATGACTCAGCTCAGATGTGGTTCCATTTTTATCTCGTACACTGAGTGTCACGGGTTCTCTGCCACTTCACACCTCGCACTTTCAGTTTTTAATCACTCGGTAAAACCAAGCAAAGACTCAGAGACACAGGCATGACTGCATCAGCAGTCTCGTGTTTATCCTTCCTAAAAACTCCTTTATTGAATTGAGTTCCCGCTTTATTTTTCTCCTTTCATCCAGACTTCTGTGGCTCGCTCCATACTTTTAGACCCACTGCTCTACAGCTGAGCGTCACTGCTCGCTGTCCAGCTTAGCCAGCAAAAAAATACGTCAAATGCTTAACAATCCAACGCCAATTCCAAAAGAGTTGGCACGTTCTTTAAAATGTGCACAAAAACAATGCAATGATTTGCAAATTTCATAAATCTGTAATCTGTTTGTGTGTAGTTGTACGAAGCAGCTGTTGCCAGTTGAGGCCCAACATGATCGGCTGTGGAAGAAGCATCTTAGAGACAGTTTCGCAGAAATTGTGAAATATGCAAATTGTGATGAAAGTTTTAGAACTTAAAGACTCAATATGTCTACAGTGCAAGACATCAAAAGAGGCCAAAAATCAAAAACTTTAATAAAAACAGACATGTACCTGTTGTGGAAATCACTGCACAGAGTTCACTGTGTCATCCACAAATGCACATTAAAGACAAGAAGAAATCTGAAGAGAAGCCACGTGATCCAGAAACGTCCCGGCCTTCTCTGGCGGAAAACTGTGATGGAATTTAAATTCTTATTTGAAAACTTGGCCTAAAGACGAGAGGGTCCATCAGGCTTGTTGTCGGCACCAAGCTCAAAAGCCTCCATCCCTGCTGTCACGGGGGGGTCAGTGTCTGTGGACGTGGACTATATGCTGAAAGGTATTTACAGGTTTTAGACCAACACATGCTCCCACCCAGTGGTGTCTTTTTTCAGGCAAGGCTTTGCATATTTCAGCAATACGATGCTGAAACACATGAATCTGTTACAGCAGCATGGCATCATAGTACACAGTGTGCTGATCGATGTGCAGTCCAGTTTCACCAGCTGCAAACATCTGGAGCACCATGAAATCACAAAAATACAACAAGGCCAGAGCTGATTTCTGTTTCAGCCCCCTGACTTCACAGCGAGTGGTCGTTGTACTTAAACACCAGCTGGTTATGTTCAGTGATCCGTGTGAGCGGCCAGTTAACAGTGTGATGATGTCGGTCATGAACTTAAAGTTTTGAAAGGAATACTGGGAGTGTGTGTTGAGTGTGAGAAGATAAACTTCAAGCCTGTAAACACACCAACAAAGAGGCTGTTGCACCTTTGTGCTTTAGCAGGGCGGGGGAATAATCCCAGTTTGCACCTCGAGCTTTACAGCAGAACGTGTCCATTGTTTGTTAAAAGTTGACCCATGTGCTTTGAAATGAGGGACAACTGTTCCTGTTCAAATAATTACAGAGTTGTTAAATTGTGTTTTCAGTTATGGAAACTGAATAAAGCCTTAAATACACTTTAAACTTGTGCACCATTAACCTCGATGCAAGAGGTCAGTAAAGTGTCAGACTGGAGGCGCTGTGGGCCTTAATGGTTTGCCAGCTTGTTGTAAGTGCAGAACTTGCAGCCAGGAACAAAAAGGCCGAGTTAAAGGAGGCTCGGCCCCTCCTCCTCCTGTTGCCCAGTCACTGTCAGTGGAGCACTGACGAGCAGCACCGGAGCCGCTCTGGAGCGTTTCGAGCCATTTTCATCTCTGCTTTGTTCCAACTTGCTGTACTGAAGGATGCGTGTTTGATATTTACCCGGAGACTGTGGACAGCAGGTCAGCTGCAGGTCAGCTATGAGGTAACAGCAGAAACACCTGTGCACACCGGGGTGTAACCAAAGGGATCAACAAGCATGGAAGGAGGGTCTGCCAGAGATTTGTGAAGACTTACCGACTTTCAAAGGCAAACAGAAAAAGGTGGGTTACCTGCGGGACGGGGGAAAGGCACGCCTCCTGGCCAAAGGAACAAATAGCGGACCTCTTGGTGTCCTCGCCCGGTCTTCAGTCTCCGTGTCTGTTCTTGCTGGAACTTCGGGATGTTGTAAATGTCAGTGCTGAGAGCAACAGATGAAGAGGTGAGTGAGTCTACCTCAGGACATAAAGCCTGCATTGTTTAAAGCTCCGCTGTGTGAGACGTACCTGAGACGCTGTGTGGAGTTTATCTGCAAAGATTTACGGACGTTTTCTTGTCTTTACTGTGACCTTTCCCCACATCTGATTTGTGATTGCCAAGCGACATGGCCTCCGTGGTTTATTTTACGCGCTCCTCAGGCTGCGCCGCCGGGCGGTAACTTTTTTTGTACTTTTGAATAGTTTGAGTATTTATGATCATTATTTCTTTACTGACAAACAGTTTGTGAGAACTAAAAGTATCTTTAAATGTAACTCTGTGTGTGTGTAAAAGTGTCTGTTTAAAATCATGCTCCCAGTCTCATGTCGCACTAACTGCAGTGACACGCAGCACGTTTATTTCACGCAGGCTTGAATCGTTTTGCCTGTGAGGCATTATGCTGCTGGAGACAGTCGACGGTGGGTTGTGACGGCTGTGAATCCAACATGGAAGCGCAGAAGGATGAAGGCCGAGGGCCGTGGTCATCTTCGCCTCCCGCTCCCTCCAGCTCTGTCTGCTACAGGAGCGGTCTCATACTCTTCCTCCTCTTCTTCCTTATTATTGGCATCTTTGTCGGCCTGGTTATAGGTGAGCCTGCACACGAATGTTGGGTGTAATGTTTTGTGACTCATTTATCAGACGTTTTTAAACCAGCACGAACCGTTTAAAGATTTCACTGCAGATGCATCACTTACTGATAACTTCCTCCTGTTTTACCCGCAGCGTACCTTGTGCAGGAGCAGCATCATTTCATGGAGACAGTGGAGCTCAGAGGTCTGAAGTACGACGCTGCACTGCAGGATAAGAGCTCTGGTTTCTCCATAGTACTGTCCTCAGTTTTAAAGTCCAGGGTTAGTGCTGATTCACAACACAATGAGAGCGCAGGTCTTAATGTTAAAGGTGTTCAACTGTTACTGATTCTCACCTTTCAGATTAAAAACGTCTTCACCGCCTCACCCATAACACGTCACTTTGTCGATTGCAGCATTGTTGCCTATGGGTAAGCACGGGGTCATTTATTCAACACACAAACAGGATGTAAGATGGAACATTGCCAGTTTTCTTCTCGCCTTCCTAGTAACATTAACGGAGATGTGATGGCGACGCTCCGACTCGTCTTCAGGGTGTCCAAGATCCAGCAGTATTCAGAAAACTTTGTTCAGGACTTGCTGAGTGCAGGACTCAGCTCATCGATGCACGGGAAACCGCTGGAGGTGCCGGAGTTTGGACAGATCGACGCTGTCATCCTGCTGGGTAGTAAAGCTGTCACCAGTCTGTGTGTTTCACCAGAGTCTTTACGTTTACTAGGAGTGACGAAGATCGTAACTATCACTCCTCCTTCTTTGTAGGAGCCAGTGGAAAGTCATTTTATGTTATTGGAGACAGTATGATAGGTAAGTTACACACTCGCACGCACAAAACCAAACACACAATTGTGCTGCAAATTTAACAGTAATGTGCTGGATGCCAGAAAATGACTGTAAAAGTACTTACAGGAAAGTAAAGTTACTGTAAATGAAATTTACAGTGAAAACTGTAAAAATGTTTTATAGCAGTGGAAATGTCGTTTATCATTTACATCTTTATTTGTATAAGAAACGGATACATCAAACTCTTTATCTGACTTCCATAACCTCAAAAAAGTATTTTCATTTCCTTTATTATTAGCCAAGCTAAACTCAAATGTTCACCTAATGATGTCACTTCCATCTGGAATGAATGGCTTTGCCGCACAGACATCCGTCCTCCTCCCAAACATCCATTCATTCATTATCCTGTTAAATCGTGTTCAACAAAGTCTCAGCTTTTCACGAGCCAAAACTGGGCCTTTGTGTTCTGAAACAGTCCATTTTTCAGCTCATCCAGCAGGTTTTCAATGTGCAAATTTATCTTTAGAAGTGAGAATTGTAACTTTAATAAGTCACCAGTTTTGCAAAAACTCTACTATGTATTGTTGTTGTTATTTATTCATTTATTTCATGCGTAGTGAAAGTATTTTTGGCTCTGCAGCCAGCTGTCCTGACAACACTTTCACCTGTGACAGCGGAGAATGTGTCACTAAAGTAAACCCAGAGTGCGACTTCGTCCCAGACTGCGCAGATGGATCTGATGAAGCTCGCTGTGGTGAATGACTCCTCAAACTACAGCAGACATACACAGTAGCTCCGTTACTCCTTCTGTTATTAACGAGTGTGCATCGTTACCACAGACCTGAGCAGAATATACTGGGACACATCTGCTTTTAATCACTTACACTAGTTTTTCTTCACCCAACCCACAGCCTGCGGTACGCGTCCTGCCACGGGGAGTCGGGTGGTGGGCGGTGAGGACGCACGGCGAGGGGAGCTGCCGTGGCAGGTCAGCCTGAGGTTCCATGGGCGGCACATCTGCGGAGCCACCATCGTCAATGAACGCTGGCTCGTCAGCGCAGCTCACTGCTTTGAGAGGTAGCTCTGATTTAAACCCGTTTAAAAACAGTCGTTTGAAAATTTTGGATGCTAATCAATACAATCATTAAGCTTTCGACCTTCACATGCTCAATGCCATCGTTTGAGAGTATGGAGAGGTGAAATGTAGCTCACAGTTTACAGGTGCTTTACAGAAGCACAGCACGGACTTACTGTATACAGCACTGTAGTATTTCTATGCTTTGCTCCTTCCGCGCTGTTTTGGAGGTAAATACTGTGCTTGGTTGTCCATGCTATTCATTTTAAAGCTTTAATTATAAATTGTTTTTCAAACACACGTCTACTAGTATTCTTTGCCTCGTTGGTACATCATCATCATCATCATCATCATCATCATCACCTTTATTTATAAAACACTTTAAAACAACCACAGCTGACACAAAGTGCTGTACATTTGAACTAAATAATAAAATTACATAAGATATAAATAAAAGCAAAAATAAAATAATTAAATAAATAACTAATTTAATTACAAGAGAAACTAAGTCTCACTGAGGTCAAAAGCCAAAGAATAAAAATGGGTTTTAAGACATGTTTTGAAAGTGGACAGTGAAGCGGCCTCTCTAACTGCAAGGTCAGGTTATTTCATAATGTAGAAAAGGCCCCGCCCCCTGGAGCAGCTGGTGCGTGGGGATGAGGCTCAGAGAGGTAAGGCGGGGCAAGACTGATAAAGATACCCAGCAGTACACAAGTAATAAAGTTATCTACCAGTGCACCATTAAATTAATTTGCATATTACGTCATCATTAATTGTGATGTATATGTTTCTGGGTACTTTTACTTTAGCAATGTTTTGATCCTTAGGTTTTCCCACTATTACTTAAACAGGACTATGATGCTTCTTTCACCACTTTGCAAACAGTTACATAAAACACATTTCCTCATGTGCTGTCCTGCAATAAATCAGTATTAGGACACATCTGCACACGAGCCTGGAAATGATTTTCAGTTTTTTCTGTTTTTGATCAAATATTCTGTTCTGGCTTTTGAAAAAATGCTAGAAAAGTCCTTAAGAAACAACAATCCCATTTCATGAATATACACCATCATTTATGATTGCCTCCTCTGGTTTTAGGGTCAATAACCCCAAAGAATGGACAGCCCTGGTTGGGGCGACGCTGGTGAGCGGTGAGGAGCCAGAGTCCAGAACGATTAACATCAAGTCCATAACTGTGTCTCCAGACTACAACCCCATGACCACGGACAATGATGTAACTGTGCTGGAGCTGGAGACGCCTCTCGCGTTCAGCTCTTACGTGCAGCCTGTCTGCATACCCTCCCCATCTCATGTTTTTGCACCTGGTCAGAGCTGCATTGTGTCCGGTTGGGGTGCCGTACACCAGTTTAGCTGTGAGTCTGCAGGAATGCACACAAAACGCAACAGACGAGTCATTTAGAAAAGAAAATCCTAAAAACTTGTTCTTGAAAGCTGTCGTCTTGTCATTTAAGGTGAAATATGACAAGTGGGAGTAATCAGTGTGTCGTGTGTTCTTCTGCAGTCACGCTGCCCTCCACGCTGCAGAAAGCTGTGGTCAAAGTCATTGACTCCAAGGTGTGCAATAAGTCATCTGTGTACAGAGGAGCGATCACTCCAAACATGATGTGTGCTGGATTCCTGCAGGGCAAGGTGGACTCGTGTCAGGTCAGTGGTGAAAACGGTTCACATGCAGTGGGGCATGTCTATACCTATGACCTATGAAGGTCTGAGGATCGCTAAAAATATTCACACCGTTCTCACCTTAAAAACTGAGACTATGAGCCATCTGTTCATCTCAGCATAACCGTGTGCTGTTGATTATACCGTGAGAGGCTCAGTCTGAAAGAAATCCACTTCAAAATATCTGATGTTGCATAAATTATCGAACACGTTTTGGAAATTTTATCTCTTTGTACGTAAAATGTTACTTCTTTGGACAAAAATATGAACTTTAAGAATGTGTAAAATGCACTTATTACATAATTGTTTCAACATTTAAAGCAATAGCTGTGAATTACAGCAGCTGATATTTGACAGTCGTACATGTCGTGCCCCTTCTGTCGTGTCGTCTCCCTGATAAAGACAACATGCTCTGAGACATATCTCCCAGTAGCTCCGTGACTTTCAAGGTTCAGAGCTGATGCTTAAAATTGTGGTGATTAGCCTAATGATGCTAATCCTGACCAACCAGGACGGATTACCTGATGCTGAATAGTTGAAAGTTACCAAAAATGACACTTTTCAGAGTATCTGTCAGCTCATGTGTGTCATGTGCAGGGGGACTCCGGAGGACCTCTGGTGTGCGAGGGGGCCCCGGGAAGATTCTTCCTGGCCGGGATAGTGAGCTGGGGTGTGGGCTGCGCTCAGGTCAACAGACCTGGGGTTTATTCCCGTGTTACCAGGCTCCGTAACTGGATTCTAAGCCAGACTGATCCCACCTCAGTTCATGATTATGGCCAGCATGTTCCCACAGTGACAGAGTTTAATACCCCACCAGCACTCGGGACCTCAGCTGATAACGTGTCGTCTGCAGCAGTGCTACCACTGTCTGGTAATGTCAGCCTGAAAGCTCCTTAATCTTAAGAGCTTTATCGGTTACTGAGATTCATTTATTTAATGAATGTGTTTTTTCCAGCCTTGAATTGCAGTGGAAACTTTGAGTGTAGCTCCACATCCTGCATCAGCAAGGTCAACCCGGAGTGTGACAGAGCCGCAGACTGTCCCAATGGGGCTGATGAAAGAAACTGTGGTAAACTTAAAATGCACGAAGCACGGAGCATGAGGGACTTACGGGTCATTCTTCTTAACTGCGTTTTGGTTTTTTAAGACTGCGGCGTGCGCCCTGCGCTGGGCTCCCATAGGATCGTGGGTGGAGTCACAGCTCGGAGGGGAGAGTGGCCTTGGATCGGGAGTCTTCAGTACCAGAGGCTTCACAGATGCGGTGCCACGCTCATTCACAATAGGTGGTTACTGACTGCAGCGCACTGCTTCAAAAGGTATTTCATACATTTATATCAAAACTCGTTTCACTGAAAGCTCAGGAGTGATTCTAATATTAATAACTTACATCTAAAGTGACTCTACTCCCAATAACTGGGCCGTGAGCCTGGGATCTGTGCTGCGATCGGGGGTAGGAGCCCTGGTCGTTCCCATCCAGAGGGTAATCATCCACCCGGCCTTTAATGGCACCAACATGGACCACGATGTGGCTTTGCTGGAGCTGGCCGTCCCAGTCCCGATGTCTTACACCATCCAGTCTGTCTGTCTTCCATCACCAGTACACCGCTTCTTAAAGAGCGCAGAGTGCTACATCACAGGGTGGGGATCCATGAGAGAGGGAGGTGAGAGATGAACCCACGAAACTAAACGTCCTGCATTTAGAGGTCACACAGGAAAAAAATGAAATGTCTTTACTAAGAAATAAAGGCAGGGGAGCCCGAGAGGTGAGATCATTTTCACGTTATTGACGTGACTCAGCCTTCAGAGGTAGAAAAGCAGGAATAGCTCCGTGATCCGTGGCCTGTTCGGCCTTTCACGAGTGAATGTGATATGACTGCAGCCTTTATCAGCTTAGCTTCTGCCTTATCTGCCTCTGAATGGAATTTTGTTTCCACAGCAACAAAAACACTGGTGCTCAGGTGTTGCGATCACACCTGTTCTGTGTGCAATGCTCTTTCCTCAGGTTCATTGACCAACCTGCTACAGAAAGCTGCTGTGAACATCATTGACCAGACGGACTGTCAGCAATCATACGGTAGCGTTCTGACTTCAAACATGATGTGTGCGGGATTCATGGCGGGAGGTCGGGACACCTGCTTGGTATGATGTTCACACAGACTTCTGCACTTCCTGTTTCACAATCGTTAAAAAGTTCCTAACCTGCAGACTTTTAACATCAGGCTGGTGCACTGCATGCAGTGCTCGGAGGCTGGAGGAAGTATGACTGTGGTGTCTTTACAGTGAATGGTTAACCAGGCCGGAGCAAAGTCAACCTTGATCTCCCCCCTTACAGGCTTCTCTGGTTCACCTTTGGAAAAAGGCTGACGAATAAATTAAGGTTTAAAAGCAAGAATCAGATGTAAGAGAAAAAACTCCAAAAAGAATAAAGCTAGAAAATGTGACCTGATACAAAATGTACGCTGTCTTCCTCAGCGAAGGCAGGCCACCCCGCTGCACCCTCTCCATAATCGTCTTATGTAACGAAACCCTCACGCATTCCTGTTTCGGTCAGAGCACCGGGCTCAGCTGCAGACTGACTGACATTTACTCCCCTGCTGCCATACTCATCTTCAGTCTGCTCTTATAAATGAGTTAATCAATCATCACTGTATTTATAGAGCACATTTATATAGAATTTAAAGTTATTTAAATTCCAAATGAAACTGTTGATGTGTTTTGATATTGCAGGGAGACTCTGGAGGGCCGCTGACGTGTCGTCAGCCCTCCAGTCAGTGGTTTATCGCTGGAGTAACCAGCTGGGGACACGGATGCGGCCGAGTCGGTTTCCCGGGAGTTTACACTCGTGTGACGTCTATCAGGAGCTGGATATCCATATACCTTCCCTTCTGATGAAGGAAGAACTGTGTCTGCAGAGAACTGAGGTCATGCTAAACACTGTGTACACAGCCCTGACCTTTGTGACCCTCCGGTCACGGGTGCTGGCGGTAGTGCTGTGCTTTACCTGAACTGAGGAAACAATCCTGATCTGTGCCTTAAACATTCATTCACGGATCATTTGGAGTATTTATTAGTTATTTATTGTCATGGATGGTAAACACACAGCACGTGGCTTTGTGTATTTTGTGTGGACAATATGGGATTCATTTATGGGTAAATGTAAGGGTATTGTGATCTTTTACTGCAACGTGGATTTGTGGGGAAAGTCTACTCTGTACAAAGTCAGTGACGTGGGACTCGGTGTCGTTCTGTTGGTGGATATTTTTGATCAGAAACGAGAGAACACCTGATTGATTAATTTATTATTTTTTCTTGGGGGGAAAAAAAAATCACTGATTGCAAATGATGTTCACAGCTTTTCTGGCTCCTCACACAAACTCAGGTTCCCAGACATCTAACAAACCGCACACACACGAAGCTGAGAAAGGTGCAGTACCCCGTCAGGGCGAGGGAGACCCCGCTGGAACAAACCCACTACTGTGGAGGGCAGCAGATAGAGTGACAACCAGAAAACACGTCAGACAAAACAGTGTTGTTCTCCAGGCGTACTTTGATATAGGTCTGTTTGGAGGCTTGGAAATGTCAAATTCATGCTGGTGAAAACACCAAAACGCTTCGATTCTTCCTGATGATTTTTAAGCACTTTTTTTCCTTTAAGGCTCCAGGAAATATTTAATCTCTAAGCACAATCACCCGGCAAAGAATGTGAAGCAGTGTTTAAAGGAGAGTCTGCAGTGACTGGGAGACGTTTACTGTTATTGGTATTACAGGCAGAAGCATTCGATGGGCAGGGAGATGAGTCACAGGAAGTAAGCTGGGCCTATTGAGCCAAACTGCACCTGGAGTCCTTTTAGCAGCACAGCAGGCTCCGCCTCCTGCCACAGCATCAGCAAACACTTTAAAACACATTCACACCTAAGCAGGTAATTTAGTGTTTCCAATCAGCATGGCAAGAACCCGCAGAAGATGACTGATTATATTTCTAACGTAAAACACACAATCGATTTAACATTGGTAGTGAACTGTTCCTCAGAGCAAAATAAAAACTGTCCACAGAGACACCGTTATGGCTGCAGTCCACAGGCTGTGCTCTGCCTGTCAGAGGTACTGTGACAGATGTTGCGCCGCTGCGTGGCAAAGTCGTGCACGGCGCGGGCCCTCCTGCAGAGCACTGCATCGGCCCTCGCTGTGTGCAGCAGCCTGAAGAAGGGAAAGATGAAGAGAGTTCACATGCGAGCTCTTTCTCGCTGCAGTCTGGAGTTGTATGTTCGGGACACGGTGTTCCAGGCGTCCATATAGCGGTCCATACACATGGCGATACACTTCTGTTAGGGACAAAGCAAAAAGAGTCCAGAGAAATAAACCACTCGTGGTCTACAAAGACTTTAACCGATTTAAAACTGTGATTAATACAAAAAATGTTTCTGATGCACTCCTCTATCTATCTATCTATCTATAGATAGATAGATAGATATATTAGGGGTGCAACGATATTCGTATCGATATTGAACCGTTCGATACAGTGCTTTCGGTTCGGTACGCATATGTATCGAACAATACAAAATTTTTAATTTATTTTATAAACTTTCCTTCTGATGATGCTGTCTGTGTTGAGCGCTCAGTGAATCTGCACTCGACTGCTCCGCCTAGGCTGGACAGTGCAGCCTAGGCAGAGCAGTCGAGTGCAGATCCACTGAGCGCAGGGCAAGCTAGCGAGACAGAAGTTAAGCTCTCCTTGCAACATGGCAAATTGAACCTCCCCCACCCTCATTCAGATCTGGCCTTTGGAACTATTTTGGTCTTCATGTGACGTATGACCCTGAAGGTAAGCGCGTCATGGACTGAAGTAAAACAGTATGTTGGATGTGCCATGCAATGCTCAATTACATGGGTGGGAGCTAGTGTGTTAGCGCAGTTAGCTCGTTAACGTGTTGACGCTGTCCAGCCCCAAGCACGGGGCGATCCGCGGTAGCTCGTTAACGGAGATTTGCCGTGTTGTGGCGTTAAGGTCATTTCAACGAGATTAACCTGAAAGCACTAGTGGGAACACAACGAATATGACTGCACATTTACTCCGACATCATCCTAGTGCAAAGACAAGTGGAAGCAGACAAAAACAACAAGCAGCATGCTACACACTGTACCCGTTTAGACAGCCGTTAGCACAGGATTCTCCTTATGGGGACCTGATATGTTTAATATGCTGCTGAGAATATAGCCCAGAAGAAGCGTATAGTAGAGCTTTTATTTTGGAAAGAGCCATTTCTCTGTAATAAACTCTCTTTTCCAAAGATGAGTGATTCCTCCATCAGATACAGGGCTCGCAATATCGCTAGCCCGACGTCCTGGGGCTAGCGATTTTTCCAGTCTGGCTACCAAAATCTATCTCTGCCCTGCCCGTCGGGCTATTGTAGGAAGGAAAAATATATGTCAATGCTTTTGCATTCTTTCAGAAATGTAGCTGGGTAATTATGTCATTGGCATCGGTGAGCCACTGTCAATATGTGACATATTGAAGTCGCGTTTGAATTTGCGCTTGTTTTTTGCTTTCACTTTGCAATCGCGCGAACTGTGTATAGAGAGCGACAGCACTGATCTGTGAGTGATGATAATTTGTGCACCAATTCCTCTGACATCGTCTTATTAATCGTTAGCTTACTATGCAAACATGACAAGTGAAATCTCCCGCAGCTTAAACATGTGAGAGGTTGATCGCAGAGAATCGCTGAGCTTATGTGAGTCCGTGTGTAAAAGCAGCAGGATATATATTTCAGTTCTGCTGAGCCAAATAAGACAGGTCAGGGTGAAGAAGTGACAGCCAAAGAAAAGCTTACCACAAAACGGAGAAGTTATGACAAATCAGACTATAAGGCAAAAAGAAAGTGCAGCTTTATGGTTTCATGGACAAAAGAATTTCTGTGGCTGCAATATGACGAGCTAAATAACCAGGGGTGCACATAAGTGGTCCGCAGGTGCGCATTCGCTGTCAAAATAAAAAACGCGCACAAGATAAGAAGTTGCAACGCGTGTTTGCGTACATAAGCTTTTCAGAAGGACAGACATTTGTTTAGAACTCTTAAAGATGCCGAAGAAGCTCGTTTAAGCAATTACTGTGATGTTCCTCCACCTCCAAAGAAATGTCAGAAGGAGTCCGAACCACAAAAGAAGCGCGTATTCTCGGACAAGTAGTTGGTGGAGGTGAGCTGGCTTCAAACAAATGATGAACGCACAGAGATGTGGTGCAGAATGTGCCGTGAAAATTTAATAAATGACAAATTAAAAAGGCATGAACATTTTTTTTGTATCGAAAAAATATCGAACCGAACCGTGAATTTTGTGTATCGTTGCACCCCTAATATATATATATATATATATGCATGCAAGGAGCATTTCTGCAGAGAGATAGACCAACCCAGATCAACTCTAACCTGGAAACGAGACACTGATGAAGACTCAGGAGTGGATACATGTTGGTCCACCTTATCCTACGATAAACCTGATATATTATTCTACAAGATGATGCAGTACCTCAGCAGCACCTTATGTTTTTGCGCTTGCCCCACTAAAAAGCACCTGTCAGGTAAGCCTTAGAGCCCTGCAGCACTTTTGTTATGCCCTCCTGCTTTCTTAAAACGTGATCACTTCTTTGCTCTGGGCAGCAGGGCATCACTGAAGCGGCTCAGCCAGTGCATACCTGCTCAGAGTTGTCCAGTGTGCTTCCAGGCTTGCCTATGCACTTCTTGAAGCATTTATCGGTCATTCTCTGAAATAGAAACAGTGTTTTATTAGCATTTACTACTCTGACAGCAGCAGCGCAGAATATTTGCATGACTTTTAAAAAAAAAATCAGATATGTATTAAAAGACCCTCCAACGTTGTGGCTCAAAAGGATCTTTTTGTGTCGGCAGCATTTCAGTGCTGGCTCGTGTGTTTATATGAGCCATGTATTTACATGCTGGCAGGATCCATCAACCTTATTGAAGTTATTGCGGGCTAAAAAATAAAACAGTCTTACACACAGAACGAAAAACGAAGCTACTGTAAAGCTGTGTAGCTCTGACCCGTGAGGATAAAAGCACTCAGCACTTCTTTGAGCCTCAATGTGCGCTTGCTAGCTTAGCAGCCGTGTTCATTGATCTACCTGCAGCAGCTCCTGAGCGTTAGCCACCGCGATCTGGACCTTGACCTGCTCCATGATGGTACCGGTGTCCATTTTCCCGCCGGACCCTCCTGCTGAGAAGTCTGAACCAAAGCCGTCCATTTCCGCCTCAGTCGTGTTCTTCAAACTCACCTTTGCGGAGCTTCTTCCAATACACGTGCAAACAGCCGCTGCTAGCCTTAGCCGGCGTTAGTTTCCGATGCCCTTGACAGAAGCTGTGCTTGTTGCGTCATTTCCGTGTAAGCCACTCGGTTTCATGGGAAATGTAGTTTTCCCCCCCAACATAAGCTGTACTGCTACAAGTAGCATTTCTCCTACAGATCAGTACTACTATGTATATTTACATTTGAACATTTAAAAACGGTGTTTTTGTGGGACCATGTGGGACATGTTGGCAATACAGGGAGGTACTGTGCGGGTTTGCATGTAAAGGCCAAATAAATGGCATTTAAAAGCAACTGTCTTGCTAAGTAAATAAAATAAGGATGAAGCGGATCTGAACTTTATGTCCTGTTATTTCTCCTGTCTGTTAATCATCATTAGATTTCATCATCTATGCAATGTTTACTGAGCCAACGTTAGCATTTTTCTAGCCAATTAAGAGACACGTGTAGTGTCACTTTACGCCACATTTTTCCTTGTGTGAAACTAATGAAATTATCCAGAGGAAAAAAAACGATATAAACTGCGGCTAAATTTTCTGTTGGATAATTTGATTCAAAATCTGCAAAGCGTGTAACGTTTAGGTGGCTTTCCCCCCCTATTGGTTTCAGAGTTAGCGCATTAGAGTGTTGGGCATAAAAATCCAGACTTTAACGCATCCCGCAGAGCCGGTCAAAGTGTAGCATCCCTGGCTGAATGATGGTCTCTTATACTGATGCTTCACAGAGGTTTTATTGGAAATGTTTTTATTGAAACATTCAGTGAAGACACCGTAAGAGCTAGGAGCAAAACAAAACCAGCAATATTAATACCATAAGATCAAAGGAAACAAATTTCTCCTGCTCACATATAGCATATACATCAAATTTACATCACTCAATTCATTGTATCACCTCACTAACTTACCACTACACATAAAGGTCAAGTTCAAGGTTAACAATATAAACTCTATTAAACGACATTTTGATTGCATGTAACTTATTCCGTTAAAGGAAACATTAACAAACCTTGTGCCACTGTCAGCCAGGTACTAATTGGCAAAGTAAACGTACATATTTTTCACTTTAAGGCACACTATTTTACCATATCCTAAAAGAAACGTTACTAACAGCCCTTTAACGGTTTTGTGCCAGTTTCCTGTTTCAAAATAAAAGCATGGATTTCAAAATAAAACCGAAGTGCCTTTCAAACAAACGTAAAAATATTTACCAAATTTAAAGGTCATTTACACTCCCACCAAATCATGAGTGTTTTAACAAAAGGGAGAACTATAACACGAATGAATTTTAAAAACAAATTACCTTAACCACAAGGCCTTTTACATAACGAAAACAAAGAATTATCCATGCATGAGCCTGCAGGTAATGTCCACAAGTCTTCATACAATAAAGGGTATAGTCGTTGTCTTAGACAGCCTCTAAAAGCAAGATCAGTTTCTGAATGGGCCGTTCAACAATGGATGGCTTGCCAGAACATTGACCCTCCCTTTTCATTTTCTGGTCTCCAAGACGAATCTTAACTTTCCTCACAAGCCCATCTTTATCAGCGACTGTTTCTTCAACTCTGGCTAATCTCCACTCGTTCCGTGGCAGATCATCCATCCTTTCGATAACTATGTCACCAACTTTCAGATTCCTTCTAGAAATATGCCAACGTTGTCTAGTGGCAATATTAGAGAGATACTCTCTTCTCCAGCGGTTCCAGAATTGCTCTGCTAGATACTGGATATGACACCATCTCTTACGAGCATACATGTCTTCTCTGATGAACGTCCCGGGAGGTGGTAAGGCTCATAGTGAGTAGGTGATTAGGAGTCAGCGGTTCTGGACCATTTGGATCATTCAGGTTATCCACAGTGAGTGGACGGCTGTTCACAATAGACATTGCTTCGTAAAACAATGTCCTCAAACAGGCATCATCTAATCTTCCAGGTGAGAGTGAAAGAGTGGACCGAAGTACATTTCTTACTGTTCTGATCTGTCTCTCCCAGACACCTCCAACATGGCTTGAATGGGGAGCATTCATAATGAAGTCGCACTGCCTCTCAGCCAAGAATGCAGTCAGACGATTGACATCCATCTGTTTCAGCGCATTATACATTTCATTCTTAGCTCCAACAAAATTGCTTCCTTGGTCACATCTTATTTGTCGTACTGCTCCTCTTATGGAAACAAAACATCGGAGGCCATTAATGAAGGCATCTGCTGACATATCATTCACCATTTCAATGTGAATTGCTCTACAACAAAGGCATGTGAAAAGCAGACCATAACGCTTATTCACCTTACGCCCTTGCTTTGTAAAAAATGGCCCAAAACAGTCCATTCCGCAATAAGTGAAAGGTGGAGATGGATCCACCCGCTCAGATGGCAGGTCTGCCATTCGCTGCTCTTCCACTGATCCCCTGAGTTTCCTGCATGTGACACACTGATGCACATAAGATGCAACAGCTCTGTTCATTCCTGGGATCCAGTATCCATTTGATCTGATCTCGTTGATGGTTATACCCCTTCCTTGGTGTTTAACCTGTTCATGATGATGAGCTATTATCATCCTCGTTATGTGGTGGTCCTTTGGAATGATCATTGGATGTTTCTGAGAGGCAGGGAGAGATGCATTTTTCAGTCTTCCTCCCACCTTGAGGATTCCATCTTTGTCAAGAAAGGCATCCAATCGAAACAGTTTACTCTGCCGTGAAAGTTGTAAGCCATTACTAAGTAGCTGGATCTCATCTCGATACACTCGTCTCTGTAAATCTCTTATAATGATGCGCTGTGCAACCTCTCGCTCCTGAACTGTGCTGTGACTTGTTGACTTGTCACTCTTGGTTCGGCGAAGAAGTCGCGCAACAGCTTGTTTGACCTTACACCATGAAGAAAACTTTGACAAGCGGTCTGAAAGAGTCACTTGTTCTGCAGACTCCAAATTTAGTGCTTGAACCCTTTTAACTTCAGGGTCCCCAACTGGGATTTCTGGGATTACCTCTACCTCTGGTGATACCTCTTTCTCCCATAAGAACTTGGGTCCAGTAAACCAGTTCGATGTCAGAAGCTTGCTTGCACTAGAACCTCTCGAAGCAAGGTCTGCAGGATTCTTGTCAGTAGAAACATATCGCCACTGCTGAGGAGTTGTACTGAGATGTATTTTCTGAATCCTATTTGATACAAATGTGTGGAAGCGACGTGTCTCGTTGTTAATGTACCCCAGTACAACCTTGGAGTCTGTCCAGAAGTATTCATCAATCCCTGAAATTCCCAGTTCTTCCTTTAGAGTATTGCTTGCTGCAACTGATACAACAGCAGCAGTCAGTTCTAACCTGGGGATGGTCACAGCTTTGATTGGAGCAACTCTGGACTTTGCCATAATCAGAGCACAATGAACAGTTCCATTTCCATTCACATGTCTCAAATATGAGCACTGGCCATAACCATACGTGCTTGCATCAGAGAAGTGATGTAGCTCTCTCTTTGTGACCTTTCCAAAGTCAGCTGGTACATAGCATCGGGGTATGGTGATTTTATCCAAATTTGCCAGATCACTCTTCCAGGATCTCCAGACTGGTTGCAGTTTACTGATGAGTGGGTCATCCCAACCTGTACCATGCCTACACATTTCTTGAAGAACCCTTTTCCCAGTTAGCAGGAAAGGAGCAATAAGCCCAAGTGGATCATAAAGAGAGGCAACAGTGGATAGTATACCACGCCTGGTTTCTGGTTGGTCCTTCAAACGGGCATGAAACCTGAAACTGTCTGACTCAATGTGCCAGTGGATTCCTAAGGCTCTTTCCAGTGATGAATCACTAAAGGCAAGATCAAGAGCCTTTACTTCAGTGGCACGCTCAGATGGTGCTATACTCTCAAGCACCTTCGCATTGTTACACACAAATTTGTGTAGTCGCAGACCACCCATAGCACAGAGCCTTCGGGCTTCTTTTGCAAGCTGAATAGCCTCATCTACATCTGCTATGCTTGTGACACCATCATCCACATAGAAGTCCCTCATAATGAATTGGGAGCCCAGAGGAAACATGCTCTCGTTCTCCTTAGCGAGATGTTTCAACCCATAGTTGGCACATCCCGGTGAAGATGCAGCACCGAAAAGGTGAACTTTCATACGGAATTCCTGTGGCTCCACACTGAAGTTCCCATCCTTCCACCACAGGAAACGTAGGTAGTCTCTATCCGCTTCGCGCACATGAAACTGATGAAACATCCTTTCGATGTCGCACATCAGAGCAACATGGTTCTGTCGAAATCTGATAAGAACACCAGTTAGAGTATTTGTCAAATCTGGGCCCGACAGGAGATGATCATTTAGGCAAGTTCCCTTGTACTTAGCCGAGCAATCAAAAACCACTCTGAGCTTCTCTGGTTTTTTGGAATGATAAACTCCGTGGTGTGGAATATACCATGTTTCACCTTCCTTCTCTTCACAGAGAACTTCTTCAGCATCATTGTTTTTAATTACCTCATTCAAAAACGTTACGTAGTGAGTCTTGTAGTTCTTGTTGTTCAGCAGCTTTCGTTTGAGATGGTTGAGCCGGATGATAGCTAACTGCTTGTTGTTGGGAAGGTAGGGTCTCTCTTTAAAAGGGAGAGGCATCTCATAGTGACCATGGGCGTTCATGTAAATGCTTTCCTTTAGCATATTGAGGAAGAGGATGTCATCTTGAGACACTGTTCTGCTGTCCTTGCTGATGTCCTTAAAGTCAGACTCAAGTACTTTAATGGCATCGGATGGCGTCACTGGAGGAAGCTCTTTGACAGTTACTCTATGGCATATGTTGGCGACAGGAGGAGATTCAAGGTGAGGTGGTGAGCAGCCTATGATGCTCCATCCTAGGTCTGTGCGGACTGCATAAGGCTCATTATCTCTTCCTAGGATGACCTGTCTTGGTGCTAGTGCCTGTGAGCAGTTATAACCTATTAGAAGACCAACTTCACAGTCTAAATGTGGTGGAATATCATCTGCTATTGCTTTGAGATGATTCCAATGCCTCGCCGTTTCACTGGTAGGAATGTGCCTTCGATTCACTGGTATGCAGTCTTTGGTATAGGCAGGAGGGAGATCAATGTGATTTGTGGAGGTATAGCCACGCACTCTGAGACCTGAGACTCTTTCACTGTGTGTTACTGTGTCCTTTCCGATCATGGTGGTTAGCTTTAGCCTTACAGGATAGGTCTTGGTTGTCAAGCTACGACTAACATCTTCATCAATAAACACAGTGTCACTCTGGGTGTCAAGCAGAGCATAGACAAGCCTTTCTATTCCTGGGTTGTTGGAAGAGGAAACCCAGACTGGCAAAATCATGGATGTAGTCGTAGATGTGTGCTCAGTCTCTGTATTGAGAGACAATGTCGTAACTGCTTCGTCTGTATTCTGATTAGAGGCTAACACAGCATTCATGTTGGAATATCTGTCGTCATGAAGGCAAGTTGGGTGTCGTCCCTTACAGATATCACATAAGTGTCTGTGGCGGCAGTCTTTAACATTATGGCCTGGTTTCAGACAACCATAGCAGAGTTTGTTTTCCCTTACATACTTTCTTTTCTCTTCCAGAGGCGTTCCTTTAAACTCTGGACAACTATGTAGGCGGTGTTTGTTATCATGACAGAATGTACAAGGGGGCTTTAAGCTTGTCTTGGATGGTACATTCTTCTCATTCTCTGTAAGTGTCTGTGTATGAAGAACAGTAGATTTATTTTTCCTTTCTTTCAGATGATGTTTCTCTGCAGGTAAGTCTGATAAACGTAATGCATGGAGGGAAGTTACTGGGTTACAGGCAATCTCTGCTTCTAATGACATGAAGTTGACAAAGTCCTGAAAGGCTGGAAATTCCTGTCTGTCCTTCATAAACTGGGTCACCTTGGGGTTCCACCTTGAAGCTGCCCACTCAGGTAACTTTTGGACCAGCTTTTGGTTCTCTTCACAGTCATTCAGAATGTCCAGCCCTTTAATATGAGGCATGGCTTGCTGACATGCATGTAGGAAGTCGGCGAATGCTCTGAGTTGTTCTGCATCCTTTGAGTGGATCTTTGGCCAGCTAGCTAGTTTTTCTCTGAAAGCTCTCTGCAAGACGAATGGTTGACCGTACCTGCTATTAAGGCGATCCCATGCATCCTTATACGCTTCATCATCCTCCCTGTAAAAGATACCATCAAGTGTCTTTCGTGCAGGACCTCCCACATATCTTCTCAAGTAATGCAGTTTGTCAGCTGAACATATGTTCCTTTTATCTATGAGGGATATGAATGAAGATTTCCATTCAATGAACTGGATTGGGTCGCCGGTGAATACAGGTGGCTCTGGCATTGGAAGTCTGTTCATGGCTATGCTGTCTTGTACTGCTTGAGCTAAGTGGGACACATCTGTCTGTGGAGGTGAAGCTGGAAATCTTATGAGATGCTGAACTGGAGCCAGAGACACAGCTTGATGTGGGTGCATATGTTCCTGGTTCCTTAGTTTGCTGTTAGCAGAGCACAAGCTGCCCTCCTGCATTACATCTTGGTTGTAAATTGACAATCTTGCTCGTGCTGCTCTTATATCCTTTTCAGCCCTTAGTCTTTCTAGTTCATGTTTTTGAGCTTCAAGATCCCTTTTCTGTTGCTCTACTAAGAGCTGGATCCTTTCCTTTTGTTTTCCTTCCGCCAATAACAACTCATATTCTGCTTCCTTTGCTGCTAATTCTGCTGCAGCATCTGCTCTTTTTACTGCGACAATGGAGTCTATAGTGTGTTGACTTGGAGGTGAAACCGTGGATCCATATATGGAATGAGCATAGTCTCTGTTAAGGAGCTCACGAAGGCGTTCTTTGACTGCTTCACTATCATAGTCTTCGTCTATGCCTGATATTCTTTCATATGCAATTTTAATAATGTCCTTTGTTACGGCCTCACATGCATCAACACGACGTCTCGTTTCACTGGATGGTGTGAGGTGATCTCTGATTTGTACATAAATGTCCGTAATATCATTCATGCATTTCTCTAAGATATCAATGAGAGCTGCGATTTCACTTTCTGGAATGTTTAGCTTTAGCTGATTTCTTGCCTTACGTGCCTGGATCTTCCATTGATCATAAAGGTGCATGAGCCGCTTCTCCCTTTTGTATGCCTCCTCTCTCTGAAATGTAAGCATCTTCTCCGTGGGATTTCTTGGGCGATCAGATCTGCGAAGTTCCTCATCCTTGCTTGCTTGACAGATGTCTTTTATTTGATCTGAGCCTTCTGCTTCTGCAGTTAATATCTGAGATGCTTCCATTTTGAGCGAGTGTCACATTTAGACCATCACAATGAATCCCTCTTCTTTCATCATAGACTTTGGCAGTCAGGTGAAACTCGTGAGGCTGAAGCTCTTACTGTAGCATCCCTGGCTGAATGATGGTCTCTTATACTGATGCTTCACAGAGGTTTTATTGGAAATGTTTTTATTGAAACATTCAGTGAAGACACCGTAAGAGCTAGGAGCAAAACAAAACCAGCAATATTAATACCATAAGATCAAAGGAAACAAATTTCTCCTGCTCACATATAGCATATACATCAAATTTACATCACTCAATTCATTGTATCACCTCACTAACTTACCACTACACATAAAGGTCAAGTTCAAGGTTAACAATATAAACTCTATTAAACGACATTTTGATTGCATGTAACTTATTCCGTTAAAGGAAACATTAACAAACCTTGTGCCACTGTCAGCCAGGTACTAATTGGCAAAGTAAACGTACATATTTTTCACTTTAAGGCACACTATTTTACCATATCCTAAAAGAAACGTTACTAACAGCCCTTTAACGGTTTTGTGCCAGTTTCCTGTTTCAAAATAAAAGCATGGATTTCAAAATAAAACCGAAGTGCCTTTCAAACAAACGTAAAAATATTTACCAAATTTAAAGGTCATTTACACAAAGTGCGGCACATTGTCTCAATATGCGTGACAGGAGCGCAAGGGGTAAAAAATGCGGTGCAGTCCAACATGAAGAAGGGCATCTGGTCACCCCTATGATTAGCACGTGATCCACCTTAACAAAAGTGCTTTTGTTTGCCACACGGTGGAGCTGTTCTCCGCTAAATACTCCCTCGAGTTTGACTAAGTTCAGTTAGGCTCTTTCACAGTGTGCTGTAAACAGTTACATGTGTCGATACATGTTTGTGACTGTTCATGAAGCAGATGCTCTTTGTGCAGATCAACACCATGTGAGGTCAACTGTCCTGTCACTGCACATAATAAGACTTTAATCTGTAACGAGGCTGATTTTCCTCTACTGAAATTAATTTTGTATTCATTTATTTTCCACCCATAAGTCATAATTTTTATTTATTTTATTATTAACTAAAAATAATAATATAAAATATTTAATGCACCCCTTAAATTTAGATTGAGATTTATTTAAAATAGTTACACACGGACATCCTTTGAAAGGAGCAGTCACTCTTTAAATTGTAGTCCGAGCACAAGTTTTCCTGATTCTCTGTGTGTTACTTTGATCAGGATACACTTTATCCTTCTAATGACTAAACTGCATTTCTCTTCCATCTATGGATGGGCTGTCACTCTAAAAGGAGGGACAATTCTGTCAAATCTACTTGTTTAAAGATAACATCATTTTCAATAAATGTTAGGACTAAACATGTCAGCTGTCCTTGATAAGCGGGTCATGAGCCAAAACATTTACTGCAGGCTAAAATAAATGAAAAGCCAGAGTCGCCTACAGGAATAGAAAGTCAGAAGGAGCTCTGTGCTGTTTGCGTTGGGGCCCAGGGTTAAGGATGGCCTCTCCAAGGACCCCCAGCTTTATGTTTCAGACTCGATGACCTCACTAAGAAGACCACCTGCCTTGAGCGAACAAATAAGTGGTACAGTGTAGGCAACAATGGAGTGGCGGTTACTGTCATCTAAACAGACGCTCACTGAGTGGTTTATTGCACTGTCGGGGGTGTTGATGAACAATCGTAGGGGGTCTGATTAGTGTTGCGCCTGCCCAACAGTAATTAATGACCAGTCATACAAAGCTTGGAACAACACACACACACACACACACACACACACACACACACACACACACACACACACACACACACACACTCCACAGACCAGTTAGGCTTCAAGCCCTGGGGGTCGAAAGGGCCGGGGGCGGGGAGGAGTGGGTTAAAGCAAAATGAATTAACCCTAGATTACAATCATGAGTTCATTAATCTAATCTGCTTAAATTCTTAATCTCCTTCAGGCACTTGTGTGCATAAAAGCATTTGGCTCTTCCAGCAGTAATGAGTAACGGCTACAATTGTTATAAAATTGTGAATTACCAGCCAGTTTATGACTGTCAGACTTTGAGGTTACTCCAGGACGTTTCGCTGTATAAGAAAGAGACGTCTGCTTACTTGATAAATGAGATGCACTCAAATGTAAATCCCCTGTCAAGCAAATAATAGGAGAGGAAATAGTGGATAAAAGGGAAGACGGCTTAAAACACTGCTTCTCTCATCCACACAAATTCTGAAAGCTAAGCAGCAGCAGCAGTTTGTAATCTTCAAAAGCAGCTGCTGAGCGACACTAAGAAGGAGTTCAAAACAGGAAGAGAGGCAGAGGAAACCCGAGATGTGTGGCACCCACTCTGGTGGACTTCAGTCTTCTTGGTGCACAAACAAACCAGTGTTGTTTAAATCCATGAGGTTTTCTCTGCTGACTTCTATTACGCTTTTCCACAGCAGACACTGTGGCCTGTCAAAGCACGACAATCACTAATAACATTAGCAGAAATTCAAATCCATTTAAATTCACCCACTGGAACAACGTGAGAGCCTTGAAACTGACACACCTTAACAGAATAAATTGTTCACATCATCAGTCACACATGTCAGGGCATGTCCCAGCAAAGGCTGGCGCATAATTGTTACATTTTCTCACTTTAGTCTCTTTTCTAAAACTTTGAGTTGCAGACAAGTACAAGCGGGCTTGACTTAGACGACTCCTCACTGACCTGCTTCTCGTCCTGAGAGGCTGCTTGGATCCGAGGCGCATTCTTTATGAATTGTTGCAAACCTCACGAGTGCTTAATTCCTGCAGAAAATGCCAAGAATTCAGCTGAAGAAACAATCTCACAGCGCTCAACCTGCAATCATATGATCACTAAGACTGTTGTTCCAGATATTTTACTGATTGGCCGTCTTGTATGATGTGCGAAAATCCTTTAAGAACTTCAGTATGCAGTTTTCTTACTCTAATCATTAATTTTTTAATTCTTTGTCAACCTGTGGATAGTTTACATTCCAAAATTAAAATGTACACAGTTGATCTGTCCATTTTCTCCCACTTATCCTATTCGGCTTCACGAGGGGGCTGCTGCAGCCCATCCCACTGCATGGAATAGGCTCTGTTATCTACATGGTAGCTATTTTTGTGGTTTTCAAAAATAATCAAAAATTTGGGGATTTACTGCCACAATGTTTATTCTTGTGAGCATTATGGAAGAGTTGTGCAACACTGAGACCTCTGTGTTATAAAAATGGTGCAAAATAATGCAATAGCTGACCGAGTTGGAAAACAATCTGAAAAAATCTCAGTAATTTAAGCAAAATGTTTGTGTGGTTTCTGGACTATCTGTGGGTGGGGATGGGTGTGCTGGATGGACCTGTGACTTTCTGAAAACCTTCTAGAGAGCAGATTATTAAATCTTATATGATGTAACCTCCATGTAACTTTTTTACCTTTCATTCAGTTAAAAATCGTGGTTAGTTATTTACAACTTCACACCGCTGTCTTTCACAATCAATGCGTTGATTTTTTTTCTAGTAACAATAGTTATTTCATGAAATTATGTTTATGCTGTTCATCTCGGTCACATTTGACTCAGAGCTGGGTGAGCAGACTGGTCTGTGAAATGAAGGTCATTTTAAGTGATCTTTAGACTGTTTTGTGACATCAAAGTGTAAAAATCTCAGCAGCAACAGCTTTCAGGAAAACCTTTCTTAAACATCAGCCTGTATTACACGTGTAGTTTTAACCCTGTGCGCATTTACACCCAGCATCGATGCCGTCCTGGATAGTTTTTCTGTCTATCGTTATGTCGTCTTTTTTCACAGACTCCCCTTTTCCATTGTGTTGTTCCGCTAAATCCTTTACAAACACAGGCTGCTTGGCGTTCATTGATAGCGCTGAAATGGAGATTTTCTTCTTTACGCGCAAGCCAAGGAAAGGCGAGAACAAAGCAGGCAGGTGAAACATACAGTGACAGGTGTTTCGGGTGATTCATGGCGATGGTTTCTGAATATAATGACGGACACTGATCCAGGTTGGCTGGAGAATAAAGGAAAGCTTTGCGCTGATGCTTGAGCCCATTGGCCGGCGGGAGCAGGAGTGGGAGGAGCCAGAGGAAACACCACCGCTGCTGCTTCGACTCTTTCTCTCTGCGCTCAGCTCGTCGCTCTCCGGCACGCTGCTTGGCTTCACCCACAGAAAACAGCGAGCGGCTAACTTTCCAAAAATTGTTTTGTTTCGGGCACAAACCCAAGAGTGTGAAGACAAACAGATGGCTGAACCGTCTCCCGCGAGTTTAGGGTGTGATACAGCTTTAAAGTCGGGAAGCGGACTCGCCTGAAGTGTGCCACAACTTCAAACACAAACCCGACGACGGGTGGAAGTTGTAGCCGAGATAAAGAAAGGAGTCGGGATCGCTGCCTTTCCCACCGAGGTAAGATCCAACCGTACCACGGCGCTCGCGCGCGTTATTACTGAGCTGTAACACTGTTTCCTTTGATCTCGGCCGATGCTTTGCAGCTGCTAACTTGGGAGGAAAGTTGAGCGCATGCTGGAAGTGCTGACCAGAGTTTCACATTTACTGCACACACGCTGTTTCCCCCCCACCCCCCTGCACGGAAGTCCACCGTCCCTCTTTCAGCTGGGTTGAATGGCCGATTTAAATTGATCTGCTGTGAAACAATGGGCGCTTTAAAGCGGAAGATATTTATTTGGTCGTTTTCAAGTTATATGTGGGCTCTTTGTTAGCCCGCCGCGCCGTGCCAGGACAAGTGGGTAGCTGAAATATTTCCTAGAATATTAAACAAACCATATAATGTCACTCCCACTCAAGCTTCATATATAAACGATCAGAAAATGCCCCCCCCCCCCCCTCCTCTATTTCTCCCTTGTTGCACTGCGGTTACATAATTTTATCCTAGAGGAGCTGCTCTGAGGTGTCACATCTTATGTGGGCTTGAAAGCTCCTGTATGTGAGCCAGCTGAGAAACACAACAAGCTGGCAGGAATTTATTGGCTTTGCCGAGTTTGGAGGTGACTCACAGCCCTGAAATGGAAGAGGGTGGAAACACCCAGGTGTTGCTTCTAGCCTAACCTTAATCGTTGAAGGTTATTCTAAGAGCCGGTTGTTCTCACGGCTCTGACAGTGATGCATGCTTTATAGATTTTTGCACTGTGTAAATCACTGGTGCACTAACACACACTGGGTTTACGTGGGAGTGCGCCTTATCTGATCTCCTTTCATCTCTCCACAGTCTGAAGTCCGTTTCCGCTGCAGCCTGACATACTGATAAGAGTATTTCATGTACAGCCCATTCATCGGTGGCGGCAGAGTTTTTGTTTAATCATCAAATGGGAGGAGTGCTCACATCAAAAGATTTATATCTGGCCAACTGTAATCAAAATAGAATTAGCTGTAAGAGTAACTTATCCATGTTTTTTTGTCTCTGTGTTCCAGGTTCAAGTCAAGATGTCTGTCAGCAACCACGAAAACAGAAAGTCTCGCTCTAGTTCTGGCTCAATGAATATCCAACTCTTCCACAAGACGTCCCACGCGGACAGCCTGTTGACTCAGCTCAACCTGCTACGCAAACGCAGAGTCTTCACAGATGTCGTGCTGAAGGCCGGCAACCGTTCCTTCCCCTGCCACCGCGCCGTCTTGGCCTCCTGCAGCCGGTACTTCGAGGCCATGTTTAGCGGCGGGCTCAGGGAGAGTCACGACGGTGACGTCAACTTCCACGACTCTCTCCACCCGGAAGTGCTGGAGCTTCTGCTTGACTACGCTTACTCAGCCCGGGTCATCATCAATGAGGAAAATGCAGAGTCACTGCTGGAAGCTGGAGACATGCTTCAGTTTCACGACATCAGGGACGCGGCGGCAGAGTTTCTGGAAAAGAACCTTCACCAGTCCAACTGTCTCGGGATGATGCTGCTGTCCGACGCCCACCAGTGTCAGAGACTGTATGAGCTGTCGTGGAGGATGTGCCTGGCGAACTTTGCTACTCTCTTTAGGACAGAAGACTTCCTAAGCCTCCCCAAGGACAAAGTTCAGGAGCTCATCCTTAGCGAGGAACTGGAGGTGGAGGACGAGAGCCTGGTGTACGAGGCCGTTATCGACTGGGTCAAGGCGGACATGGAGCGTAGGCACAGCGAGCTGCCCGAGCTGCTGCGCTGCGTCCGCTTGGCGCTGTTGCCTGAATCGTACCTGCTGAAGAACGTCGCTTCAGAGGAGCTGGTGATGTGCCACAAGGTGTGCCGGGAAATCGTCGAAGACGCTGTGCGGTGTAAGATGCGGATCCTCCAGAACGATGGGATCGTAACCGGATTCTGTGCACGTCCAAGAAAAGTCAGTCAGGCCCTACTGCTGCTCGGAGGTCAGACTTTCATGTGTGATAAAGTCTACGTGATTGATAACAAGACCAAGGAGATCACCCCCAAAACAGACATCCCCAGTCCCAGGAAAGAGTGCAGCGCCTGCGCCATTGGTTGCAAGGTATTTAAGCAATGAATCGACTTAAATGTGTCATTTTTCTTTTATGACCCCTCGACGATGTAAACACGCTTTCTCTCTGTCCCTCAGGTCTATGTTACTGGAGGACGTGGATCTGAGAATGGAGCGTCCAAAGATGTCTGGGTCTACGACACATTACACGACGAGTGGTCTAAAGCGGCGCCGATGCTGGTAGCCAGGTTCGGACACGGTTCCGCGGAGCTCGACCACATGCTGTACGTAGTGGGAGGACACACTTCCCTCGCCGGATCCTTCCCCGCCTCTCCATCTGTCTCTCTCAAGCAGGTGGAACAGTACGACCCTCAGACCAATAAATGGACCCTCGTGGCCCCGCTCAGAGAAGGAGTGAGCAACGCTGCCGTTGTCGGCGCCAAAAACAAACTCTTCGCTTTTGGGGGCACCAGTGTAAACAGAGACAAATACCCCAAGGTGCAGTGCTTCGACCCCTGCCAGAACCGGTGGTCGGTGCCGGCCGCTTGTCCGCAGCTGTGGCGATACACGGCAGCGGCCGTGGTCGGCAACCACGTCGTCGTGATCGGCGGCGACACCGAATTCTCTGCCAGCTCGGCGTATCGGTTCAACAGCGAGACGTATCAGTGGTCAAAGTTTGGCGACGTGACAGCCAAGCGGATCAGCTGTCACGCTGTGGCGTCGGGAAACAGGCTTTATGTGGTCGGAGGGTACTTTGGGGCTCAGAGGTGCAAGACGCTAGACTGTTACGATCCAGCGTCAGACTCCTGGGACAGCGTGACCAGCGTGCCCTACTCGCTCATTCCCACTGCCTTCGTCAGCACATGGAAGTACCTCTCAGCATAGAGATGCACTGACGCTCTGAGGTTTTGCGGTGAGTAATTGTAGCTTCTTAAAGTGACGCAAACAAACAAGATGTCAATTACTGTATGTGTGCTATTCATAGTTCCCCTTTAAATCTTCAGATCATGTGTGGGACCTGGCTAGCATAAAGCACACTGTTACACAGTTACAGTTACACAGTTACACTGTTAGTTACACAGTTACAGTTTCACTGTTACACTGTTACTGTTACACTGTTACTGTTACACAGTTACACTGTTAGTTACACTGTTAGTTACACTGTTACAGTTTCACTGTTACTGTTACACTGTTACACAGTCCAGGTGAATGCCTCTTTAAACCGTCCAGTTTAAAGACTCTTCTGTGTTTTCAGGGTTGCTAATGGTTACAGTGGTTACACATTATCTAGCTGCTGTGCCGGCTGGGTGTCGGGTAAACATGGAGGAGTCTTGGTTTAGAGAGCAGGAGGAATGTCAGTGGTGCTGATAATTACAGAGCGAGAGCTGCACAACAAGACCTCTGACACTGACGGGAGCGAGGTGGAGAGGCAGGCATCAGGTCTGTGCTTGTAGTGAATGGCAAAAGGGTGCAGGGAGCTCTGCAGGCCCAATGCTGCTAACGGGGTGCCTGTAACGAGGCAGTTTGAAAAGTCGATGCGTCACGTTCGCTGTGCTTTAGATAAGATCAGAGACATTCTGTTTGTTAGCTCGTGTGAAGCAACACTTAAGATTTGGACATTTTACAGGACGGGGAAACAAACAAGTCCTCGACTTGCTCCCAGGTTTTGAAGGATTTCAAAAAGGAAAAAAGAAAAATGAATTCCATACGTGCTGACGAGTTTTTCCCACGGTGACAAACAGTCAAACCAGTCATCAGGAATTCAGGAACAGAGAAAGTCTAAAGGGTATAAAAATATGACTGACTACAACAACTCAAGAATAATAGGAGCCAACTGGCCTGAAGGGAAGGCAGGGGCAGTTTTCAGTTTCATGCGAGTCTATCGATTGATGCGTTACTCCTGAGGCGTTTTCTGCTTTTACATGGTGCAATGACAAGCGCAGTGAGCAGCTTTATTTATTTATTTTTCACACGTTCCCGGTGGTTTGAAATTTCACGAGGCCCGTGCTGTGACCTTATTTCAGTTCTGGTGCGATCCGTGGAAAACAGCTGAGTGCTGCAGTAGTTATTGAATTTGAAATTAAAGGGTTTTATCTTTATTACAGTAATAAAACTGTAAAGGAAAAAACAAGGAGGGGTTTTACGACACTGCAGCCAGCGGTCGTGTAGTTTAGCTTAGCACAGAGAGTAGAAAGAGCTAGCCTGGCTCTATCTGCTCTGTCTAAAGCTAACAAGAGTGTTTGCATGTCACTCTGCAAAAGTAACTAAAGTTAGAAGAGGTCCAACTAACTTCTACTCTTCATGCTAACTTAATTGCTTTCTACAGAGACTGTAAACAAAAAATGGACACGGCTAATATGACATCAGCCGTTTCTTTGTAAATGTCGACTACAACGTTTCAGTTTCAGTCGTCTGGCAGTTGCCATCCCGTATTTTGGAAAAAATAGCTGTTGTGATGGAAATTGAAATTGTCTGTAGAGAGCAAATGTTTTCACTCCTGGCTGTTTTAATGTGGGAGTCTGAAGCCTAAGCAGTGACACGAGGATCTGTATTTTTGATGGCTGCACTGAGGACGTCAAAACAAGAAAACAAGCCGACTTCAGAGAAGCAGGAGTGACTGCTTGGCCTTCGGGTCTCCAGTTGTCCATAACCTCCATAACCAAAGTATAATCCAGGCATAAGTGGACTGACTCGCTTTTGGGGCCAGACTCAAGTGGCCTCTTGAGAAACTTCAGGTTTTGTTGCTTTGCGCTGGTTTTACTTTCCAGCCTGGGGGTTTACTGCTTGGTCTCCTCCAGCTTCATATGCTGTGCACCATGAGACTGAGAGATCGTGATTAAGAACCAAGTTGACTGAAACTAGACGGACTCGATCAGATAATCATAAATGCAGCGGTAAATGTGAGCTGTTCTTATATGTGCTTGACGAATGTTTGGCTAGAAAATAGCCAGAGTGGATACAGCTCAAGTTAAAATTCTGTGCATATTTTGTTATTTTCTGTTTGACAGACCCAGGTGCATCCTGGGTAAATCCTCCTCCCCCACAGTGCAAAAGCAACAGTAAAGGCACCTCCTCTTTTTATTCTGCCAGAGAGTTTGAAAGTAGAGTAAAGCAGAGGCGAGCGACAGTAAACAGCTGGAGATGATGGGGCTGGGGGCTTAGCATTATGGGGCTGCTGGTATGGGCCACTGTATCCATGGTAGCCAAGGTTTCTGGGCTGGGATGGAGACAGACAGGCTGCCTGTGAAAGATCAAGGAACCGCGTCTTTATGAACCTCGCAGTTACAGTAGCTGCCGTCCTGCTGCTGACTGCCTTTATGTTTAATTACTGCACAGATGGAGAAAGCTCAGATTTCCAGCTTGTTAAACACACTCCTTCCCCAGACCCTTGTTGACTTTCTCTCTCACACACCCAAGAAAGGAGGAGGGGGGCAAACACAAACGTACGCACAAACTGAAGGAGAGGAGGAGATAAGCGAGTAAGACCAGGAGAAGCAAAGCTATATTTTCCAGCGCTTGGCAGCCGAGTCTAACGCCTGCCTAAAAATACGTTGCTCCAAAGTTTTCAACTTTCAGCCGGGGTTAGAGAGAAGAATACTGTGTTTCTGCAAGTGTGTGTGTTTGTTTCCTCCCAGCAGTCTGGTGAGACTTTACACATTGCTGGCATTGCCCTTCCTAGTAAAAACCAGCCGTCCTCACTCTAATTTGGGAGGAATGAAGGTGTGGCTTGCTTTCCCATTAGTAAAGATTTGTTAATGTCGCCTTGTGGTTTGCGTGGCCTGTATGGGATTACCAGCCGTGCTGTGTCTTTCTTTTTCTTTTTTGTCACCACCTACTGCAGTTTGTTGCCCTGTGCATTTCCACCAGATGTGACTAACCGCAGACTTCAAGGCCAAGCCAGAACCCACTGTGGATGGGGGAAGAGTGTTTGTAAAGGCTCGTGTTTGTTCTGGGAATGGGAGTAAGAGCCTGTGACGTTCACAGACGGGTTTAAAACACGCAGAACTAAACGCGTGTAATTTTGTTTAGACTCGTTTATTTAGTGCGTCTTTTGGGAAATGATAAGCTGGATGGCATCCGGGGGGACAGCCTGGTCCGTCGTTGGTGCCAGACTACAGGCAGACAACACGTAACTGGATCCCGCTCTCTCACCACTGAACTGTAATAGCCTTGAAATGCCTGTTATGTTGCCTGAGCCTTTGCCCCCCCCCCACCACAATTCAGCTTTTTAACGGCTTTAACCGACGGTCTTGTGAGGTGGGCATGGCTCTCTGTGATAGGGTACACCTGGAGAGGTCAGAGGTCACCGAGGGACTCCTTGGTGGTTTCTCTTCATCCCCAAACAGCTGCTGTGAAATGGAAAGGTCACGGTGGGATCGGGGAGGAGGACAGCAGAGGCCTCAGTCACTCAATACTAATGTTTTATTAATGCCTCGCTGTGAGGGCCACCAGGAGCACGGGCTGAATGAAGCTTTTATTGTGGCATCTGTGTACAACAAGGCCCGCCCCCCCAGCTCACGCACACGTGCACGTACAGTCAGAGTTAGCACGTGCACGCACACTTGTGCTCGGGTCCCTCGAGTAATCAATCTGCCACATTACAGCCCTCAGCACAAATGCTGAAATTTGCATAAACCTAATGGTGTTTTTATTGGTCTTTTCTCCACGCTGGGACTAACAAAAGGAGAAAAGGGAAGACGATGCTTAAAATGGCTGAATAATCACCCAGACTAATTCGATTAGACCCTTAAAAAGAGACGAGCTGTCATACAGTTACAGCGGCCCCCCTCAGAGAGCCAGCTGGGGAAGGAAACAGTGTGTCTGCCTGGTAATTAATCCAAATTGCGTAATATTTGCTGAAGTGGTGCTGAAAGTGAGGCTCGTCCAGTCACAGAGATGCTCTTTGTTTCTGCAGCGATTCATCAGGCGCGCCTCATTATGCTTTAGAGCCGTACCAAGATGCCTGTAAGCCGGAGCTCATTCCCAGAGTCCTTCACGCATCCCTGAAAACAATGCAAACTCATGTAAATGAAGTGACTGCGATTCATGCATCGGTCAATACGCTGCAGTTTCAGGTGGTCATTAGTAAACATGGCACAGACCTTGTTGCACACAGGGGACAGCTAAAGAAAGGACTGGCTTTGGTTCGTTGGGCTTCTAGAAGATGCAGATGTGGGTTTTAGTTAAATGCAGCTTTTGCAACATGCCAGGTGTCATTCTGTGAGCCGCTCCTCTCCAGGTGTCTCAAACTGGACGTTGTGTAATTTCATGAGACAAGCTTTTGTGAAAACATGAGGCGAACCTGGCAGATCCAAGCAGAGCAGCATTTAGTCCCAGCCCATCTGTTTGGTCTGCAGAGGCACGCAGCAGTTGCTCCTGATTGGACGCACACAGCGCACCTGGATAATTCCTGGGTTACAGCTGTGTCTAATGAAGAGCCGTACTTTGAAATGTGGGCGAAAGGTGAACGCTGTAAACGATGCAGCACGGTGTTGCGCAAAACTGACCTTGATGTGACAGGTAACAAGGAAGTGACGGTCTGGAGTTCATCCAAGGTGACAGTGAGCTAAAGTTTGGTCATGTGAGACGAGGATATTATCTCTCAGTGGATGAACTAACCACGGCAGTACATTACCTCTTTGTTGCTTTGGTGTCTTTAAGCACTTGGTGAATGTTCTTCACTGTCTGGGCCGCGGTTCAGCTCGTCGTACCCTGGACGTGACGGCCTGATGCCGCAGTTCTTATGAAGCTTTGATAAACAGAGCTGTCACGGTCTGAGCAAAGTGGCGGCGTGTTTGGGTTTCATCATCTGCACAGCAACCGGTGCTGCCGGTGAGCCATGCACATGTGCACTGACAGAGAAAGCAGAGGCCTAAAGCTGCATGCGATGCAATGAGTGCTGCTGTTCTTGCTTTTCAAGGCAGGATGAGCTAAGCTAGCTGAGGAGCCTAGCTGTAGAGTCTTACTGAACCATGAACAGGTAAAATTGGAATGATATGATTATTTGCAATAAAGCCAAAAAAAGATAAAATAGTGGTTGCAATTTAACAAAGCCAAGGTTTGTGTATATACAGTGTGTGTGCCAGTAATCACTGCAAGCTTCAGGCTGTTCAAATGCTCGACGGACGGCTTTCTCTTCCACGCTTGGAGCTCCACCCACCTGCTGTTTTAACATCTTCCGCTTGTGAAAAGCAGCCAATCACAGACGACTCATTTCACAAGGCAAAACTCCTCTGACAGAGTTCAAGAATAAATATCAGGAGGTGGAACGCAGCATAACAATAAAGCTCCTTTTCAAAGGAAGCTTTTATAGAGATTTGGAAATGTCACCGGCACGTCTGCTGCAGTGGTAGAATCAGCACGCTCGCAGCAATAAACAACTAGAGCCTGAACAGCTCCAGCCTATCACAGCAATCAAGAGTTTAAACGTGCAAACAAATATTCTCCAACTGTGTCTGACTGTTACGCTTCAGGCAAAGTATTCACAACCGTCACAGATGTGCGTGGATCAGTGAAGGCTTCTGAAGTATCATCGGGCTTTGTCAGCCGTGGAAATTAGAGTCTTTAGGTTATTCAAACAAACCCCCAGCAGAGCCCGAGTACGAACTCGCTGCCTCATGCTGCAGGCGGGTTATTAGTATCTCTGCAAATGTGCAGTATGCAAACCACCAGGTTCAGGTTTCTGTCCAGCGTCCCAAACATCCAGAGGACGACTTCCTCATACCGCCACGAGAGGAAAATTAGACAGTGAGGTTGCAGAGGAATATGAGATTCCAAAGAATTCATTACAGTGTTTGTATTTTTAAAAAATGCAGCTTGCAGATGCAGGAATTGCAGCATAAAGCCTCCTATCAGGATAAAGCAGATGGTTTTTGGAATATGTGCTTTTTATCTGAGTTCACTGAAGCTTATTTTCACTCACAGGTCCCAACTTCTGCACCCTCAGACATTCATCACTAAGCCACATAAATGGTTAAATGTTGCTGCGTTCAGAGGTGTTATTAATGCTCTGTGGCCAAAGCCTGATAAAACAGCACAGTGATAAGCTGCTGTGTAGCCTGGAGGTCTCTGCCTTCCTCTCCCTGAGAACGTCCAGGCCCTCTGGTCATGTGCCCGGCGTTCTCATACAGGGTCCTTGTACAGCAGAGTTCACGGGACCAGCACATTAATCCCTCTCTGTCTTTTTCCCTCAGATGAGCCTCAGAGTCTGGTATGCAGGAATGTGCCCCCCCTCGGCGGCTCCGAGGAGGAGGAAGAGGAAGAGGAGGGGGTTTTGCGTGTTCCCGTCGTTTCTCCATCCAGACTGATTCACATTATCTCCAACTGCACATGAGCGAAGGCCTGGAAACAGCACAGAGACTTTTGCTTTTTTACCCGATGTGTTTACTCGTGCTTCTTGTGTAACTTTGCCGTGTTGTCCCCGCGTCTGAAGTGGACTCGCTGGTGCGTGTCCAGCAGGGCCTTGTGAGCACGTCTCTCTCTCTGTAGCTGCTGTCGCTCTGTCAGCCCTGCACTGCTCGTCCGGAGACGTGCATCCTCTCACCAGTGCATCACCGCTCTAACTGACACTTTAGCTTGTTTCACCGCGAAGAAGGAAGTTGAGATGTCCCTCTTTGTCCCCGCCCACTCCTGACACTGTTTACTCAGGTGTAATTTATTCAGACTGAATTAGACCTTTGCTGCGGCCGGCATGTGCAGAGGGAGAGGAGACGTTTGGGGAAGTGTATGATTTTGTGAACAGAAACGATCTTCCTGTCTGTGTTTTTAGAAGTTGGACTTGGGCTTCCCTCAATCTTGCTGAGCTAAATTTGTATCCTCTTCCTAACTGAAAATACAAGCTCGCAAAAAAAGGAAGAAAAAAGAGGGAACGTGGCCCATCACGACTTGAAGGAGACACTCGTCTGTGTCGGCTTTCAGATGATGATTTCTGTCTGTTCTTATCTGTCTCAGGGTCATGTGTACTTGCTGAAGGAAGGGTTACATCTTTTGTTATCGCTCGTCTGAAAACAGATTTCATTCTAGTGAATGTACTTTTTTTTTGTGATACAAACTCTTCTTTATGTCGTTTTGCCAAGTGGAAAATGTCTGATTGTGCTTAAAAGCGTCGGTCATATCTGAAACAGAAATGTTGCCAAAACCTGAATATCTAACTTTAGTGTTGTTATGGATTTAAATAACAAAACTTAGTGTGATAGCCTTGTAGCTGCAATAGTGATTTTTTCTTTCCGTGTCTACAGAAGTCTTTGGTGTGTATAGTTTTGTACATTTGCCTCGTAATTCATTTGTAGAAGGCTTTAAATTTGCACAACTCTCTTAATTGTCTTAATTTTGTATCTTTTGTCTTAACCCGGTCGGGTAGTGTGAGTAATCGAAGCCTTTTTGTAGCAAATCGTCAAAAATATGTTAATTTGCTCTCTGTGCAAGTCTCCGATGTATGGCAGTATACTCCAGATATACTGATATATTAAGCTATTACTGAAACAGTCTGTTACTACTTGTTCTATAGTTTGTTACTTTTCAATAAATGTCATCTTGTTGGACTCGTGCTCGTCCTCTGTGGAGTTCAGCAGCTGTACAATCACACAGGTGCTTCAGATAGTTTCCAAATGCAGGTTCGGAGCGCTTTTGGTATTTTACCAGCAACTGCTTCCTGCTCTCTGTGCACCGAGGAGTCGCTCAGATTAACTACTCATGTTTGATCTCTTTGACAATATCACGCGTCAGGATCACATGGTATGTGAAGCAGAGAAGAAAACCCTTCTAAAATCACCATCAGAACGCTCAGATCTTTAAAATATACCCTGATGATTCTCACCAGCAGTCAGGAGATGCTCCTCCTGTGACAAACAGTGCAGTCGGGGCGTTGGGTGGGAGGAAGTGGGGCTGGCACGTTTGCGTAGAAGAGTGAGGAGAACCACCAGAGAGGAATGTACCCACGCTCAATGTGAGGGCGGAGCCTGTGAGTGCTGCCTGCAGCTCGAGGTTTGTAACAAACCTGCAGGATTTCCACTTCTGAGGTGTTTAAACAGTCGGGCAGCAGGGCTTTGACTTGTGCTTTAAAAGATAACAAAGTTTAAAGAGGACATTTAGAAAACTGTCACAGGAACGATAGACTTGACTGTTAACTCTGTAAAATAGCTCCACCACACACCCTGATATATGTACTTTTTAAAAAAGGAATTACTGCACAATGACAGATTTTAAGTTAGACATAGATCAACTAGATCAGAACAGAAAATACATGTTACACACACACACACACACACACACACACACACACACACACACCTGTCATTAAAACAAAAACATTGCAATTGCATTATTGGATAGCCCTGCGACAGACTGGCGACCTGTCCGCGGTGTACCCCGCCTCTCGCCCTATGACAGCTGGGATAGGCTCCAGCGCCCCCCGCGACCTTGAAAAAGGATAAGCGGAAGCGAATGGATGGATGGATTATTGGATAACCTGCACTCGTGAATCAAGCATTCAAACAGGGACAGTGTTTTCGTTTTGGCTTTTTGGACACAGAGACTGTAGTTGTCACAGTTCGATGGCATCAGACTCCTGATCTCACAAACACAAAGTTAGAGAAAAAAGTGGAAAATCTCAGATCACAGTCCAGCTCGTCCAAGCTTCCTCCCCAGCTCTCACTCTCTGTCCTCTGGCTGCAGAATAACACACTGACTCTCAGTTTAGACCGTCACTATTTTCATCCCCTTCTGTTTTTCTTTCTGTTTTCTCCTCGCCTCGGCCTCAGTGGAGATGAAATGAGCTACCCTGACAATGCTTGAGAACGACAGATGGATGAAGACATCAGTGAGTGCGCCTGTGTTTGCCTGAGAGTGTCAGACACAAAGAGGGAGCTGGGAAAACAGATCGTCTGAAGGTTTTTATTTTCTTAGCATTGACTTCTTGTCTGCATAGTTCTAAATGTCTAAAAGGTTGATAAAAAAAATCCAAAAGACTCTCTGTACACCAACATGTTCAGTCTTTGCCTAACGCGAGTGACATAATGCAACAGCGTCGTTAAAATATTCCAAAGACAGACGAAGAAACTTCAAAGTGTGCTGTTACTGCTCAGCAGTGCACTGAGTGCTGTTAATTGGATGTAAGCAAAGAAAAATGTGCCTCTGCAGCCGTTGCATCGTGGCTGTAACGGGCCGTGTCCAGTCAAGCATGTGCACACGTTTGTGCCACTGCGGGTAAGAGATTCATCAAAAGGTTAATTTATGAATTTTTGGAAACAATGCAAAGGCGCATTAAAAATGAAACGGCCTCTCTGAAAGGAGGCCTGGCACCATGAGCCGGTCGGTCAGTGGCTCCTATTGTGATGCTAACAGAACTTGCCGACAACACAATTAAACCACGGCGAATAAATAGACGTTTCAAAAGAACCTCAGACAGAGACACACACACACACTGGGAAAGGGGGATGGAAGGTTGGATGAGCTGTCATGACTGGATTGGAGGATATGTGGAGTCTCTGTTTATGTGTGTGTGGTTTTTGTGCACATATGCATTTATGCTTCATCCTCATGTGTGTCTGTGGTCGTGTGTTTGTGTGTGAAGCGGGGGGTTGTTGTGAACCCATAAGAAAAGGAGCAGTGAGGTGGAACGGACAGAGACGTTGCACTCTGCCTCACTCACCCAAATATTGGCATGCGTGCGCTGGCCTGAGACCCCCTCAGCTGGGGGCCGCGCCTGCTTTGGACAGGAACAAAAGGAGACGCCTTGATGACGCGTCGGCAGGAGGAAGCCCGATCGATGGATCAATAAAGGCCTTCTGGGCAGCTCAGATCTGAGCCGAGAGTAAAGGGGCTTTAATTCTGAATTTTAAACGCTACAGAGGGGAATAAATCAAGGCTATCGGTCTGCATCAAGATTGTTCAAGTGCTTAAATCTTCATCTTAAGATGCTTCAAGGCTTCCTATGATCTCGAGATATTAACGTGAACGGCTCCATTATAGCTCACCTGGTTTAGGTGGCCTGGGTTTGATGTCATTTCCTCTCACTCTCTCCCTGTTTTCCAGTCTACTGTCCGCTCTGTCCTGTCAAATAACATTTAACATGATCCCCCAACTTGCATACAAAAACTTGCAATCGTTTATAAGAAAAGTTACAAATATGTGGTTCAAGTGCAGACGCACAGGGGAGTTTGCAGACTGCATGTCTGCATGTGGAAGTTTGTCAGGACTGAAAAAATCAGCAGGCGAGTCGAACTGCAGAAGGGAGGAAACGTCCCTCCTTCACTCTTACATAAGTCTCCCTGGTTGCACAGGCACAAATCAATCTTCATCAACCGATGCCCCGCCTCACTGTCTACCTCGTTTTACTACTGAGAAAATGACCACAAGCCTGTCCAGCCTGTAAGAGTATACAATTACCAAACAATGCCGTCCCCCGTCTCTGTGCCGTCTCTGCTACTGGTGTCAAATTTGTCCTTCTGTCTCCCCCCTGTTATCCCCCCCTCCCCCCTCCATAGCTGCGGGCATCTCTGCTGGCAGCCGCTCCACGGCTTCAGAGCTGGCTGGGTAAGCAAATGAGGAGTAAACAGAGTGTGAGACAGTCAGACAGCCAGTCAGACAGTCTAACCACTGGAGCGAATGCAGGGGTTGTCTCGTCTCTGCTTTCTGTGTGTGTGTGTGTGTGTGTGTGTGTGTGTGTGTGTGTGTGTGTGTGGGGGGGGGGGGGGGGGGGGGGCTCTGAGGAGCTGACAGGTCGGCTAGCACCAAGCAAGGCAGAACTGAATCTCCTGAGTTAAATGTGTGCTGGCAGCAGACTGAGCCATATGCAGAGTGTTGTGTGTTTGGAATTTAAAGTAAATATACATTAAAAAACAGGACATTTGATTTAACGAGGTGGAATTTAGTCTTAAAACTAGAGGTGGTCTGATACCAGTACCGATATTGGTACCAATATGAAATGGGGAATAAAAACATGTACAGTGGAATTACGAAGACCCCATTTCACGATAAATTCAAGTTAGGAAGGCTGAACTCTGATTGGCTGAGCCTACAATGCCCACAATCATGTGACAACCCCTTGGCTTCCGTACTTGCGCTTCGCTGCAAGAGCACCTGGCTGCAGCCACTGTGGAGCTCCACAGTAACCGGAAACACGTGACCTCCACAGTAACCGGAAACACGTGACCTCCACAGTAACCGGAAACACGTAACTTCAGTTAAATCGACTATGACAGCGAAAACTAAATTGCGTTTTTGTTACTATTGATGCTGCTGAGAAATAAAAATGGTTTTAAGTGGGGTTTTTTGTAACCGGAAACACGTGACCTCCACAGTAACCGGAAACACGTAACTTCAGTTAAATCGACTATGACAGCGAAAACTAAATTGCGTTTTTGTTACTATTGATGCTGCTGAGAAATAAAAATGGTTTTAAGTGGGGTTTTTTTTTTAACACTCTGGGTTTGTTCAAAAAAATTCACCATCCCCTAAATTGTTCGTGGCCAAAAGTGACACTTGCTGTTTCGCTGATTTATTAATTTTTTACAGTACATCGCGTTGTGCGTTCTGATTGCTGTAGACCATTGTCAATCAATCTAGTCCAGTGTCTCCTGTACAGGAGCGGTCCCTAATAGGCCCACGGACCGCTCCCGGTCCGTGAGTCTTTTGGTACCGTTCCGCGAGAGTTGATCCTCCGGTGTGAAATGTATGGTTGTAGTTGTGTGTCTTATTTTGAAAGAACTATTTACGCGTTACCATAGCGACCAGAGAGCGTTAAGAAGCAGAGAGGAGAATGTCACTGTCATTGTTGCTGGCGCACAGCTCAAGTCACGTTTATTATTATATTTACAAAATACCACAGTTTCTTTTTTTAAATTCTTTTGTTGTATTTATCCGCGACACCTTAAAGGTCGTTCCCTGAAAATATTGTCTGACATTAAAGTGGTCTGTGGTGCAAAAAGCTTGGGGACTCCTGCTGTACAGTACAGAATGCGTTTAGCTTGTCGAATTTACATAAATCTTCGATCGCTAGCAATGTAACTCTGAAGTGCTGTACTGTATGTTTGTAAGTTTTCTCCCAAACAAACACAACAATGCCGACGAAACGTTTTGCACCCTCAAATGCACCTTTAGGTTTCATTCCATAATCCGGACTTATGTTTCTACGAAGGTTTGAACTCTAAGAGTGTTTAAACAAAAGAGAAAAGTGTGAAAATGTTCATGCCTGTCTGAGAAAAGTGTATAAAGCAAGTAGTGAGGGGTTTTACAGTCTTAACATCTATAATAATTGTAAAAAATAAAGTTGGCTACTTCATGGATTTCACCTACCGCGGGTTATTTTTAGAACGTAACACCAGCGATAAACGAGGGGCTGCTGTATTATTAATAGTAGTGTCTGGGACATCTAATTGATTAACATCAACATTGATTATTATGCACTATTATTTTTGTTCAAGGAGAGCAAAAAATATAAAACTCTCTCTCAGCTTGTTTGTTGCCAAAAATGGCCACTTTTTGTGTATGTTCACAAAATGCTATAAAATGTATATTTCTTAAAACATTTATCTACTTTTGCCGACGTGACTCTTTAAAATAGCACCAGTCCTTTTCATCAAAATCAAAATTGTATCTGAGCATCGGGGAAAAGGCTGTCTTGCAATTGTTGAGGTCACTAGTGTGTGCCCCATTTCTTCCGGGATCACTCTCTTTATAGGTTTTAGTGGACTCCTAGTACTGCGAAGTGGTTTCATGGTACAAAGGGATTGTATTCCAAGATCTGGGAGATTGTAGAAATGAGCAGTGATGCCCTTCCTACCATCTTTCCAGAAAAATATTTGATCTGGAAGCTGTTAGGCTTACTTACAGCAGCAGCACTTTCTGCACCTGCATAAACTCCAGGACACATTTACTAACGGTGTTTGTTGCTGTATGTGCTGCAGCTTTGAATTTTTTAATAATATATATTTTGTTAATATTTTGGCTATGGTGTCTTGTTATGAAATGTACAAGAGTAAAAGTGTTTTTAGCATGTGCTTCAAAGCTAAGTTTGACTGGGAAACTCAAAGCTCAATAGGCTGTATCAACAGAAATTCACTGCAGCCTATGTAATATTTCATGCGTCATAATTTATTCTACTCTATCTTGCAAATACATATTTGTGTGGCAATGTCATGCACAACACACACAACTATTAGATCCTTAAGATCAAACCTGTGTCATTCTTTTGGTCCACTGCAGTGCAGTAGTCAAAAAAAAGAATAAGTGAAGTGTCCACAGATGGCCAGGATAGAGCCCAGAGTGTTAATGTTTAAAATGTATAAAAATATTATTGATTGCAATTCTTTACTGTTAATATCAACAATAAGCTTTTTATTTTGAAATTACAAGTTAAAAAAAAATGCTGTTACATTTAATGCTGTTACACTGTAATCCTTTATTATAAGTATGGACACAGAATAAAGTGAACAGCATTTTGAAATAAGTTTAATTGGAATTTTGTACTACGCAAAAAACAAAACAAAAAAACAACAACAACAACATATTAAACAAACAAACAAACACAGCCAGTGCCTTCATTTGTCCATTACATGTCAAACATAGCACTGACCCTTAGTCCCTGCTCATCAGCACATGCTTTCAAAAAGAGCTCCATGTCCTCTGCAAACTGAAAAACAAAGAGGAACAAGTCCCTTGCTCCAGTGTCTTCTTCCTCTGACATGTCTATTAAGACCCTCTGCTGGTCCCCTTGATTTAAGGACAGATATTTGGGCATTGTTACATGTCCACAGAAAAGTGCCTTATTTTGGACAACCCACTGCACAGCAGGACGCAGATCTTCAACAACTGCTGGCTCCTGTGTCAGGCAAATGGGGATGAAAACAGTTATTTCTCTGTTGCAGAACAGTTTTTTAACAGTTATTCAAATTTCACTAACCATGTAATTACACTACTGTTTAAAGTGAATACTGACTTGACTGACTTCCTGGAACTTGTGCTTTTTCAGTCTGAAAATGGGCACGTGTTGTCCTTCAAGCACAGCTTTGGCTTCCTCTCTCCAGTGTGCAAATAGCTTGCCAGAGCTATGAAGAGTAAGGCCACAGTGAGGGCATGTCATTTTCAAGGACTTTCCATCAGCTGCAGTTTTATTGAACACAGAGGGTAGAGCCAATGAATGTTCTAACAAAGACTCAGAAAATGGTTCAGATACCGAAGACAAAACCTTGGGGGGGAAACGGGGCTCCTCGAAGAGTACTGCCGGAGGAATACGGGTCTCCTCGGAGAGTTCAGCGGGGAGCAGTCCTGATAATGGTGGCTGACTTGGTATTGAAGAATGCTGACAAGACAATAAATGCCTTGCCATATCCCCACGCCGTATGATTGTAATCTTACAGACAGGGCAGTGAAAGTGTCCTGTTGTCCTACAAGGCAGCCTGCACCGGCATATCATTTTATCTGTAAGAGAAAAAAACAAACAAACAAACAGATGTAATTTAAATGTAGTTGTATAGAATGCAATCAATTTGTCTAACAATCAGATTGTACATGTTAACAAAAACATCCAAGCCAACCTCAATAATGAAAGCAAAATGGTATGGATCACAAAACTTATGTCAAGAAAAATTGTGAAAAGTAAATAAAAATATATTTTATAAAAACACTATTTTTGTTGCAGATGAATGCACTGAACTGTACAATATCAACAGCAACTTTTAAGTCAACAAAGATACTGCAGAAGTGCTTAAAAAAGTGCATATTTATAACTATAACGTATATTTAATACAAACATACCTTTGAAAGGCAAAGCATTTTTTTATATGCACACTTAGATGCTCCTCAATCTTTGCCCTGACAGTTGGGCTGAAAGTGGGGCACAGAGGGCAGTGAAAGAGTCCTCTGCAACACGTGTTGCATTCCTGCAATTCTGGCTTTAAGCCCGAATTCCAGATTGATAAGTGCATCTAAAACAGAGAGAGAAACAGATAAACACCATATACACATTTAAGTTAAGGTTTTAGCAGAAATAACAATTTACAGTTGGCATGTAATAGATTTGGGAAGAAAATTCTTGAAAAAAACCCCACAAATATTTTACAAGACACTTTAATTTGTGAGACATGTTTCTATTGACATATAACAGTCAATTGAACAGGGGCTAACTAAAATCTGGGCAATAAAAAAAGCTGTACAGAAAAGAATAACGAATAGAAGTATTGATAAATATATAAATCTGTTTGTGACGAAATTTACAGTGTTGACGCTAACCAAAGGTGTCACAAGTACACACGTTCCTTACTACAGTTTAGATACCTCTGTTTAGAAAGCACTGACTCGACTTTTTAGTCAAGTCGAAGTAAGAAGTACAGGGTCTAAAATATAATTTATGTACAAAATTTTGAAGTAATCTTGCGTCCAAAGCATGCGCGCGGGGGGCTGATTTACAAATGTATGGATTACAAAGTACAGATACGCGTGCTAAAATGTGAGAAGTAGAAGTATAAAGAAGTATACAGTAGGCACAAAAAAGTACAGCAGTAAAGATACCAGAAAATTCTACTTAAGTACAGTATTGAAGTATTCGTTATTTTGCATCTCTGACGCCAACAATAAATCATACTCTAATGCAAAATGTGGTTTTTGCTTCTTCTCGCCCACAGAAGCCATTAATCCAGCTCTCTTACTTAAATCAGGCCCAGGAAAAAGCATATTTGTGTGTTTCTCTGCCATGGAGCACGATGAAAAAACATTAAAATAAATTGTAACGCTAAATAAGTGGCAACATGATCATTGTAAGAAAACTAGACGATTCCTAGAATTATAAAATCACTAACGGCAAATTTATTTAAGAAAGACTTAACCAACCTTTGTGATCAACTTGCAAGACTTCCATGGTATCCATGTGTGTTTACGGCTAGTGTGGAGGTCACGTGTTTCCGGTTAGTGTGGAGGTCACGTGTATCCGGTTACTATGGAGCTCCACAGTGGCTGCAGCCAGACCCTTCTCCTTCGCTGTTCCACTTGAACGATGTATTGTTGTTCTAGTTAACAATTAGCCAATTAGACAACAATTAGAAAATGTGACGTCATTCAGGGGTAAAACCGCAAAGGATTCTGGGAACTCGTGGCAAGCGGTACTAGCGCACGCAGGCTTTCAATTAAAATCAGTTATACAGCGATAAAAAGAAACAAAAAATGGCAAGAAGCCGTTGTATTATTAACTGCAATAGCCGGTCGCATGACAGCCACGGGAAGCCGACGGGTAAAGAGATCGGTTGTTATCGGATTACGTCGTTGAAGAGAAATTGTTCGAGCCATGTTTCCGAAGTAACAAAGAGGCGACTGGATTGCAGCCATTCAAAGATCAAATATAACGTCCCAGAACCCTCCAGCTCACAGGTTAGTCTGCTCCAAGCATTTACACACAGGTCAGTCTGCTGTTGTAGTTAATGCGTCATTTTCATAACATAATTAGTGATATAGGTTACAAGCAAGTCTGGCGCTGAACAGAAATGGTCGCGCTATGCTCCTTTATTTATTGTGCATAAATAGTGAATTGTCCTGACACAATATTGCGTTTCGCTTCTGTTATTATGGTACATTGACAAAAACATATACTTTTATTCACAGGATAAAACAGGTTTTTTGTATCACTAATTGTCCAGTACGATTACAGCATACAGTCTTATTGTCACTGCTACATTTCTGTGATGCTACCAGAAATTATTTCCACTACTAATTAATTACCGTTGAGCTCAAAGGTCCTATTAATAAACGGTTAACGAATGTGTATTTATGACGACGATTTGTGAGACTGGTAAACTTATGATACGTACGATGGTCTTTCGTTCTACACGGTGCATTTCAAGGTCCTGCACCCATCCGTCGGTAAACTGTACCTGGGCTTGTTGCAGTGACCTGAAGTTACTAAACTTCATGAGTGTATGCACTCACTCCAAGAACCGTATAATTATAAATCTGAGCGTGGTGAAAGTTGGGCACTCTGTCCACTCTGTGTGCTCGTAAGGGTCTGACCCTTTCACTCCTTTGATTTTTTCCTCGTATCTTTTCTTTGACTTTTCATCAAGTCTGTCTTTGTACGGACCGGCATTGTTTCCTTCGTTTTGTACAGAACCTTTTTGGGGGGCAAAGAAAAAGCAAGAAGGTATTGGAACCAAGAATGAATGTTTTGCGGCGCTGCAAATACTTGCGTTTGATGCATTGCTTTCATTGTTTTGCCACTAGTACCCGGCATGCAATGCACGAAAGTCACGTGGTCTGTCAATCTATCGTACAGCATCGCCTCACTCAAAAGGCGCGATGGGTGCTTCGACTTACAAAAGACCCTCGGGAACAAATTCATGTCGTAAGTCGGTGTTTCCACCTGAAACATGCACTATGAACAACATCTACAGCTGTTTGTGTGTACTTCGAAATCACAGTGATCATTATTGTTGTGAGTTAAAAGTATCACTATCGCTGTTATTGGTAACGGCTTGTTATTTACTCCTACATTTAAGCTTTTATTACCTCCAGTCTGCAGCTTTGTGAAAGCTTTGATTTAATTGCATTTTTAGGTAGACTTTAATGAAATCCAATACAGGTGTTCTGCCATGACGTTCAGGAAGCCTGTAATCAGCTTTGTCCTCCAACGCTTCTATAAATGGAAAGAACAATAAAAAGTAAACACCTATGCGTGCAGTGTTGTTTGGCACCTTTAATTAAGATCTCAGTGACAAACACACATGCTGTGCAGCTGAACTTATGCATGCGTGACATTGGAAAAACTGCATTCACATGTATGAACATTTCACTCTGCGCCTGTTCCTGTAGACTTCTGCAACCTTTGACCCTCCCTCTCTCACTTTCTCTCCACCAGATTAATTTCTGAGTGCAGCGAGGAGCTGTGGCTGTGAAGGAGAGAGAGAGGGAGATGTGAGCATTGTGATGGAAGCATCCAGACTTGCTACCGAAATAGCTGTTTACACAATGCAGTAATTACCCAGTAAACTGCAGGGGAACGAGAGGAGGAGGACACAGCCCATCAAAGCTTTCAGGTCTTTGATGGGCTTCATATATTTGCTTCCTTGCACTCAGGCTCGAGCTCCACCAAACAAGCATCTTGCGTTTTACTGCTATTTGCCTGCAGATTCAAATTTCAAGTCGTCATGACGATAACGACCCCTGATTGTGGGTTGGTCCAGACTAAATGGTACTAAGTGCTGCACTTACTGCAAGTACAACTTTGGGGTGCTGTATACATACTCAAGTATTTCCATTTCCTGCTTGTGCTTCTACTTGGCTCCGTATGGCAGGAAAATGTTACACTTTTTATTCCTCTGCATTTATCTAACTGATGATCTATAAATAAAAAGTCAAAGTTTATTATGTAGCACATTTAAAAGGCTAGTGTACATCAAAGTGCTTCACATGAAACCGCAGTGCGGGCAGAACAAAGAACAAATAGTACAATTATACTTAAAACTGCATTAACACGGCGTGCTGCAGGCCGAATGAACGTCACACTAATTTGAAAAAAGCTAAGTTAAACTAGTGTGTTTTTAAACGGGATTTGAACGATTGAATTGATTCCGATGTCCTGATGTCAACTGGGAGATTATTCCAGAGTCTAATGGCAAATGCACGGTCACCTCTGGTTTGTAAACGAGACCTTGGTTGCATTAGGAGCAGTTGGCTGGAGGATCTTAGTGCTCTCTAAAAAAGACATTTGTCCAGAGCTGCAGAGGCCCTGGAGCAAAACCTTAACTCTAGCCGATCTTCTGACGAGGCGCGACGCAGGGTTCACCCTGGACACGTCAGCGAGCTGTTGCAGATATTTAAGAGTTTGGCTTCTGCAAAGCTGTCTTTATACGGCACTCATGCTGCTGGCACGTGCAGCAGAGTGACGGGTCCTCTGAGCTTCTTCAGTGGTTTAACTGCACAAAACAGCAAAACTGAGAAAAGTGCAAAAACTTTCATTGATGTTTTTCAGCTTTTCTCCTTCAAAAAATATGATTTCAAGCAAAGGTTCTGTATAAAATGGGATATTAACAAAATATTTGCGTGCCTCTCTAAAAAAAAAGAAATCAATAGAAGTATTTTATAGATTTTTCTCCTCCGCTTTGAAGACAAAGGTGGGAGGACCATGTGACGTGTGTGCGTTGGCAGAGGAGCAGTATGCAGTCACATCACAAAGTCAACACGGGGACAATTTCATTCACAGGAAAAAACACACAATGGCTTCATCCGCCGATCGTAGCCGATGAGCAAAGACCGTGGGCAGAGCGGAGTCGAGCCAGCGGACATTCCAGGCAAGCCGGGCATTTTTGGATTCGTGTGGTACAAAAAGATGCCTTTCTCTTCCTCTACCAACTAAAAACACTCCCAAGCTCCTTCTTTTATCTCATGCACTGAGATTTTATTTCATGTAATTGCCATTTCCTCTGAGTCTCATTAATAAAACAGACATGAATTCCCAGTCGGCACGGAGCCAGGCTCAAGGAGGGGGTTGCTCAAGGTTGGGTTGGCATGGAAGGGGTTGATAGGTTGCCCGAGGTGACAAATTTATGCTCACACACATAAAAACACACACGCAGCCTCTCCAATCAGAAGCCCCCTTTTGCTCAGAGAGACGGGCATCAAAAGCATCGTCCACAGCCTGATGAAGGCCTCGGAGCTGCAGCGTGGCAGATTTAAACCCGCCCTCTCTCACACACACGCCGCAGAAAGTCCCACCCAAACAGAACTATGAAAACAAACCACAAGTGTGCGTGCGCGCTCGAGGCGACCCCTTCTGCTGAGCCGTGTCTGGCTGACCACTCCGGATGAGACGTGACACCGAGGATGAAAAATACAATAGAGACACTCAGATGTGTCAGCAGCATCTGTCTGCGTCTGGGCCTGACGTGTGTCGTCCTCCCTCCTCATTCACAGCAGAGCGCAGAGGCTTATACAAAACTAATGGAGCAGACACGCTGCATTAACACTCTCATGGATGTATGCACACATATAGAGACAGACAAACAAGTGTGAGTGCAGAAGGTGCCATGTGGCAGCTTCATGACCTGCATCTCATCTCAGACCCCTCGAATTCCCCCGAGAAGCTCGCTCTGCTTTTGATATACAAAAATAATTTTCCCAGTCAGGAGGAAAGTCAGGAGGAAAGGCCCGGCGGAGGCCGGGCGCTGCAAGCAAGCAAACCGCTGAATGATTCATGACAAATCTCACTGTAGCTGGGCGCGTTGTTCAAGGAGGAAACTGAACTGACGAGGTTACGTTCAAAGAAGGCGAGGACCCAGCTGCTGCTCTCTGATTGGTTACACACACCATTTCCCAAAGGGCCGAGGGGTGGAATAAAGAGCAGGGAGAGGTTTTCTTTACTAACAATAGAGCAGTCTGCCTTTGTGTGGAACAGGTTCGGGTGCAAGTTACAGTAGATGACCGAGCCGAGTGACAGTAAGGTGTGATCCTGCTTAATGCAAATGAAATAAGATCCGTGGATCAAAAGAGACACTGTGTGATTTAAAGTACACTGTTCATGCGTCTGCACCATGAAGAGCGGTTTCACAGCAGACAGTGTCGCCGCTGTTGCATCAGGTAAATTCAGAGGTGATGAAAACCTCGGGACACTCACAGCTGTGTTAACTGTCGAGTAGGAGATACTTGGTGGCGTCTGCCTGGAAACTGAACTTTGTCTTGTTTGTCTAATAGAAGTGAAGCTTATGGTTAAGTTAAGATCTGTAATCAGTCATCAGCCTGCTTTCCTGGGTGTTCGGCTGCTTTTGTTACCGCTTTCAATACCGACGTCATTATTCTAGTCCAATCATCTTCACGCCCACCTTCTTTGAACCAATCAGGCGCCGCTTCTCATGGTTTAAATCTGTGCCCTCCATCATTCACCTCTTCATCTTCACCACCACATCAGCGTCTAGACTCCGGGTGGTCCTGCCTTAAACCCTGTCGGCACCATGATGGTGACACGCTAGCATCACACAGCTGCAGACTTGTGGGTTGACCTTACACCTTCTGTTGAAATCAGTTTTAGGCCATTTAAGTAAACTCACTGTTCAAGAACCCAGTTTGACATCATCTCAGCTTTGTGACACGCCGGCGTCAGCAGACATGGCAGAGTGTTGCATTTAAACAACACGTAATCAGTACTCAGGGATCCAGCTGCGCTCCTGCTGTTTATGTCACATTCCGACCCCACCATCCCAAGTCGAGACTCATCAGAGCGGGCGACTTTTTCCAAGCTTCTATTTTGTCTAATTCTGGTGAGCCTGAGGGAAATCAGTGTCCTGCTCTGAGCTGACAGGTGTGGTCTTCTGCGTTGTGCATTCAGAGATTCTCTTCTGCATATCTTGGCTGTGACGAGCGGTTATTAGAGCCACTGTTGCTTTCCTAACAGCTCCAACAGTCGGGAGATTCGCTTCTCACATCTGGCATCAACAAGGCATTTAAACCCAGAGGACCGCTGATCACGGATCGATGCTACCAGTGCTTAAAGTAGCTGAAATCAGCTGCTCGTGATTTGAAATGGATGTTTAACACTTGCAGGAGAAACCACACTTTGATTGCTTTTCTTTTCAACATAAGAAGGAAACCTTTTAATGAACTCATCTGCTAAATTTTCTTTTGCCTATAAAGAATAGGGAATACTTTTGAAGGTTGAAGTCAGCAGCAATGCGAGGCATGACTTTGCTAATGTTTAACTTCAATATCCTGATCTAACCTTAGCCAAACTGCTTTTATTACCTGAAGCAAACTGTGTACACCCACATGCAGCTCCATCCCTCAAACATGGGTGCAGTGGCTGAACATAGGCGAACAGCTCAGGTGCTCGCAGGAACTGATATGCAGGTGTGATGTGTTACTGGGGCTGAGTTTGGGGGGTTTTGCATTATTTCGAGTCTCAGGGCCCGTTCACACTTTTTCAGTCATGGTCTCAGCTTTGTGACAACTTTCCTCATTGGATTTGTAGAACTGCAGGGATGCAACTCTATAGAGGTAATTGCTGCAGTACTACTGAGTAATTATATAAACAGACTTTTAGCAACAAAATAATTTTCCCTGCGTGCAGGAAATCCACCCGGCTTTGTCCTAGTCTGGTGTTTGCCGTTACAGCAGTTAGTGGCCTTTTGGTCTTTTGGCAGCGTCTGCCCGTCTCCACTCCCCCACTCCACCCGCCTTCCCCTCATCAGCAACAGCCGCCAGACGGCCAACCGATCCTGCCAGCTCTGGTGGGAGGCTGGCGACTGCTCCGTTCCAGCTCCTAAATCAGAGAGGCTGTGTTTAGATCCCCCGTGTAGAGCTGAGCTGCACTCGCACCGGGAGCGCCGCTGTCTTCAGGGTGAACGAAGGACGATGCAATTATTCTCTCCTGTTTATCCTTCAGATTTACGAGCCTGTTTAAATCCTCACCTTCTAGTTACATTTATAAAAGACTATGAAACCAAACCCAGAGACCTGCTTCTGAACGCAGAGACGTACTCAAAGAAAATCTCAAATAACACCATCAGCAGGACAAAGGCAGCTCATATAGACAAAGGAAACAGCTTTCGTTTGCTTTGATGGTCCGACTGGAGTGAAGTGCACCGCCTCAGGCTGCAATCTTCGAAACAACAAATCCTCACGCAGAGTTTAAGTGCACCATCAACAAAAGTGCATCTTGTTCACCTGATGTGTACCTGGTGAGAGAATCTCTCAGCTTGCTTTTATTCCCTTTTGATTCGTTGCACATCACTCTGTGCGCAGAAGGGTTCCTTCAGGCATTAAGGTTCCCTTTTACCCTACATATACATGCATGCAGCCATTTACTTGGAAACATGACACATGCTCTCCAGACTTTCAAAAACAACTTTGATAATGGCGAGAAACTTTTACACAAAGCCCCCGGGTCTTTCCAGGGAGAGACTTCGCTTCTTAAATTGCCCACATCTTCACATTCTGACATGAAGGAGGTTTTCCATGCTTGCTGCCAGGAGGCTAATTTGCCTTGGCACCACGAGCATTGGACTACCAGAAAATGTGTTTGAATAAGTGCGTGTGTGCGCGTGTGCGTGGATGGGGGAAGTTCTTTTTAATTCTTTGAAATGCCACAGAGACCTCCCGGCCACCCGCATCAGCCCTGAACAACACTGCATCCTGAAGCACTGATGGAAAAAAGCTGCGAACAGAGAATCACCTTGTAAAATGTTGAAAGGCTCTTTATTGGCTATGAAACAACTGCAAACTGATCAGCTTTGAGAAGTGGGAGCAACAGAATGCAGTTTGGCACCGACGTGATGGAAGAGAAGGCTTCAATCACTGAATCACTCATTTCAGCTTATTCATAGAGCCCAGCATACAGACTAACAATAAGACAGCACAAAGATGAGCTCATCCAACAGATTTACTAAGCACACCTGTTCAACTGCATGTTAGAGGAATAACATCCAATCAGCCAATCACATGGCAGCACCTCAGTGCACTGGGATATGTAGACTTGGGCCTGAATCTGCTGATCGGGGATTTTCCAAACAGAATCGTCCGAAAACTGGTGAGAAGAAGAGAAAATATGCAAGCGAGCAAACAGCAGTTTATTGTTGCCGACCATGACCATGATCAAATCATCTCACGCTGCTTTCTTTAGCATGAACTTAGCATGAATGTACTGTAGCCTCTAACAGAGCACCTTTGGGCTGCGGTGAAACAAACTAATGTGCAGCAGCTGTGAGATGCTGTCAGCATGGAGCAAAGTCTCATTGGGACTCCTCGTTGAATCAGTAACACAAAGAACGAAGAACCAGCAGGGTGGATCTAATAATGTTTGAAGTTGATTTTGTTCATCTGGACGTCAGGTTTTTGTGAGCGGGAGAAACCTTCAACCACGGTCTCATGTTTCACCCACTGAAACGTCCAGATGACCAAATCCACGTTTCTGAGTATCTAATAATGTGGCCTCTCATCCACTGAACACACTGTACACTGCAATAGCTGCGCCCTTTTTACACACACTCTCCTCTTATTCAGCTATTTATCAATCAAATGTATATAAGTCATGTATATGTCGTGTCTATTTCTTACTTAGTGTGGTGTCTGTCTTTGTTACTGTTTCTGCTGGAGCACTGTAACCAAAATAATCTCTCCAATAAAGTCTTCTGATTCTGATAAAAGCAATTAAACAACCACATGAGCGCTGATCATCACTGGCTCTTGGATTTCCCCTGAAGCCTCTGACTAACTGTGACAACAGCAAATGTCAGGCTGAGCCGGGCGACGTGTTTTTCAGGTTCCACCGGATGTGCTGAACAGTCCAGGGGAACAAAAGACCCCGGGGGCGCGGGAACGACTCCGCTCTGTTTGCTCTGAAGCCTGCCCCCCCCCTCATCCTTTTTAAAATGAAGCCCTTCTGATGATGCTCAGACAAACTGACACCAACATCTGAACCAACCATCTAGATAAGTACTGCTTGTGGTCTCGCACTGTGCCCGAGCTTTAAATTACACGCCCTGCTGTTACAGCGGTGTCAGTTGTCTCATCTAATCCTTGGTAAGATAGCAGGTGCATTTCAGACTAAACATTGTTTGTAGTCGAGCGCAAATTTGTCTTGGCGAAACTCAGACACGACAACATGAGACTCTGATGTTTACGCTCCTCTTCAACGGGCTGATCTGTGACAATGGGGGCATTCATCACTTCCTCATATGGCGTAATCGGCACACGGGAATAAAACTGGACCAACGAGACAGTCGCCGGGCTGTAGCTGACTGCAAAATGCAAATCCTGTGAGCACAAAGGGCGAGTCAGCACAGAGCACACTTCCTTTATAATCCATCGGAGCCTTTTCGATTCACCTGAGGCGTCTCTTCTAGCAGAACAATAGACCTCCACCTGATCTGATTTCTACCTGGCGTAACCTTTCACCATTCCCCCGACACAGGGACCTTTGTTGATCCCAGATGAAGGATCAGATCAGGTTGAAGCAACAATGATTTTCATTCATCTGGAGCAAAACTTTGCTTATACACATCGTGCTTTACAGCTCGTGAGAAGACGTACAGGCACACAAGCTGTTGCAGGCCAGTGACCTTCACTGTTCTGCTCTTTATCACCGATAACAGTCAAAACCCAAAATACCGCATCCCCCACAAGCTTCCCTTTCCCAGAATGCACCACATCCTGCCAAGAAGGTTATGTAAGCCAAATCTGAAGCAGCCTTGGCTGAGAGACATGTTTTACTGCTGGCTGTGTTCCTGTTATCACCTTGGGTGTTTGAAAAGAGGACAGATAGAGTCTGCTTTGTGTCTTTTCAACAAGAGGATCCTTGTGTCAGCCAGGAGCGACGACGAAGCCGTCAGATAAGCAGACATCGAGCACATTCCTTCATAGCGTTAGTTTCAAACACAGCGAGCAGGACAACGCTGAGGATGCAGGTTTAGAAACACTGCGGCTGACAAAGGAAACGAAAAGGTCACGAGACTGTTTGGGGGAGAAGCTGAAAAATGTTTCGGCACAGTGGACCACAAACTGGTGTTAATGCTGGTAGATGTGCACATTTACATGATAAGAAACCATTTCAGAATAATGTTCCTCGATGTAAAATTGTGATCATCATCTATTGTACATAATATCACCAGACTCACAATCTGGAGAAATCTCTGTGTGCAGGAGACGAGGCTGGAAATGAATAACGGATGTGCCTCATTCCCTCAGGCACGACTGTCGCTGCATCCACAGATAAGCTTAAAGCAGCCACACGTGAACACGGTCGTCACTGAGGAGGAAAACTGTTCTGTGGTCAGAGGACTCAAGGTTGGAAATTCCTTTTAAAAACATGGACGCCACGTCCTCCAGCCTAAAGACGAGAGACACCACCTGGTTTGTTATCAGCTCCCAGTTCAAACGCCTGCATCTCTGTGGTCTGGGGGTGGATTAGTGCCTATGGAATTGACAGCTTGCACATCTGGAAAGGCACCATCAGTTCTGACAGGTATATGCAGGTTTTACAGCAACATGCACCAGCATTATGACCACTGACATGAAGAACACCGATTATCTCGTCATCGTAGCACCTGTTAGACAACTGTGATGGCCAGACGACTCTCCAAAAATGCAGCTCTGGTGGGGCCTCTGGGTCTGCAGCGGCCCAACGAAGGAACCAGATGAACCAGTGTGATGGCAAACCACACACGTCACCACCAGTAGATTCACCTTAGTTTACTTTGCAGTCACTACTTTAATATATTCTACTTATTGTTCAATATTGTTTCTTTATTAAATGTATTTATTTTTCCATCACACCGTCCAGTGTTTATATGGCGTGCACACATATTAACACTGCAAGGTCAACGTTCTGTTTTATGTTAATGCATCTTTGTTTGAGTTACCTGCTGTCTGGCAACGTGCTGGGAGAGCTGAAGAACCACTGACAGCCTAATTGGGTGAAACCACATGCTTCATGGGGGGGGGTTCATGTTTGTTTAATTGTTTCGTATTAGTCGTTCATACGGCAGTTCCCCTGTGTCATTTCAGCAGGTCAGTGTGTCTTATGTTTGTTTGAGGTTTGTTAATTGTTAATCTGAGTTTAGTTTATTGACTTGACCTCTTTTATTGGTCTGCCTGTTTAAGTTTTTTGGCTTCGTTAAATATATTTTCATATTTTTGGGTCAATAAAACCCTTTTTTGAATTAAACCCTGGTGTTCTTTATGCTTTACTGCTTGGTCCCTGACAACCAGCAACGGCTCACTGATGGGCCTGATTACCACCTACCTACTGAACCACTGCTGCAGACCATGAACAACCTTTCATGGAAACGTTTTCCCTGAAGTCTGAACTATGTCAGCGGGATAATGTGCAGTGCCTCAAAGGAAAATGGTTCAGGAATGTTTGAGGAGCACAGCGATGAGTTTGAGGTGTTGACTCGGCCTCCAAATCCCCCTGAGCTCAATCTAATCCAGCATCTGTGGGACGTGCTGGACAAACTAGCCCCGCCTCCCGATTTATGAGCGAATTTCTTTCTTAAAATGGTAAATTTTCCTCAACAATTTAAACATCGGATATGTTTTTCCCCCAGTTATTTATGGGAGAGAAGACCTTAGAGCAGCTTGAGGGAAATTGTGAAGCTTCATTTCTTTTATTATAAAAACTATTTTGCGTTGAAGAAAAGCTGATTTGTTTGTATACGTTGTCTTTGTTAGAAATCAATATGTGACAAAATGTGGGGACTCTCCACTTAAGATGATGTAATAATGCCACAGCGGCGGTGGAGAGGAGGTAAATTATTTTTTGAGTGATGACAACAAAAACATGACTCCAAGTAGCCATGATGACCTAACGGCTCATTCCAGCAAGCAGCGCACTGAACAACAACCACAGCGACGCAGAGTCCATCAAACCAAGATTAGTCTCAGTGTTTTATGAGCCCGCAGGGATGTTTGTCTGCACGTCTGGACTCTGCGGAGCATCTATTTGTTTAACTCTGCGGTGAGAACAGGCTCTGACTCCTGACTTCCTGCAAACAGCATTACATAAACCGCCTCCGAGCTGTGAATCAGTCGGGCTGAGATGGATTGGAGGCGCTGGATGAGAGAAGGGGGAAGAAACAGGGAGACAGGAATTGGGCAGAGCAGTGGAAGGACTGAGACAGAAACAAAGACAGATTAAAGTGCAGCTTCCCTCCGCAGGGGAAGCAGCCTGGAAAAATAATTGTCGAGAGGAGACAGAGGAAAGCCACTAATGACAGCAGACAATAAAAACTGGCCGCTGCTGCAGCGTCTTCCCAGCCAGAACGACAATAAGGGAGGAGCTGGCGGCCCCGCTGTTAGCGATGTCCACCAAAGGATTGAACAGCCTCAACCGCAGCACCTGAATAGATCCTCGTCTGGGAATAGACTGTTATTAAGTCGTCTAAACACAGGGTCAGTAACACCGCCGCGGCACCTCCGAGACACTGGGAGATGGCACGGGTGCCAGCTAATTGGGTGGTCAGGATTATTTTGACGAGCAGTGAATAAAAGTGCGTATGAGTCGGAATTATACGCTGCACGTGCGCAGCCAGTAAACAGTGCGTGCTCGACAGCAATGATCCAAACGCGCGGCACAAAGAGGACAAACAAAGCGAATTATTTCAAGACTTTTTATTACTAAATGTTTCTAATTCAGCAGTTTGTGTCCGCAGGTCATTCTAACAGTCGCAAAGTGAATAAAATAAACGGTACAAAAAAGCATCAGTTTTGCTGTGTGCTACAAACGTCATTAGACACTAAAGTTCACATGACAACAAAGACGCATTCTGAACATTCATTTTCCCTTTCAAGTATGCTACTATCCAAAGTGACTAGTGTAAAGTTGGCAGAGGAAATAAAACAAGTATTTACACGTTACAGGTCCAACAAATGCATTTCAAAATGTTTCCACACACACCGTCCACAGGGACGCCACCGACCGGCCTCCACGTTGGAAAGCAGAAACGAGACTACAGCGAAGCAACGTTTAAGACTCGAGTTGATCCACAAGGCAGCCTTCATCTCCCCGCTGAGGTTTCGTTAACGTCTCGGACCTGGAGCAGAAGCGAAGCACTCGAACACGAGCTGAAAACAGAAATGCAGACTGGAGGAAACGTCCCGAAAAGCTTAAGTGGCTTTTTCAGCTGAGATGATCTTCATGATCGAGTCTCACCTGTTAAGTAACCACCAGAGTAAGCTGGCTGATGAACCTGTGAACTTGCTTGTTGTGCCAAACTCGTGAGCGTCAGTCCAAAAATACAAGAAACTCACACACTACATATCAGCTGAATAAAAATGTAAATAATCGTTTGTGACTAAAGCGATATTTGAGATGAGGCGGCACATGAGCTGTAGCTCAGGCGGTAGAGCAGGTCATCTACTGATCGGAAGGCTGGTGGTTCGATTCCTGGCTTTACTACTAACCCCAATGCATCCATCGGAGTGTGAATGTTAGAAAGCACGACACCGAGCCCCGTCAGCTGAACGCCTCTTTGGTTTAACCAACTGAAACAAGTGGATCATTTCATCCATGAACTCAGTGAACCTGCGACCAGAGAGCCGACCGGCAGAGTACCGCCGCTGGTTAAATACCTTCATTTACACAGCAAATGATGAACGATTGTGATTTCTGCCAAGACTGCATTCAGGAAGGTGAAACAGTACCAGATTGTACATACACACGTGTGTATTTTAAGTGTATATACAGAAATACACATAACGGACACGTGTAGGAGGAGGGCGACCAGCATGTACAATAATATACATAATATACACAAAAACCTGCTCCTAGTCGAGCCCGTGATCACAGCTTCAGACACCAGCTCGTTTTGGATCAACAAACTCTGACGTCCACACGCGTGCAGAGGAACAAACCACAGCTGTGCCTCCACAGCTGCCACAGCATCGCTCTTCTGTCAGGCAGGCACAGAGATTTAAGACAAGGCTGACGAAACGTCTTCAACAATAAATACAGAACACAGTCAACAGAAACTCAAACCCGAACGGGCTAAAATGTACCCGCCAGGGTTTTTCTTACAAACTGTAAAGTCATCAAAATGAGCTCGAGTGACAAAAACAGATTAAAATTTCATTAAACCTAAAAATAATAATAAGACTCACGTGGATTGAAATGGAAAATAAAGAACCTTTAAGCTGCTTCATTCCTCTGTGATCGTTTATCTCAAATTCTGATATTGGAAAAGCTGAATGTGAGCTACAGCACGTTTTTATGTCTGCGTCAAACAGACACTGCTGATTGACATTTTTCCTCCCCAGACAGACAGCAGAGGACACGGCTCCCCACTGTGTCCAGAGCATCTCTCTAGCTCTGTATATATGGAATATGTCGGCCGTGTGCGTCCACTCAGAGAACCCGAGTTGCAATGTAACCAAATGCAGTCAAGAATCCCTGTGCAGCCTGTATATTCCATATATATGGAGCTGGACAGGTAGTCTCTTTACTCAGAGAACCGGGGTTATATTGTAACCAATTGTTCTATTTCACGATATATTTGATACTTTTCAGTATCTGAAGCCCACATCCTCTCTCCTGAAACCGTTCCAATAGGTTGTCTTGTTTTTCTATTCAGGCTACTGACAAGAAAACTACAGCAGTTTAAAGATTGCTTTTAAAATAGCTTCCAGCATGAAATGTACAGGACACCCACTCGAGCTCCACTAACAAATGTTTCATACTGATGTGACTCATAAAGTGATGATGGGGGGCGGGGAGGGGCTTCCTGCGGTGAGACAAACTCAGTAAAGTGGGGACAAACTCAGACATCTGCAATTAGCTTCCTGAATAAGTATAAGTGGAAAATTATAGCCTTAAAATTAAAGCCGATGCTAATAAGTTTGTATTAGTTATGTTTCAGAGTCAGCAACAAACGGAGCGTAAAGATGGGAGAGACATTTATTTGTTGTTATTCAACACCCAGCGTTCGGGGAAAGAGTTGAAACTATGTGACAAAGATTGCGAGTTTGTCTCACTCTGCATGAGTTTCATTAGTTGCACAATTAGCCAAACTCCCCCGGGGTTGAAATGAAGTAACAGGACGCGACAGCTTAGACAAGACGGCTTTCATAAAAAGAGGAAAAACCAAGGACGTAGTCAATAAACACAATTAAGACAAATAACAAAATGAAAGGAAGCTTCATCATTTTAACAGCTGTGCAGTCAGACACGACACAGTTTGTCCGTTCGTCCATCAGTCTGGGCTGAAGTATTTACACTGTGCAAATGAAACATCGAGCAGACAGTGTTAGAGTTTCTTTCACGTGGTTCCAGGTGCCGTAAGATCTCCGTCGCTTCCCCGACTGTCCTGATTTCACTCCTCTTGACAAAAAACAACCGTTTCTCTTCCTTTCAGTCACGTCCTGGTTCAGCTCTCATGGATAATGTCTTTGGATCGCTAAAACTTCATTTACACCTTTTTTTCACACTCCTTTGTTTCCCCAAAGGTCTCTCCTTCATGATTCAGCCAATTAAGTTTAGATATAAAACTTAAATAAAATAAGATTAAACGATTACACTAATACTGGCAGTTTAGGGCCAGATGAGGGTTATTAAAAACAAACGCCGTCTTTCTCTCCATGTGAACCACAGCAGCCCTCCTCCCTGCAACAAACCTCACCAGCCTTACTGAAACAATGCGTCTGCATTCACATGATCGCATGGAAGGTGCTCTTCAGAATGGGCCTTATGGTTTAATGGGGATGACGATCAATCCCTGGACTGGTTTTTTCCTCTATCGTAAGTTCAGAAGAAGATGACATCCTCCTTATTGAGGTCCTCTGTGGTGAACTTGTAGGGCGGCGGCAGGCTGTGGCTGAGCCCTTGAACCTGTGCGCTGGGATTGAGGCTCTGCGGCTGCACGGGGGAGTGGAACTGAAGAGCGCCGGTGCTCTGCGAGTGGGGAGGTATGATGGGAGGCTGCAGGGAGGGTTGAGGATGGGACTGTGCAGGAGGCATGGGGGGCTTCTGAACATTTGGAGGGTGGGAGGCAGACTGGATGTCTGGTCCAGCGTTGTCTAGAGAACTGGGCTGATCTGCAGGAAAGGCAATAAGAACAAAGAATTATTGCAAACACAGTTAATCACAGCAGCTCGATGCAGTCGGGCTTACTCATACAGGAATGTAGTCACATAATCCTGCCAGAGCTTTTTTCTTTGTAGCTGCAGCAGAGAGGATTAAAACGTCTGTGTCAGCAGCACCGCTTGATATTAATCATACATGAAACTGATAGGTGTTTACACAGGGTGAGGCTGGGCATGCAGACTTCAGAGAGGAATGTGACTGGGTGGGGTCAGGTTTGCCCAGGTGGAGAACGCAACTCTTTTGTTTGCATCTATGAGAACCAGGATTAATAATGCAGCAGGCAAAGACGGACGAGAGGAGATTGTGTTTGAGTTCGTCTGATTGAGCGCGTGCGCAGCGATACCTGCGTGGTGATGCTGGGTGTGCGACTGAGGAGGGGCCAACATCGGGACCTGCTGGTGGGGGCTGACGGAGCGCTTGACCTTGTGGGCGTTGTCCTCTTTGGTGGAAAGCTTCAGTGGGAGCACCTGCTTCGTGTCCAGCGAGGCTGCGGGGAGACCGAGGGAGGGGACGGGGAGCAGAGAGATCAGATTAGATGAGGCCACTGTTTGATAAGCCTGACCCAGTGAGGACTGCCATGTGATTCTAATGAGACCGATCAGGCCGAGCGCAGGTCAGGCAAGAAAATCCATTTTAATAGAGAGTCTGCTGCACTGATTAACATCACCTACGGGAGGGAGAGACTTAGAGCCTAACGGCCTACACCCAGAGTGCTTCGCTCAAAAAGCACCTGAGCTTTACAAACTGCTTTGAGTAAACAGTCTCTCACGAGTGTGAGCGAGAGACGACCCGCACCGTTATCACCTTCCTTGGTACCTTTCTAAACAGGACTGCACTGTATAGTATTTACACCTGTGGCCATTTAATATCAAGTCTGCAAGTGCTGGAATTTCTGATGCGCGGCCATGATCCCGGCGCCTCACCGGTGCTGTCGGTGCGATGCGAAGCTTTGCCGCTCTTGCTTCCTTTCCCTTTGCTGCTGTTGATTGCTGCCAGCTTGGTGGGGATCTGCTGCTGAACCCCGACCGGCTTGTGCAGCTGGTTGGTGGTGCTGAAGAGATGGAGCGGCACCTCCGTCTTTAGCGGCAAAGTCGAGGAGCCCGTCTCACGTCGCGCTATCACCTCGGGACGCTCCGGATAGTCGGCTTGTGCCACGGACATGCTGCCACGCACCAGCGGCTTCGGAGGCAAGTCGGCGGACCCGGAGGACATGAGGAGATCTCCATTTAGACTTCCAGAAAGGGGAGCCACCTGCAGGACAGGAAAGAACGGGTTATTCTTAAGGTGGACTTTTAAGCTCAGTCTCCGTATCGATGCGTCGATTCAGTTTAGAATCACAGCTGCAAATGTTTGCACAGCCCGTGTGTGCGTGTGCATGAGAACACAACTGCAAACAGCTGCAGAGAATACACAGATCGCACGCCATGAATCGTCTGCCCTCTGTAATGGCAGGGCGTCATCAAATCTGCTGAGGCGCTGGGTATTTACGGGCTAAAGAGGGAATCAGAAACACATTGGGCTCTTGCTGAGCATGCATTTTGGTACATCTGGTGCAAGCTTTTGATTCCCCCCCAAAGCTGCTTGAGGACAAAGCGCACAGAGACACAGACACAGAAAATCAGAAACATAAAACCCTTAATAATCCGTGCGCACACAAAGGCGTGTCGAACAAAACGAACAGGACTGCTAAACAAGCAGGCGAACAGGAAAACGGCTCCGGTGACATGAGCGGATAATAGGAATCGCATTTTCCACTTAATTACTAGAAGGGAGGAAAGACGATCTGGAGGCCGAGTCAACGTCAGCGTCCGAGCTGCACTCAGTGAGACGGATTTCTGCAACAATGCAGTGATGTGGTGTTTGTGTTAACAATCCCACAAGTTTCATCGCCACAAAGGCTCCTTTCAGCGCACTTTTGTAAGAAATACTACACAACCAAACTTTGCTAATCCGCCTCTGCAGCGCTGTGACCCAGTTATGGTGGAGGATGATATTTATCTGACATTATATAAGAAGTCAAAGAACAATGGCCGACTACGAATCAGCCAGAAGGGGTTAACTCTTCACCGTCCTCTTACGTGATAATGATGATGATGAGAATAACAGACAGGAAATCTTTGGGGATTACTACCATGGTCTTAATTATAAAAATAAACGAACAGCCTTCCTCTAAACGGTGTTTAATGTTGTACAAATATCAACATCAGTTTCTCTGTGGCATCAGCCTGTCTGCGAGCAGTCCACGTGCAACGTGATTGATGCTGCTGCTGACACTTCCTGTGGCGATGGGGAACGCCTGACTGAAGGCAGACTCATCCGAGCGCTCTCGTGTGCAGACTGTAGCTTCCTCTAGCCGAGACAGTGAAGGGGCCCTCTGTGGGCGAAGTCTCCATTCATCCTTTCTTGACCCCTCGGTTTTGCTTCTTCTCCGTAATTTTTCCTCTTTCGGCACTCGCTCATCTCGGCACACAGATCCTTCATTGTTCCCACAACAAGGTGATCTGCTTTAAGCGACGCAAACAGCAGGTTTCCAGGGCAGTAAACCACGCACGAGCTGCCGAGCACAAAGAGCTCTGACTGACAGCACATAAACAATTAGCACTGGCTGCCTTCCAGAGGGTACTGCTAATGCTGGGTTTGGACTAGCTGATTACAGAGCCAGGTTCCTCTCAGCCTGCATATTCCCATATCATAATGTATCCACAAACCCTGCACAAAGACTTCTATATGCTGACAACACCAGCTCGGGGCTTTTAGCCGGGAGTAATTCATGTGTTGAACAGTGACGTTAAAAATGTTTTTTATGGTTAATTTGCAGCTGTGATCCAGGCTGAAGTCACGAGATTAGCAGGCAAAACACGTTTAATCCAAAACCAAACTGCACCTAAGTAAATCCTACAGTTCCTGAATGTGGTCCGACTCAGAGAAAGCACACGGTGTTTCACAGCAGCTGTTATTCATGCCACAAAATTATTAGCCAGCATTTCTTATTAATGCCTGATGAATCTTTTAAGTCTCGCATCAATCAAAAGATCAAACATTTCCATCTTTTCCACTCAGCACAAGTTTTAGACTTCAGTCGATTCTCTACAAATAACAAACATGTGGAGGAACTTTAACCCATTTATGACGTTTCAGTCACTCGCCGGCTGCAGAGGAAGAAAGCAGCCGTGTCTGTTTGGGTTCTCCTTACACCAACAATGATCAATACACTGCAGCTTTATCAATAACATGTCACAGCCTGTTATTACCTTAAAAATCCTCATTAATCCCAAAAAAGCAACTTTCTCCAAGACTCCAGTAAAAGTACTCTGAATGTAAAGCAGTACTTTCCTCTCTCAGAGCAAATGATTCACTGGGAGTAATTTGCTAATATTGTGGTTAAAGACTGAACAGTACTGCACACAGCGTACAGCTAACAGGTGGGAATAGCCACAGTGACAGATGGCTCAGAGAAAATATCTGCCCTCGAGCGCAGTGCTCAGCTCCACAAAGCAACTGCTAGCAGCTGATTATAGAAGAACCCAGAAACAGGCCTTTAGGTTTCTGTGCACATGGTGAGGTGTTGATGAGCGTTTACTGCGAGCTTCACAGAAACACACTGAGACCAAAGCAATTAATATCAGTCTGGAGGCTAAAGCCAAAGAGCAACAAGAACTTTTACTTTGTTTGTTCGTTTGCAGACTTTATGTTTTAGTCACATTTGTGTGTCTTCACATAAAGAAATCAGAGAGGATCTAAATAACACCGTTATGCATGTTTGGCTCCTAATTATTCCACCTTTGTGCTTTCGTGCTCACTCTTAGTAGCTCCTGTTGTCTCGCACTGCCCTTTACGTCACATTTTTAGGTACACCCATTCAGCTGCTCGTGAAACAGCTGGTGCATGGAGCAATTTGGCCAACTGTTTCTTGATCATGTTGTTTACGTTCACTTAAACCTAGAAATCGAGATGTAACCTCAGCAACGCTTGGCTTTTATGACCTTCCAATTACAAGAGTACTGAACAATCAGACCACAGCCAACCCAAATCCCGGGGCCAACTACGATCAGACGAGATAACACAGATCAAAGAGGAAAAAAATGCTCTCTTCAGTCAGAACATGTCAAAACCTGCACAGTTGTTGCTCACGTATGTTAAGAAATGCGCACACAGAAGCATGTCTCTTTTTGTGAGTCTAATCAAAGCTCTCTGCGATTGCTGATGAGTCCTCATTTTGGTTGGTGGCAGATAAATGTCTGTTGATATCAGCTTGGCCAGGAGCCTGGAACAGATCCTGCGGGTGTAGCTAATGAAAAGACCGTTTGATGTGTTTGACACAGAGGGAGAAGAAACCACTTCCAAATCTCTCCAAACAACAGCCAAGAAAGTCCCAGCCAACAGCATAGAACTGAAACCCATAGACGCTGCACGTATGTACAAAATGCACGCACAAAGACTGATTACATAGGTTGTAAGTGTGATGTAGTTCAGGTCTCATCTTGCAGTTCATGCAACAAACTTCACAGAAACCTTTTTCACCGTCACCGTTTCAGCAGAGGCCTCTATAATTAGAAGAGGATTACTCATGACAGAGGATTAGGTCAGTTCACCCAGAGGCTCTGCTGCTTCATCAGAGGGGATGCGGTTCTCCTGGAGCCACTGAAGTACTCCAGATATGACTCACAGTCAAAGGCCTCTGCAGCTTGTAATGAGATGATAACTGCAATAATTCACATCAGCTGGTTATGTTTGTGTACATCCTGAGTCTACACTCCCGTTACTCGAGGTCTGGGGAATTAAAAAAGGTTCCTAACATGAAATCTGTGAGAATGCACGAGGGCAAAGGTCACCGTGTGAAGCTGAGCAAAGTTACAGACTATTTTAAAAAAGGAATCCACATTTGCAAAAGAGCTCTGTAGCGCTTTCTGGGACGTGTCTGGGCGTGAATGAACAGCGTCGTGTCAGCTGACAGTTAGTCAGCATGGTATGCAGGCTGGAGACGCTGGCCAATCAGCAGAGAGGGACTTATGACATAACTATAGATTGCAATCAGACAGAAATACATGCATATGAGCCCATGTAACAGCACCAATGGTTTACAGACTTGAGTAATTGCAGTCCAGTGACGGTGAATCACTGTGCTGCAGTCAGAGTCATCACAACATCATTGGAAAAAGGCAGCACGCACATGGTGTGCGTGTAGCTGGTAGCTTTTCACATTCACGCTGTAATATTAGTATTTGAAATTAGCTTTAGGTATTTCTAGAGGCTGTGAAAGAGCTTGAGCCAACACATCGCACTGTTACATAAATCATAACACTTTTTCAGGTAAGCAGGAACCAGAGCGTGCAGTGAGTCCCGGGTCTGCGCTGAGCTGTGTCAGAGTGAATGTGGCGGCGCTCTGTTCATGGACGCATAAAGCTTTGCTGTATCAGCTACAAATGAACGAAGTCAATTCAAAGTATGTGATTCAGGCGCTGATTATAAATGCTCTATCCACTGATATTTTTTTTCTTTGACAAACAGATAAAATCTGTGTCAAGACAAAAGTTGCCGGTGCACACAGACACCCCACTAAGCTGTAATTGGTTGTTGCAGACCTTTGAAAACACTAAAGGCTGATATTAAGTAGCTCCTTGACAGATTTGTTAGCATCGGGCATGAAATTACAGTCAGTGGCTCTGTCTCAGAACTGCTCTCCCATGAAGCTCACAATGCAACGCATTGTAGCGTAAGGAGAGGAAGCATAAGCAAAGACGAGAGCGGCTGGGGGGTAAGGAGATGAAGCACACAGAGGTGTGTTTTCAACCGTCAGTGTAACATCAGCCCGTCTATGACACCGATGCTTCTCCCACTCGTAGGAGACCCGATAAGCAACTTAACAAAGGGTCCTGTGGCAGCTTCTTCATGTTTCCACTTCAAAGTGATGAAGAGAGAAAGGGCACACGGACACACTAATGAACCATCGTGCAAAAGCGAGCACAAAGAAATGCTTCAAATCAAATGCATGCAACACGTGTGAGCCCGTAATACATCATAACAATAACAACAGTGCATGTGGCCACCAGCACGGGTGCCCCACCTCAATGGTCTTCCTCTTGATCTTCTTCTGGTGTTCGAGGCGTTCCTTTTCTTTCTCCACAGCTCTGGTGGACTCTCTCAGTCTCTCCAGGTCCTGCTGGTACGTCTCCCTCTGCATGTCCAACTCCTCCTTCTCTTTTGCCAGTTGCTCCTGCGCAACAAGAAGTGATGCTGCAGCTTAGGCTTTGTTAAATATAAGCTCAGCAAGTTTAGTCTTCAGCAAACAGAAAGCCAAACGTAACTGTCCTGCAGCTCTTAGGTAACAGAGAGCACCTCACCTCCGTCCTCCTGCACTCCTCCTCTCTTTGTCGTAGCCTGGCCTCGGTAGCCTCCACCTGCTGGCGGTGCCTCTCCCTCTCCTTCTCCCAGCGCTGCTGCTCCTGCCGGTGCTGCGACTGCAGCTTGTGGAGGCTGGCCAGCTCCTCTCTCTGCAAGGCCAGAGTCCGCTGCTTCTCCTGCTCCAGGAGCACGTTCCCCTTGTGGCGGCCGGGCAGGGAGGCCCGCTCCGTCAGCGAGGCCCGCTGCAGCTCGATCTGACTGTCCTGCTGCGAAACAATGGCCTGAAGAGACACACGAGACCAGGTGAAACAACAAAAACGTCGCAGACGATGATGAGCAGCTGAGATGTTATTACATACTAATGCATTTCATTTATAGAGTGAAGGGCAGACTTTCACCTCCAGACTGTAGAGCCTCTGTGAGAGCATCAGCACTCTGTCAAAGAACTAGAGTGCAAAGACAGACAAGGTCAGCACGCTCAAATATCCACAACACAACATTTTACTGGGTTAATAAACATCTCATGGCTGCAGCAGGCACGACTGCGAGCATCAAAGCTGACGTTGTTGTGTAGCTGAGAGATAAGAGGCGCTTACTTCAGCCTCTGGGAACGAGTCGGACCAGATGCGATTCCACCGGGCAGGAGAGCTCTCGTCGACCTGAGCGAGAGACACACAGCGAGCCATCAAACTGCAGTGCTGCACATCACGTACAGTACAATATAAAATATGACCTCAGCACTGAATTATTTAATTTCAGTTTAGTAGAATTAATTTTGTGAAAAAATCCAAAAGTGATTCCAGGAAACAGCCGTGAAAAACGAATAATAAAGTTTAATAAAAGACGAACAGAGTCTGCTGGCTCTGCTGTCCAGGAGAGACGTTTACTGGAATCAAATGAATGTTCAGAGAATTTGTTTATCGAGGTTTCATCTATGTAGACACAGATGAAGTCACCTGCAAGCACGTGGAAGTTTCCAGAGGACTTGCTCTGGTTCTTACTATTTACAGGAAATAACACCGACTCATCCCGAGGCGTGTGTGTGTGTGTGTGTGTGTGTGTGTGTGTGTCCTACCGTCTGCTCCAGGGCGTGGCTGCCACAGAGGTCTTTCAGCTGAGGGTCAGAGCTGGCTCTTTGACTCCTGTCTCTGTTTCTGGACTCGGCAGAAAAGTTCTTCTTCACACTGCCATCTGGCGCGCACACACACACACACACACACACACACACACACACACACACACACACACACACACACACACATTAACAAATCACAAATGCTTGGGGGGGAAAGAAACTGACCGGCAAACGGTCATAATCTAGGAGAAACTTCACACATACAACCAGATTTGTGTGTAAACTGTCCCCACAGATGTATTTGTTCATGTGTATTTATCTGTCCTGTATGTGTGACGTCAAACAGACTTCTTTGCGGCTCGCGCTGTGCTGGACTCACTCTTGTTGAAGATGGCGGGGCTGCTGTCGTAGCCCCCAAAGGTGTCGGCTCGCCTGGGCAGAACCCCAGAGCCGCTTCCTTCCTCCCACCTGGCGGGTGCAGGAGGCCCCTCCCTCACTCCAGACTGCAGCAGGTTCTGAAGGTTCTCCACTGAAGCCAAAACAAATCAATAATATTACAACCTACTAATTTATGCAGCAGCTGAGAGACGAGAACACGTGTGTGTGAACGTCATTTAATTCCCTTTGAAACTTAGATGCACGTATTGTCATGCGGCCTGGTCCTACCCTCAGTGATAGCTCCTTTGAGCAGGACCTCCCCCTGCTGGAGGTCTGAGAAGTCTCCTCGAAGCAGAAGTCTGGAGCGCGACGCTGCGTCTTCCAGCCCTGCCACAGACTCGGCCATGTCCGCAAACAGCTGAAGCTTCTCGGTCAGCGCCTGCGTGATCACTGCATCCTTCTGGCTAAGCCGTTCTACAGTTGGGAAGCATGACACAGAAGACTCATTCCTGGACAAGCTTTAATATTCTAGACTTCTAGATAGTTGAAGGGTAAGACAACACACGAGCACCACCTTGTGGCCTCTAGTTACCTCGAAATTCTTTAAACCTGGAAGCTCGCGCCTCTTCTTCCTCACTGAACAGCCTTTCCTCAGTGTGAGGACAGCTAACGGGGGAGAAGACAGGAGCCAGATGAGGAAAGGATCCTGGCTTTGATTGAGGTGTGTGAACACTTTCTTTGGATTAGCCCGAGTGATAAACAGATGCGTGTTTGTGTGTTGCTGCAGCTACCTCTCTGCAGCTTGTCGTATTTGCGTCATCCATGAGTTTCGGTCCTCCTTCGAGCCGGTGTGGATCTCATACATCTCCGGCTCATTGGAAGAGGCACAGATGAGAAACATGGCTTTCTCCTCGTGGGCAACCTCCCTGACTATGAGCTTCTGGAGAGAGATAACTGACGGCTTGTTATCCTGGGAGGACCAGAAGAACAAAAGAGAGGAGGGGGCGGAAACGAGAATGAGAGCTGAACCGATGAGTTTACAAACCTGTCGCCCGTCACAGCAGAATTCTGCTCCTTCTTTCCAAAACACACCGAGCACATTTCTCTTTGATGCCCTTTTATTTTCATAGATACCGACGTACTCACCACTGCAGCAAATACATATTTCTGATCTTTTTCTTGCAGCAAAAGCAACACATCTGACAGCAGCACGGCAAGAATATCTAAAGGAAGAGCAACAGAAATGACAGCTTATTGATTTATAGAACCAGAACACGTGCACAGACAGCAGAGGAGTCATAGTTTTATTATGTGATAACCTTTGAGTCTGCCTGAAGCAGCTCTCCAGCTGACTGTGCCCTCATGAAGCAGCCGTCTCCGGCCCGGCGCGAGGTCCTCCCTCCGAAAGACACGACCGTCTTTGAATTTCCCCTGTGCCTTCGGCTCCATCCTGAGGTGTATTTCTCTGAGCCTGGAGCTCTTCTCGTGGAGATTAACCAACGTGTCCACCCGTACGATGGTGTCTTTGATCAGACCCAGCGCCCGACTCAAATCCACATGCTCGTCCGTACCAGCTAGGAACGAGGAAGAAATGATTAAACACAGCGAAGTCATTCTGGGCAGTAACTGTGATCTACGGAGCAGAAATACCTTCAGTGTTGTGAAGAATGCGCTCAACTAGTACCGGGTACTTTGTAATCCGCTGTGTCACCAATAAAATACACTCAGTCACTCCGAGCCGCCGCACAATAGACAGGTGACTGATTTTCTGCAAGAACAAAAGCAGAAATATTTGATTTGACGCTGCACGGTAACCAACGCCTCTTTAATGTGATATGATGCAGCTAATTCTGTGTCGGCGTCGTACTCGGATGATGTTTTGGAACTTTTTGTTGTTTTGCAGCTGATCTTTGTAGTAGCTGACAGCTTCAGGGTGGTGACTGCAGAAATCTCCATAGCTGTCCTTCATCTTCTCTCCGATTTCACCTGAGAACTGGACAAAGAACAAACGTCAGCTCTGTCGCCGATGGTGGGCATCAGCGCGCGTGCGTCTCCTCCATACCTGTGCGATCAGGACGTCTGCCAGTTTGTTGATGGTGTAGTTCCTGTCGCTGGGCGGGACGAGGCTTTCTCGCCGCCGCTCTTTGAGACGAGACAGGAAGTTTGTGTGAAGGTCGAGGAGGTTTTCCAAGCGGGGAAACAGACAGTCCAGCCTTCCTGCGTCCATCTGGAGGTTCTCCTTCAACTCCCGGACGTAGACGCGCAGCATGATCTTCAGAGTCCTCACATGATGCATCTCTGTCTGCATCAGCTCTACAGGACGACACGCATGTTCTGTAATGCACGTGTGTGTGTCGTGCACTGAGGTGCTGGATGTTGCGTAAAGCTCCTGGTTTTCCCCTCATCTACACACTCCGTTACATTTAGGCTTTTTAAACACACACATTTACACATTAAGGTTTATTTACAGCTCTCGCCGAATTAAATGTGCGATTCCAACTGTGTTACACTTAAAGTGCACGGCCCAATCAGTGTGCCTTTCAAAGCGCCGTCTGCACCCACTGATCCGCGCGACAGGCGGCTCACTGGCCGGACACGTACAGGAAAAATGAAATCACACTTACCGTATATCACGTCTTGTCTCTTCGCCGTTTCTTTAGTGTGCTTTTTGAGATACTGCTGATCAACCGCCGAACTCCACGAGTCTGCCTCCAAATCCTGAGCATCAGACTCCAGATCAGCCCGCACAGCTGCATAGTGAGCATCTGAGGAGAGCAGCAGAGGCATCACACCTGCTCTGCTTTGTTGGTTATAATTATTTTGAAAAGGACTTCTGAATATTGCATGATGACACCTCAACATGTGCAGAATTTTATAAATAATGACGATTCCTAAATGACCGTTATTGTGCAGGGTCCCTGTTTAACAGCTCATCCTTCTGAACTAAAGGATTTCCCGTCGCCTAAATGAGACAGTTTATAAAATCATCAGCGCGGCCGAGACGACGCACGGCCGAGACGACGCGCGGCCGAGACGACGCGCGGCCGAGACGACGCGCGGCCGAGACGACGCGCGGCCGAGACGACGCGCGGCCTTGTTTTCATCTTTTAAACGATCTGTAGCAACTTTGTGTCTCACTACAGGAAACTTGGTCGCCTCTGCAGAGGCGAGCAACACTAGTTCAGACACGCTACAGTCGCTTCCAGCAATGCCGAACCCGCGTCGCACGTTATCATCAAGGTCGCTTTCCTCAAAGGGCCGATAACAAAGTGTGACTCCTCCTCAACAACATATGATCTCCGCCCCTTTCATCAGTTATCCATGAGCACAGTGCATGCTGTGATGTTCTTAATATCAGAGATAATATAGGTGATCATCCTCCATATTGATAACACAACTGTGAGGAAAAACAACCATCCTGCCCTGTCATACATTGTTAAAGCGTGGAATAAAACGGGTATCGGCAGAAGCCCTTTCATAAATAAGCCCATAGAGTCTCCAGCCTAGAATACAGGTCGAGGTCAGTCCTGAACCCACAAGTCAAACCAGCAGGACACACAAAGCCCTGAAGGTGAGCTGTCGCTCGAGCAGGCAGCTCTCAGAAGACTCAGTCTGAGAAAAGCTGGTCAACAATTTCCCACTGATACCAACTGAGACTGGAACTGTTATTCCAGTAATTCCAGTTCAAGCCACATTTCAGTCACTCAGCTGCTCACCTTCTACAATGATGGACTCGGTGGTCGAAGGAGCGAGGGAAATCGCGTCTTCATTGTAGCGTTTGGAGCGGGGAGTGTCCGTCTCATCCATCTCCCCAGGGAGGGATCTGAGGGAAGACAACCACAGGTCCAAGGTGGCATACATGGTGAAATGGAAACAACGTGATGCTGCTAGCAGCCAACACGTGCGTTTAAAGACCCAAAGTAGCAAATAAATCAAAGAAAGTAGAGAAAATCTTTCCTGATTTCTTCTTCTCCACCTACTGTGGCCCATCTCTCTTTCACTGCCCCCCCCGTTACCGAGCCATGCAGCAGAAAAGCAGGCAGCTGCAAGCCGTCTACACTCAGCTTCACAGGGCGTCATATTAGAAGAGACAGCCTGCCTTTAAGTGTCGACTATAAAAACATCTTACGGTGGCAACGGCAAAATATCGTTTGAGCTAAAGAGACGAGAATCTAAAAATATGAGACATTTACATACAGCAGAGCCTGCAAACATCGACAGTGCAGCAATATACGTTTCAGAGAAAGACTGCTCTGTGCTCCTCTGTGAATCTTTCAACTCAAAAAACAAAGAAAATCTCTTGAAAAGGAAACGAGTGAGAAAGTTTTTGAAAGAAAAAAAAAGGTTTTTCAGGGGAGAAGTGGATGAAGTCCATACTCACGCTGAACTATTGTTGTAATGAAGGTTGTGGCCAATGCTGGAGGTAGCAGCCGTGGAAGTGCTGGTGGCGAGGGCGGTTTGCGAAGCGCTAGATCCCAACGCACTAATGGTCATGCCTGGGCCACTGAACGAACCTCGATGGCCATCCAGGGCCTGAGATGCGGCCGGGCCTGCCTGATCCCACTCTCTGTCCCGGTCTTTTAGCGCTGGGAAATAAAGACGAGAGACAGGTGATCGGATGCAATTAGAGGACACAGAAGAGGAACATGAGGACAAACGAGGAGAGGACAGAGAGAAAGGAGAAGATGACCGGCGAAGTGGAGCGGAGGAGGAGCTCTTCGTGTCCTGCCCGAGCCGACCCCAGTGCTTTCTCAGCCAGGATCGCGGCAGGGATCGGAAGAATCTGCAGGTGATCATGTCGCGGTGCATCAACATTCGCATCCCCACACGTCCAGACAGACCCCACGAGGAGGCGGAGGACGCTTTGAAGGGTCCCTTTGTTTGGAAAGATCTTTTAGCAACCACCAGCTCCATTGCAAAGGTCTTCAAATCGGATGAGCGACTCAAGGAGAAGTGCAATAATGCAAACTGAGCGAGGTCACCAGTGTAAACAATGAGCCGAGAACAGCGCGAACCCCGCTTTTATACGCAGCCCACGAGACCCTTCAAGCCCGAGCTCCTCAGTAGAAGTAACTTCTAGAAAGACGCACACCCTTTGATGTTTCTCGCACTTTCTGATCCTTCACGCCTCCTCAATTCCTCCCTCTCTTGCTGATCTTCCTGACCCCCTGCACAAGCTACTGATTGGCTGGAGGCAAGACATGAGGCAAAACCAGGTGTGGGTGACAGGCCCCCAGCTGTTCACAAGAGACTAACAACTGCTACAGGAGATTAACTTAAGCTGCTGCCGCCGCCGCTCACGTCCCCCGTGGGTTCGCTCGCATGCAACCGGACCTGCTGCATGTTACAATTAGCGATGAGTGAGTTTTCCTAGGATGAATAAAAGCAAATGCATTTGTATCGTAGTCAGCAAAGCCCATGAAAAGACCAAAACCACTTATATATTGATCCTGCTAAGCAGTATCGTCTGTGTACCACCGGGTGATTAGCCCCCTCAGCTGTACTCAGAGCACCATTGCTCAGATTTAACACTTGCTTTTGAGGAACGACTTTAAAAAGACTAAAACGTGCAGCTTCACCCAGTCTTTTATTTTCTTTCTAAATGCTTTTGTTCAACAATGACGCCCTGTGGCCAAGCGTAAGATGAATGAGGTCAGAATGCACAGGTGACACTTGTGCAACACTTCATAGCAGTATTAGTACAGCAGCTCTGTCTTTATATGAAGTCGATACATAAACAACATTTCAAAATCAGAGTTTGGACAAAAGGTAAACCAGAAGTAAATCTGACTGTTCTCAGCGGTGGCTAATCATCACCTTCGCCTACCGGCTGTTGGAGGCCAATCTCCCCCTCCTATGCTCAGTGTGTAGGCGCACACACCACAGAGAAGCAGACCCACAGACACACAAACACACACACCAGAAAGAAATAGGACAAGTCCACCATCAGATGTGTTGAGGGTTCATGTTTTTAATCCTCTGGTGTGGCAACCAGCTTTCTAATTAGACATATAAAGCCACCTTCTGAGCCATCGATGAACCCCCATAGTTACACTGATACTGTGTCAGTGGGATCGGCGAGCACCACATCCGCACATCAGCGCTCTACTCACCGAGGTTAGGAGATCCTGATGAGCTAAGCTTCGGTAGCGTATCTCTCTGCGTGGAGAAAATAAAGAAAGACGACATTTTTAAGGCCAGTTTCTCGTGCTTTTATCAACAGAGTCAGATTATAAAATTATACAACATTGCACACAGTTAGTCTTTATTAACAAGAAGTCGAGCTGCAAATGAGCCGGGAAAAGCGCCCCGACAGAAGTGGATTCACGCGTCTGTGAGGGGATGAAGTAGCTTCATGCACCACCTTAATTTCTTTTACGATTCCTATTTTGTTCTCAGTCTTCTGTCTTACTCTTACATTTTTGAATGAGACAAAAAAGAGGAAATAATGTCAGAAAACGTACAACACTGGAATTTATAAAGTCTGAGTTATATTTCACTTTAGTTTGTTTAATAAAAATAACAAATGAAAAACAAATGAGATTATTTGTTCCACTTCCTGATATAATTGGACATTACAGCCCTTTGAAATAAGATGTCCAGCACATTGTGTGCTTAAAACCCAGAAACGTGTCCACACAAGTCACTGCGTGCACGTCACTGTCCCTTCATGCACCATCTCTACTTTCAAGATTAGGCTTCAAACTTTCCTTTTTGCTAAAGCATATAGTTAGGGCTGGACCAGGTGACCCTGAATCCTCCCTTAGTTATGCTGCAATAGACGTAGGCTGCCGGGGATTCCCATGATGCACTGGGTTTTTCCTTTCCAGTCACCTTTCTCACTCACTATGTATTTACAGACCTCTCTGCATTGAATCATATCTGTTATTAACCTCTGTCTCTCTTCCACAGCATGTCTTTATCCTGTCTTCCTTCTCTCACCCCAACCAATCACAGCAGATGGCCCCGCCCCTCCCTGAGCCTGGTTCTGCCGGAGGTTTCTTCCTGTTAAAAGGGAGTTTTTCCTTCCCACTGTCGCCAAAGTGCTGCTCATAGGGGGTCATATGATTGTTGGGTTTTTCTCTGTATCTATGAAGCGCCTTGAGGCGACTTTTGTTGTGATTTGGCGCTATATAAGTAAAATTGAATTGCTTTCTGATCAGCGCTCCATCAAATCAATTAACGCTAAAAATCCCCAAAAATAATTTTTAAGAAGTATGACTTGTAGACTAGGATAAGTCCTCTTGATGCTCCAGTGAGCTCATATTGGGAGTCATGGGCGCGGTTGTTGCAAAATGTTTCGACAGCCCTCGTATTGAATGTGGAAATTACAAGCAGCAGCATCATCATCGACACTTCTGTTTACGCCCGCTTCACCGTCACAGTGAACACTGAATCCTGCCGTCACGGTCAAACAGCAAATTCTCGTTTCATCATCAATCCAAAAGTCATTTTAACATAAACATTCCTCCAGATTTCTCATGCTTGACAAAATAAATCCCGTCTGAAGGTTTCTACGTGTCATCACTGCCAGCGTTGCACAGAAGCACTAATGGTAATCGAACCACAGAAGAGGACACAGGAAGTGATATGCCACTCCTTCGTGCAACATCACATTAAAGTCCAGGCCTGTAGAGCGCAATCAAACCCAGCGTGGCCTAATCGTGGCTGCTCGCCGTGTTTCGAGTGTTTACCTTATTCTTGCTGCTGGTGCACTCCCCCAGCAGAGACTTGCAGCTCTTGTGAACGTTCACAGCGCAATCTGAAAAACACCAGGGCAGAAACTTACAGTCAGTGTATCATTAGTCTTTGCAGGAGCAGGTTTATACAAGACCACAAAGTTTTGGCAATGATGCATGTTTGAAATGAAAAAGAACAACATTTGAGCAGCTCCTGAAGGCGACGCCATCACAAGTACAAAGCTGTGATTCAGACAAGGCAAGGAAACAGAAAGCTGAAGGACAGCACTTTCAGCTCATGCAAACAAATCACAATGTTTGTTTTCAGGCATGTATTTGTAAAGTAAAACTGGTGGGACTGGTGCAACAGTGGCTGTGTCTTCTGTTTGTTTCCCCATAAAGACACAGAGTCAGAGCGCAGTCGGACCAGCAGCTTCCTTTTTCTCAGTAACAGGTTTATATTTCTGTCTTTATTAAACCCAAAGCTGCTGCTGCTGCATGTTTAGATGACATGGCTGTATATACCTCTCTGCTAATTACACAGATAAAAGCTGTTATGGAAAAATAAACTGGGGGTGAGAAAAGTTCTCCTCTATCGCGTACGCGATTACTGAGATCTTGCAACCTGGCAGCGTGCAGTACAACACATACTGTAAACGCCCGAAGCCTTTTCTGGAGGACAAGGCTAGCCAAACAAATTAGTCATGCTTCAGCATGCAAAGCGTGTTCCCATCCCTTCCAGGTAAAACCACGATAATACAAACAAGACGGACAAGTACATGGTTGCGTACGCAGACTGAAGCCGTAAAACCTTATCTACGCTGTGACTGGTGAAAAACAAATTTCAGCTGACTGCGTCAAGTCGGTGCATCACAAGAGAAAGTGTGACGTCGCACAATAACTCGTTCACTGATGATGTTTATGTCCTAAAGCTTCATTGTCAGCGCTGCCTCCTTTACACCGACGCAGGCAGCGTGGCGAGTGTTTGAAATCAGGCTTTGTAGCTGGCTGACAAAGGTGACGCTGGCGTGAGCCGTACCAGCAACTTCCACTAAATGCTAAATGTTTCTAGTCCTTACCCCTCCCTTCTGAATGCTGGTAACACAATACAGCCGCTACAATGGAGACAAATGATAAGTCTGTATCTTCTTACCCAGAAAAAGCATGAAGCAGTGAGACAGGTGATCGTTTGTGTGTGAAAACGCTCTGCATGCAGCTTTTTGCCTCTTAGCTTTTTTCTCTGTCTGCTGCTCGCTCGCTCTCACAATAAATGAACAATTGCTGGCTCAGCTGAAGGAAAAGAAAACAGAAACTGGCTTCTGAATAATCTGAACCAGCACCGCTGTGCCTCTCTTTGAGCTGTATTCAGCAGATATATACTTAAATTGTGAATAGCAACTAGAAGCACTTTGCGTTGAATCTAAGCCCATTTTCCCCTTTTAGACTTTGTTTAGCAGCTAAAGGCTGGACAAGAAGGAACTTCAGAAGAAACTAGAAATTTCCAACTTTTCATCCTGATTCAACTAAAAGATGAAAAAGAAAATAAAATGTAATCTTCTTGCTAATCTGGCTGTTCGACAGACGAGCTCAAATTCATTGTTTAATGAAGACAACCGGCCCCACGGGCAAGGCTCATTCCTCTTTCTTCCAGAGCTCTCGTCCACCTGCTCCTTACTCTCACTACAGAGCACAATGTCATCTGCGAACAGTCCACAGAGACTTGACCGATCTGTCAGCCTGTCCATCAACACTGCAAACACAAAGCCCACCTCCGACTCCTACCACACAGCTCACCACTGTGTCACCGTCCCGCACTTCCTTATGCAGTACGGCAGTTCCTGTCTTGGAAAGGTACTGAGAAGCAGACGGGATTAATAATTAAGTATATCTGTGTGGGGTTTAAAAAAAAAATCAATGTCATTGCAATATTATCAGTCAATAGAAGTAAAAGATTAACCTTAGATAAGCAAGAACAGTAGGTTTTCTGCTCACTGATATCACCGAGCTTATCATTGCAGCTTGTTAACAATAGCACACTGTGCACCAGTCATGCTGAACACACGGGTGGTGACAGAGATCAAAGTAAGCAGAGCTCAGGTGAGGAGGGTAGGGCTGTTCGATATAACCATATATATCTGATGACGATATAAAAGCGTCTGTCGTTTCATTTTACGCTGTCGTTTGTTTCGTGGTGTCACAAAATAAACTGTTTACAGCAATATTTGTTCATGGTTCTGATGTCGCTGTAGTGTTTATATTAATTTCTTAAAGTTCTCTCTTTCTCTTATATTTAATATAACCACACTACGGACGGACAAGCGCCTGTTTTTATGCGTTGTCATTAGCAACAATGAAGGTAACAGCATCACGTATCCGCTTGTTTATTTTCCACATAAACCTTTCACAATAAAGCTCAAGATCCTGTTGAGACTTTTCAAAATAAACTGAATCACGTGAAAGATGCAGATTATTTACAGATGAGAAGTAAAAAAGAGCCGCCAGGTGCTAAAAATAGATCTTAGACTCAAACGTTAGAACAGGCTTCTCCCCGCAGCACGCCGTGTAATAAATACTCACAAAGAAAACGGCGCCGTTACAACTTATGTCTAAAAATCTATCGTTTCAGCATCGGTTAAAACACTCGACTCCAGCTACACGACGCGCAGCTGGAAACACTTCACGCAAGTCGAGCTGCCCGAGATTCACAGAATTTACAGAAAATGTTACATTTTTGTGATTTACATCGTTATCGGACGACAGATGTCTGATATCGGGAGATGAGGTTTTGGTCATATCGCACAGCCCTAGAGGACGGGATCGCGTATCATCAGCTGGACGACTGATACTGTTGAGAAATGTCAGAAGTTACAGTTACTGATGTCAGTCGCTGATCCACGGGACACTCGGCTCCCTAACAAAACCACGACCACACCCAACATCTGCTGACACCCCATCGCACAACAAGTCTTCTTGTGGTACAGAGTGCACACTTCAGTGAGTCACAGTGAACTAGAAGTGAAAATGATACTTTGCTCTCTGCTGTAACTGATAGAAAATTAGAAGAAAAAAAAAAAAGCTGTGCTGCTACTCCACTTCTAGAGAAAATGTGTTATCTCACATGCCCGGCATTGGATTTGGCAGAGGTCAACAGAAGAACAGGGGTTTCTTCCAGGAAAGCATTATTTCACACATCACATCATGTAAACACTGTTTTCACACGCGGCCCAGAAACGCTGTCAGGTTGTGAAACTGCAGTTTCCGTCGCAGGTGGTTTTACAACATGCAATAACAAAGGATGCACATTTTAGATCCTAAAGCAGCTGTGAGTTTGCCGATGCTGGCTTTGAATCTATTTAGAAAGAATTTAAGAACGCCTGGCTACCTGATGGTGCTCGGGTGGCTCAGATTCAAGCAGCTGTGCATTTCTGTCAATCTTAAGCTCTCGTTGCGATCCTGCTTCACACACACAAATGTCTTTACTTTATTCCTTACTATATGATAGATGCAGATTGAAGGTGCAGCCTGGTTTGTGGAAAATATATATAACTCACAGCAAAGACAAAGTGCAAAAACACAGGAAGCTGTTGTGTTAATTCATGTGAAAGCAATAACCCTGTCACAGCTCTAAGTATAGGCTTTAAACCATAGAGGCTAGCACTGCAATTGCTGTCAAGGGCCACAAGAGCTCATTTTAGGTCACATCCACTGTTCACTTACAGACTAATGACGACTTAAACAAAAAACACTGACTATAGACGCTTGCTGTGAGTGGATCCAGTGGCTCTGTTATGACCAGAATCCCACACATGGCATTCAAAGTCACTAAGGCAGTCCGTTTGGTTCCCATGACTTAGAGAACCAGAGCCCTTTGTATGTGAACGTCGTTCGATTTATGTGAATGAAAAGCATTTTCAAGCATGTCCTCTCGGTCAGTCCACTGCAGAGCTGACACAAACAGCTATTAAACCATGGATATGGATATCCACAGTAACTAAATGCATGCCTATCAACTAGATAGGAAACCGAGAGAAAACACAGAGAGAGCATGTAAGCTACAATAGAAGTTAAACATATCACCCTTCCACGGAATAACTTGGACAGTGCAGTGTCACAATTTGAGAGGAAATTAACTTGACGGTAAAGTTCAATAAGTAGGCTGCTTATCGTTTTGAACCATGTGAAAAGCATGTGTGACCCCAATCAACCGTATTACCACAAATAGCTGATCGACTAAAGGTAAAGAGGAAAACAGGTCACTTTAAAAAAAACATTCTAGCACAAAGCTTCCTGTGCAATCATGCATGCAAAAAAAGAAAAAGAAAGAAGTTACTCTTAATCCCCAAAAACACTAGCGACAAAAACATTTGGGACAAAGTCCAAAGAGGCCAGACAACCCAATGACATCATCTAATGAAACGGGAGGGAAGCGGCGCAGTTTACAAAGTGAAGTGAAACATCTCCACCAAAAGAAGACCACCAATAATCTAATGCACAACATAAATTAGCACAACAACCATGCCTTCATTGTCGTACACTTGACCTTGCTTGGGTTTGAACTATTAGATTAATCTGGTTCTCACTCCTGGAAGTAATGGTCCAAACCATTCTACTTTTTCTTGGTAATGGTGCTTCCCCCCCCCCTTCCTGATTAATTAGGCCAAAGGTTACCAGTATAAAAGTAGACAACAATGGTCCACAGGAGGAGAATACTAGTGTGAGAGCCAAACCTTCAATCGTGTAAAATGCAAACATTCAGAGAGCCGGGCATGCTTGAAGGAAAGGCAGTGATGCATAAAGAAGTGTTGTGCTAACAGGCAGACATGGGTGAGACCCAGAGTCAGTGGAGTGGGCTGTTATGCACTGGTAGACCTGCCAAGCACAATTAGCACCATGTGACCCAGTCAGAACAGAAAGGCTGAAGAGTGAGGTGACAGGCTGAATGGTCACCCCTCAGCCTGGGGCATTCCTATCGCCTGATGCCAGCAAAGCTCTGGCAGAGGGGCATCACCTGCCCGGCTGAGGAATGGGAAGCATCTCATTTAATACACTGAAGAATATACATTTAAGGAATAAAAGCTGCCTGGGTCTCAGTCAGCTAAGAGGAGGGAGCAAAGACAAATAAAGGAGGCTGATGGAAACGAGGTGGAGACAGCCTCGGTCAACACTGCTCTAACATTACTGCTGTAAACCTGAATACACGCTCCGTTTGAAACACGTTACATGAGAGGAAACGCCAGTAAATTAAGACTTCAGGCACACCAAGTTATCTTGGAAGCTAACGCTAGCAATCACCTGTTGAGCTTCGTGCAAAGTCTACAACCGGCAGCAGAGCAAAGTCACCGAAAAACCCACGTAAAGTTCAACAAACAGACGAGTTTCGTGGCGTTGTGGGTTTGTTTACGCCACAAAGACACAAGCTTTCAGCTAACCTTGTGTTTCGAGAAGGAGAGGTTGTTCGCGAGCTAGCACGCTAAGCGCTGCGAGGCTAATAAGTAGCCAGCACTACGCTGAGAATAGCTGGGAGCTAATTTGGGCCAGCTAAGTATAAATTAAACTCTCGGGGAAGTAAATGTGTCTTGCCCTTATTATCACACCGAGTCAACACTGGAGGGAAAAGAAAAAAGCTCCTAGTTAGCTTTGATTAGCTCTTAGCTGGCTTAGCTAACGACAGGAATGACTGAAAAGTCCACAGAGGGAAACAACGGGAGTTATCCACCTGATCCCGCTTGAGACCATCGCTACAGTAGCCGCTTCTTACCGCCCAAGAAGACTCGGGTTTGCCTGAATCAGCTGCATCCGAAGGGAATTGTAGTCTGTCCGTGAGTTAAATAAAACACACCGGCCAGTGAGATCAGCAACAAGTATCCCACATACTCGGTTTTGTCCAGTTTGTGTCTCCACTGGGAACAATCTCTGGCATACAAACGACGCATTCCACAGGCTGAATCCCCACAGGGCTGAGTTCAAATTAAAGGGACACTCACTTGTTTTCTCACGCCTGTGTCCGCGGAACAACAACACATGAGCATCTAGGGTTTGTGACTTCATTCAGCAGCAGCAGCGATGATGATTGATGGATGGAGAAATGTAACAGATGCATTATTATAATTATTATTATTGTTTTATCCAGATTGTTTAACACAATCTCGGAGAGTGAAAGAGCCCGAGCATCAGAGGAAAAGTGTACTGGTACTGATTTTCAGGAACAAGGGTGATGTACAGAGCTGAGGCAGCTATAGAGCGATACAGCTGATGAGTCATACCGTGAAGATATGGGAAAGAGTTGTTGAGAGGTGACGATAAGTGAACAGCAGTGTCCTCATGCCGAGAAAGTAAACTATTTCCCTATGGGGACTAACACGCACACTTTACTTTACACTAGAGACATGTTTGCTTTGAGAGTGCTGATGGAGAAGTGTAGAGAAAGTCAAAAAGAACTGCACTGTGGTTTCTGTGGATCTATGAAAGCAAGAGAGGAACTGTGGTACTGCGTGAAGAAGGATGTGAGGGTGGTGCAGGGTGTACAGCAGGTTTACAGGCAGGTTCAAGGTGAGGATAGGATTACACCAGCAATCTGCTAAGACCCTTCCTTCTTTGACACAGTGATGGAGGCTCTGTGGACTATGATATTTACAGGCAACAATGTGATCTGTAGTGAGACCGGGGAGCAGGTGGATGAGAGCCTGCTTCATCCGCGAGTATTAGGGATGATTTGCGGCAGAAGGATAGCAGCAAAATGAAAGAGAAGGTTTACAAGATGACAGTGTATGGTTGAAGATGCTCAGACTTTCACTGGGAGTGACCAGGATGTACAAGGTTAGATGTGGATATGCTGGGCAAAGGATGTTGAAGGGAGGAAGAAAAGGAAGGAGGACAAAAGAGGGGATTCGTGGATGTAGTGGTATGTAGTGGGTCGTTGTGATGATGCTAGGGACAGGGTGAGATGGAGGCAGATGATCCACCCTTAAGGGGAGCAGCTGAAAGACGAAGATGTCAAAAAAGAGGCAGTCCAAAGAGGAAGACACTGAATGTGTGGCACGCCGAGCCTCGCTGAAGGATACCAGAGCAGCTCTGTTTAATAAGCAAACAATAAGAAACAACCATATGTTACATCCTGACCGCCAGACTGCACGGTGTATAAATATCCTGGACGTATTATGGCCTTTGTCTGCCACAGAATAGAGGGAGAAAGGAAATATTGGGTTATAGTCATGAAATAATGAAGCAATAGCACAGAATGACTAAATGCCCCCAGTGCTCCCATCCACATGTGCCAGTGAAAGCAAAGAGAAATGGTGATGACATTGAGAACACTTCTGTTTCCTTGTTACTGGAAACTTTATTTGTTGATGTGAAATTCTCAACAGCCAGACCACATGGCTTATGAGAAGACGGCCTCTGGTTTACAATAATGTCAACACATGTGACAAAAGTCCACACTGCCAGCATCAGTCACGGTGATGGAAAGGAAATACCCAGTAGGAGTTTAAAACTGTCACTTTAACAAACCTGTATAAACATAGATGTAACATCAATACTGAGAGTGTGTCTAGAACCATCCATTTTAACTGCATCGCTTTAGGTTTGTGGACATTTGTTTATGCTCTTAAGGTCCGCCCACAGCATTCCTGTCACTGCCCCTCCTAGAGTCCTGAACGAGGTTTCTTCCTGTTTAAATGGAGTTCTTCCTTCCCACTGTCGCCAAGTGCTTGCTCAAAGAGGTCATCTGTATTATTGTAGGGTCTTTGCCTTCCAGTATAAAGAGCCCTGCGGCTGTTGTTGTGATTTGGTGCTGTATAAGTTAAACTAATTAAATGTAACTGACCTGACTTGACGGTGCCATCGAAACACGTCGATTCTTTTCTTTTTCAGTCATTCTGCTGTAACATTTGCTGCTGTGCTTGGGATCATTGTCCTATTGTGTGACCCAGGTTTGGTCAGACAGACAATCTCACATTTGCCTCTAGAATACTTTTGTATACTAAGAAGTGCACAGTGGACTCAGTGAGTGCAAGGTGTCCAGTCCCGGGGCTGCAAAACGAGCTGAAAGCATTGCCCCGCCCACCACCGTGCCCAACAGTTGATGTGAGGTTGTTGTGCTGGTATGCTGCGTTTGATTTTCTCTAAACGTGGCGCTGTGGTTTGGTCAGATGCAGTTTTGAAACCTGTGCTGCCATCGTCTTTATCAAGAGAAGAGACTTTTTATCATTTTACTGACATGAAGCTTAACATTTGACACGCAAACTAGTTTTACTTGAGTAAAGTTGTCAGACACGTTATGGTCAGATGTGAATAATACAGACTAAAGGTTCTTAACTCTCGTCTACGTCCACTAACACGACTGCCATTATTAAAGAGTTTCACTGGGAAACTTCTTCCATGCACGGTACAAGTAGTTCATCAGAAGCTGTTGCAGTTATTTATAATCTTCCAAATGTGCAAAGACACATTCGGTAACATTATTCTGACTATAGCCTGTACGCTGCCCTTGATTGGCTTAAGAGTAACAGACCAATGGATTCATGAAGCTTTGGTTACCTTGAGACAAAGCGAGGCTCAGCTTTTCCACTTCGAGCTCATTCAACACGTACAAGACAGCAGAAATCTGAAATATGTTGCAAACTAGAAAAACAAATCTAAGGCGAGCTGCAGCTTCACCGAAACATCTGCAAGAATTTGTCCAAACAAGTTCACCGAGGTGTGTGACCTGATGAGGTAAAGTAATGATGAGGCGGGAAAGGGGAAGGCTGTGTCATCTTAGCATCTAACAAGGGAAGGGAACGGCAAAATGTCTTCTACAGCCCCAAAGAGGAGCCACAGTCACTGTGACGGGTGGTGAAAGCTGCTGTCTGATTCCATGTATGTGCTTTGACAAAGATGTCAGTGTAAGGAGGCTGAACGGGTGTTTAGTGAGCACAAGCTCTTCGTGTTGTATGTGCATGTGTGTGTGGTTTGTTTACCTGTGTGCATGAGTGCGCCACTAAGTGGGCGAGTGAGTGTGCATGCAGTATAAATAGATGCGAGCTTGTGCATGAGCGCGGCACCTGTGCACATATGTGTCTGACTGAGAAGAAGCGTGGGTGCGTGTACACCTGTGGCTGTGGTGTTACTCACTCGTGCACTGCAGGCCATGCTTTTTCTGCAGCGCCTTGCTGCACAACGAGCACGTGGCACAACTGGAGAAGGAACCTGGCACCAAATGATGCCCATTGCTGTGAATGCCACACATTTTCTCTTTGGGCTCCCTGTCCTTGTCCTTCACCTTGTCTTTCTGAGGCTCTTTTTCGCGGTTCTTACCCTGCAGAGGAACAAGGAAAGAGGCAGATTGGTTTTTTCATGCACATGTTGTGTTCTTCAGACATAATAAACATGACATCTCATGGCTGAGGCAGGACATACAATTCGGATAGAGATTGCAATCTGCTTTAAGATGCAATCATTAGGCCAAACGTGCCACGCACTTCAGTGCAAAAGGTACATTTATATTTCGCCATGAAGTCGTAGGGGCTTCACAGGATTACCTTGTCTTTATTGAAGGAGCCGGTCATCCTGTTCCTGAGAGAGCTCAGAGTCCTTTTTACTTTTGTGCCTCTTTCCACCTTCTCTATACGATCCTCCTCTTCTTCATTCCTGGTAGATGAGCAAGAGAGTAAAGTATAAACTACAGGCTAGTGTAAAGACACCACAGCATCTCTGTGGCGTCTTTTTCTTCTGCTTTCAGCCTTTAAAGGGTGAGATGGAAGCAGATGATCCACTGCTATCCCTGACTTTAAAAGCATTACACTCTTTGTTGAGTTTCAATTGACTTTTTTGTGCAGCATCAGGTCATCTCAGGGAGCTTTACATAGTAAGGGAATAAAAACCCATAAAACTTCCCCTGAAGCACACATCAGAAATTCATCCTGGCAAACAGGGGACATTGTTGATTAGTAACAGTTTTCTGATGGTTTCTATAAAAACAAACCACATTATTGCAGAACCAAGAGCAGCCTGCACTGTATCAGCACTTTGTCTTTCACTGCTTTCAGTTTTGTATCCCGTCACCGACGGCTAATAAAACTCCTCCCAGGACTGGCTGAGATCACAAACATCTCAAATGTGAGACGATGAGCTTCAGTCACAGGGGAACAACGGTGAGGGCCGTACTTACTCGTTAGAGAGGAACTCGTACCAAGTGACACTTCCTGAATCTTTGGCGTCTGATCTGCTGCTTCTCTGCTTCTCTCTGTCAATGACAACAATGACAATGAAAGGCTGGATTCAAAAATCTCCAAATGTGAGAAACGTGTTTGTCGTGGCTCAAGTCTTTAAACTGTACAAAAACAAAGAGTGTGGTTTAGACTCGGTGAGTGTTTTCCCAGTGATAACAGCCGTGTCACTGCACAATGTCAACATGCAAAACATGGCAAAAACATGCTTGCACTTACAGTGCAGTGTGTGCACACGCACGCTCTACAGTCTGGCTCTGCTGGTGCTTTATAGACTGGGACGCCGCTACAGCAGTGAAAGCACGCAGACCTCCCTCTCCTGTTTACTTACCCGTGGTACTTCTTTAGCTCCTGCAGAACTTTCTGTACCATCACCCTGAGACAAACAAGACACTGAGACTAAGTGGAGGAGAACAATTCTAGGAGCTGGGTGCTGATTTTGAGAAGAATCCTCCCCCGTGTGCTGTGTCCGCACACCGCCCGGGTACATATAAAATAACCCTCCCCCTCACACACACAGACACAAAGGGGCCATCTAAGGAGCTGGGAGAGGGAACTGTGGGAGGAGAAGGTTGCTGACATATGACATGGAGCAGAAATGTCAGCAGAGAGTGGGGAAAGCCCCTCTGCTATGTGGGAGTGAGAGAGCTGCAGCTCACCATTTAAAGCTACAGAGCAGGATTTGCACTGCTGCACTAAAGGAGTCAAAAACTGCAATAATACAATTCAACATAGTTTAGAAGACGTGTTTCCTAATGTAATCAAACTACTTCCTTCTTTCAAACATCTTTAAACTTGCACTCGACAGAAACAGCTTCTCGAACACGGTGAGAACGAGCAGCTATGTTGATGTAAATGACGTGTACTCACATATGCGTCTGTCCTTCAGTAGAATGCAGGTTTTCTTCCGGGTCAAATTCCTCAGCTACAGGTGAAAAAGATAAACTGGTCAGTTATGAGGAAAGATGCCTTCAGGTGATAAAACCTGAACTTAGATTTGTTCTACAGGCGTTAAAGCCGCCGGCCCACCTCCTGCTGCCCTGGCAGCCCGTTTGGATGTCTGTACAACACGAGAAATGTGTGCAGCACGGGAGCAATCGTCTGTAGCAAGGATCTCTGAGCGGGAGTATAGCTGCCTGCCGGGCTCACCGTGGTCCTGACAGAAGAAGAATAAACGCACGTGTATCCACTCCTCAGCAAGCAGCACACACACACTTACTGTATACGATAGATTTCTTATGCAGACGGCAATTTACATTCAGTTATTTTGGTCAATGTGGTCAGAAAATTCTTTGTGGTTCAGTTAATTTGTTGTTTAGTATCAAATATCCAAGCTGTGGTCACCTACAGCTTTCCTATCGTCCATATGTCCCAGACCAAAAGTCCTCTGGGACTTCCAGTCTTTTCCAAAAACTATTAGAAGCTCACTGGTTGATGTGTTCATTCATTGCAGTGTCACAGAAATGCACCTGCTTGTTCTGAAAGATGAACAGCATCCTGCAGTTTGAGGAAATCACTGAGCTCGAGTTCAGCGCAGAGCTGCACGTCTGTGACGTCTTCAGAGGGAACTAAATGACATTGTTGCTTTTGGTTTGTTGTGAGATTACTTTAACAAAAAAGTTTAGTTCCTCGATGCCACTTTTGAGTTATTACCCCCACAGTGACCCTGATCTTTGGGCAGCTTACCCTCAGGCTGAAGCCATCAGGACTGCCGGAGTCCTCCTCAGGACACGGCGAGCAGCTGTAGGTGGACTGGAAAAGACTATTCTGTCGCTCCTCGTCATCATCATCATCTCTCTCTCCGTCACTGTCTATGGCCTTGGTGTCGAGACTGAGTCTGGCAGCACGGCAAGCAAACACAAAGCAAATAGATTTACATATACAAGCATGTGCATATACACACACACACATGTGGGAGACAGAGGGAGTCTATGACTTGTGTGTATTTTCTGTTTTGTCAGTATTTTTGTGCACGTTTCATTTTCACAGCTCAAAGAAGCTTCACCGTCATTATTTAAAAAGCTGTGAAAGACCAACCACAGGAAACGTTCAGCTCACTTAAATAACACAGGCAGAAAAGTGTTTTTGTTTTTGAGCGTGACAACTGTGCTGAGTAATACTGAAGCAAGATGTTTCTCTATGTAGAAACTTTATTATATGACTTATGAGTCAAGTAGATTTGGACTGTAACAGGAGACGCTTCCTCTGAAATGTTTCTGCGTGTCCGGCTCTGCGTCTTACCTCCTCCCCAGGTTGATGGGGGACAGAGGGACACCCCAGCTGTGCCTCCGAGATGTAGACATGGATCTGATTAGAATAGGAAAGCTGTCCAGGTCTGGCTCTCCATCAAAATTCATTGAGCACTGGTCCTTTGCTCCCTCCATCGCCGCTGTCGATGCCGTTTCCATCGATCCCGACAATCCGATCAAATTACTTGGCGAGCTCCGCCCTACTGCAGAGCCTCCACAGAGAGAGTCCTCGCAATCAGTGAACCCACCTGGTAACAACTTAGGACTGAGCTGAGTGACCACAAGGTTGTGAGGAAGTTCCTCTGGAGGCTGTTCGCAGGACGGGAACGGTGCATTTAAGTGTGGGGAGTGCGTGTTCAGAAAAGAGTGTGCAGGTCGGTTTAGGGCTGGACTGTTTGTGTTTAGAGGCTCCTGGAGGTCGACGCTCTCCGTGGCTGCGGTCACTGTGGATGCAGTTGTCTGCGAGGTCGGCGTACCTCCCCGCAGATCTTTTAAGTACTCAGAGTCCCTGAGAGAGGGGCTGATGCTCTGCAAGTCCTCCACACTGCTGCTCT